>NC_091981.1:67406547-67709047 GCF_044704955.1 Pristiophorus japonicus
TTCTGAGGGTCTGCCTATGAAGATGAAACACGGGCATGGACTGGTTGGGCTGAATGACCTGTTTCTGTGCCATATATCCTATGTAATCCTATGTAATCCTATGAGGCTCTTTAATACACACCTCTAATTTAATGGAGATTGTTTCTGTTCCTTTGTCGAATGGTGGATATATGGTGAAGAAACTACTTTTAAGTTCATTCTTTGGTGTATAATGATATGTTAACATTCAAACAGCAGCATTCAAACAGCAGTTCAGATTCTGTACTATATCAAAAAAACAACATAGTTAGATTCTCAGAGATTGTCTTGATTTATATGTTGGAAATGAGTCATTAAAACAATATGTCCTTTTGAGAAGCCTTGGAAAACCCAAATAAGCCAAGTTTATATTTTATTTATGTTGAAAAGGAGAAATTTGCAGGGCTATGGGGAAAGAGCAGTGGCGTGGGACTAATTGGATAGCTCTTCTAAAGAGCCAGCACAGCCCTGATAGGCCGAATTACCTTCTTCTGTACTGCATGATTCTATGGTTTACACAGCAGGTCCATCAGACTCTGTAAAGAGAAAGACAGGTGATTGTTCCAATATTGACTCTTCATCAGACCTAGGCTGCATTCCCAGTTTTAATCCATCTCTGCTTTTCACAGATACTGACTAATGAGCTGTGCATTTCTAGCACTTGCTGCTTTTGTTTGGGGTTTCTTTTAAATTTGTGTTCTGTCTTTTGGATGCTTTATACATCTTTTTTATGTAACATTATTATGCAAACTCTCAAACTAATCCAAAGTGATGTCAAACTGGTACAGTATTTTCAAAAGTTGAAGAACAAAAGAACCTCCCTGTTGAACGTGGTCACTGACACTTTGATCTGATTTTCACCAAAGGACCAAAGAATGTAAGGTTGCATTGTGCAGTGATCAGTCATTAGAATGTGAAGTAGTGTGATGGTCCCTGGCCTCTTGCTGATAGTTAAAAGGCACGACATGCTTTTTAACAACATTATCTAAATGATTTGAGGTGCATCAGTTGCCAAGTTATTAAATTAGATTTTCCCCACCAATATAAATTGACATTATTTTCTTCCATTTTTATCAACATTTTTTTAATTACATCAAATTCCATTTTCTAAGACTCCCTTAGCATTAGTAGTGACTTCTTGAGGTGCTGAATTTGTGATTATGATGGGGATCTGTCCATGCACAGGAAATTGTGGGCAGCGCACATCCGAATTTCCAATCTGTGCTGCAGGTGAGCAAGGCCCCCCACCTGCAGTGTGGACTCTGAGAATTATATTTGTTATTTAACTCTTGTCAATCAATCAATGTTAATGAATTGACTTGCGTTGATTCCTATTGTGCTTTTCATGTTGATAATTTCAGACAATGTAATGTGCTAAGAGTTTAACAATCCAGTCAAGTTAACTAATAAAAAAAACAAAACAGTGACTGTAATAGAACCAACACACTGATGGAAACAGGACAATTAAAATAAATACTAAGTATATTTGTGGCTTAATATACTTGAAGATGCACCATCTAAGTGATTTGATCCATTTATTTGTCTACTTTTCATGCACTTTTTTAGTTTGTACATAACAAAGGAGGATGTCTAAAGTTCCTCAGCAGTTCATCATTGAGAGTTGTGAAGAGTAAAACCTCTAAGGCTTCCAAATACTTTTTATGTATAGCTTTTAAACAAATGCTGCCACATATTCTTTGTATGTGATTGCAAAGGCAGCCGGATTCCCATGCCATGGAGATGTCCTTCCTGGAGTGCAACCATTAACTGAAGAATGACAGATGTCTGAATGAAAGCTGCCTCCCCAGCAGCTCTCAGCCATCTCAATAGCAGACTGGGACAATCCAATGACCTCATCGAGTGTAGTGCATTTTCACTCACCCAGAGAGCTCTGACATCAGCTTACCCATTCAACAAATGGCAGAGTTCCTCACAACAGTGATTGCACTCTGACAACAATAAACGTTAAGAATTTCCATACCCAGTGCAGTGTTTCGCCTGCTGGGAGCACGTATCAGGATTTGAGCATGGAAGGCCGCGAGTTATATGACAATTTGCATTCGTGAAAATGAATCGACGGAAAATCTTGGCTAACTTTGCCACCCTAATTCCCAATCTGCAACTTGGTGGGCAAAACTCTGCACTCGGTGTTAAAATCCAGAACATTCATCCTAACCTCATAGAATCATAGAATTGAATCATTGGGGCTGGGGGGAATCTTAACCCCCCCCCAAGATGGGTGGAAGATTGAAGTGTTATAAATCTGAATCCTGACCCAAACCCACCTCCAACCTGCCCACTTCTGGTTTTAACCAGCTCCCAGGAGGCGGGTTGTCACTTTAAATATTATAATGAGGCAGTATGCCTCAGTTTGAAGCTACATTTTAAATTTAACTCTGGATAACCATGTTTTCTGTGCCTGGTAAGGTAGTATATGATTATGTTACTGAACCAATGATCCGGAGATATGAGTTCAAGTTCCACCACGGCAGCTGGGGAATTTAAATTCAGTTAATTAAATAAATCTGGAATAAAAAGCTTGTATTAATGGCAAACATGAAACTAACAAACTGTCATAAAAAAACATCTGGTTCACTAATGCCCTTTATGGAAGGAAATCTGCCATCCTTCCCTGGTCTGGCCTATATGTGACTCCAGACCGATAGCAATGAGGTTGACCACTCAGTTGTACCAAACCGCTACAAAGAAGTATAACAGCACTGTGGAAGTACCTTTATCACACGGACTCCAGCGGTTCAAGAAGGCGACTACCCATCACCTTCTCAAGGGGAATTAGGGATGGGCAATAAATGCTTCCATGCTAGCGATGCCCACAACCCATGAATGAATGCCTCGCCGATTGAATAATCCCCAACCTTTCCGATCTCCTTCCGACAGCTAGTCCTCCCCCCCGCCCCTGACTACCACTCCAACCTCCGATCCCACATCCTGCCTCGAATCACTGGATCCTGACATCTCTGACAATCTCTACTCCCGCTCCAGCCTCCGATCCCTCCAACGATCTAAATGCCCCAGGCCCCTCTGACAATCTGCAGCCCCGATTCCACTGAAGATTCCCAGCCTTCAACCCCCCCCCCCCACCTCCGATCTCTCTCTCCTCCTCTCTGCGGCCTTGTGCCACAGGTCTACCCACTCGACAGCCAGCCAGCCTCTCCATCTGAGAATCAAAATGTTAATCAGGCCCTGTTCTCCTGGTTTCCTGACTGCATTCCAGCACCCCACTCCCTATCCACCTCCATAAAATTCCATCCATAGAATCATGCAGCACAGAAGGATGCCATTCAGCCCATCGTATCTATGCTGGCTCTCTGAAAGAGCTACCAATATCCCACTCCCCTTTTCTTTCCTCATAGCCCTGCAAAATGTTCCTTTTCAAGTATTTAACTCATTCCCTTTTTAAAGTTACTATTGAATCTGCTTCCACCCACTTTCAGGCAATGCATTCCAGATCATAACAACTCACTGAGTAAAAACATTTCTCCTCTTCCCGCCTGACTTTTTTGACAATTATCTTAAATCTGGCTGCTGACCCACCTGCCAGTGGAAACAGTTTCTTCCGATCTCCCCTAATCCTTCTGAGCTCTGGGCTTCTTCAGTCTCTCCACTTAACTGAAGTCCCTCATCCCTGGCACCATTCTGATACAGCTCCTCTGCACCCTCTCTAAGATCCTGACATCATTCCTTAAGTGTGGTGCCCAGAATTGGCTGAGGTCAAATCAGTGGTTTATAAAGGTTTACCATAACTTCCTTGCTTTAATTACCAGAATGTATTTATTTATTTATCATAATTTCCTTCTCTGTAAATTAAGTGCAAATCAGCATTAAAATCATTGACATAGTCCCACTCAGCTGGACAATTGAGGAGAGACATTGGAGGATGATGGTTTGGAGATGATAGTTGCAGACAGGTCGAGAAGGATGAAAAGGGATAGTGCACCATGACATAGGATGTCATTTTTGACTTTGATAAGAGCTGTTTTTGTGTAAATCTGATTGGAGGGGTTCAAACATGGAGTTGCAGGAAAGATAGGCCTGGATTTGGGAATTGACAGCACATTCAAGGACTTGAGAAAATACGGAGGTTGGAGATGAGGTGGTAGGTTGTAAGGACAGAGGGATCAATGGTGTTTTTTTTTAGGGTACTGATGATAGCAGATTTGAAATGGAGGAGGACAGTTCCAGAGGGATGGGAACTATTTAAAATGTCAGCTAGCATGGAGTTGAGGAAGGGAAGTTGGATAGTCAGCAGTTTAATGGGAATAGGGTTGAGAGAGTAGAAGGTGGGTTTTCTGGACAAGATGAGCATGGAGAGGAAATACAAGAGAAGTTAAAGAAAGCTGCACGTTCAGGGCTAGGGCAGCATTGAACCTTGGGGGAAACTTGGCTTGTTGGACAAGGAGAAGGGAGGGATACAGCAGAGGCAGCTGAATGGATGGTCTCAATCATAATGGCAAAGAAGTCCATAGGCTCCTCGCACTTGTTTTTGGAAATGAGGGTGGAGGAGACAAAGGAGTGAGGTTAAAGGAGATGATTGGTAGTGGAGAAAACAAGCTGGGATTATGAACGATTGGGCAGAGGAGAGCAGGCCTGATACTGCTTCATGTGGTTATCATTCTATTAAATGTACCCAAAACAGATGAACTGGCTATTTATCTAATTTGCTGTTTGTGGGATCTTGCTGCATGCAAATTAGCTGTCATGTTTGCTTATAAACAGTGCCTACACTACCAAAATAGTTCATTAGCTATTTGGGATGTCCTGGGGATGTAAAAGGTGCTATAAAAATGAAAGTTTTCCTTTCACTTAAAAATATCTTGCCAGATCTCCCCATTTTTCTTTTCATCCTCCATTTGAAATTATGACTTCCTGATTTTTGAACATGGCAGAAAAGTGTATCGAAGCCCAAATTCCACAAATCCCTCATCATTGTAAACACTTCAATCAGATCAGGCTTCTCCTTTCAGAAGAGAAAAATCCCTGGGTCAACCCCTCTTCATAGCTCTGGAATTAATCTCGTCTGCCATCTCTGCACTCCTTCCAACAATTTAATATCCTTTTTAAAATAGGGACTATAGGCAGTACTCCAGACATGGCTTCACCAAGGCCAGATATGGGCTGATAATTTTTCGAAGCTAATCCTGTTTCACCGCCATAACATTGCTGGGGTTTCTGCCGCACTTCCGGTGAAGATACAGCAGTGGAACAGGAGCTGTTTTGCAAAATTCTCAGCCATAATATTAGAATTACCTCTCTCAAATCATCGCTTCTCGGCCTTTTGGCTAAGATCATGCGTAACTGACCTGACAGGGGAGTAACCACCATAACCCCAAGTTGGTTCTCCCTGGATCAGGAAGGTATATGCTTGCTTTTTTGGAAATAGGAGGTGTGTGGGGGACCTGACCCATCCACCTCCATGGCACGAACCTGGTATTGCAGTACTTCCAGGAACGGTGCAGTGGCTCTAGGCCTTTTGGCTAAGAGCATTGGCGCAGAGTGATCCTTGAATGGGCCCAAGGTGACCTCTGGCGTTTGTGATTTGACAAAGAATTGGAACGATTGGCTACGAATGTCAAAAAAAAAAAAAAAAATTACCTCTCTCAAATCATAAGTTGCATCCCTAGCTATACACCCCGACATTCAGCTGTCTTTCTTAACCTCCAATGGTGATATGCTTTTCAACAGATGTCCTGGTAAAAGCTGGATAGTTGTTTACTTTGATTAAGAAATGTTCTAGTTAGTCATAAGCCTGAGTTCAGTTTTCTCAGTATAGTATATTCTTTACAACATCACAAACACAGACTTCACAAGATGTCTTCAACACAGGATCTTGTCAGGTGACCTGTCACCTGATATCTTTATTGCATTACAGCAATGGCTGCATTGCCACAGTAGTCCACTAGGTGGAGCAGTAGTCCACTAAACGGAACTATATTACACTTCACTCTCCTTAACAAAGAAGTAATTATAACAAAATAATCATCATGCATAACTTGCATGGTTAAACATAACAAAATATATGGACTTATTTTGCCATATTTACAAATCAAACTTAACCACTGGTTTTCTGTTTCGATGAGGATACCTTCACTCTCGAACAGAACTTTCCAAACATGGTGTCAAACTTAGACACAGTCTAGGCTGACCCTGATAAAAGTTTTCCTCCAAGGGATGCCCTTGATCTACATTTGAACTCTCTTCTTGAGTGCATATGGTACGGGACGTGGCTTGCAGTAAACTGGTCTATAGTCCTTCTGTACCTTGACACTCACCTTGAAGCCTTGGATCGGACTGCCTGTTTCACAGAACACCTTCGGATACTTCTTGATGACATCATGTTTCACTGCAAATCTCGTTTCAACACAAAAAATCTCATTCCAATCCAGCTTCAGTGATCCCAATCAATATCTTCCTAGTAAGGTAGGCATGTCTCCTGCCACTACTAAGAGGCAAGCTCTGAAACTGATCCTTGTACAGGAAACTCTCTTTTATCCGGATTGTTTGGGGATTCGGCAATTCCGGGTAAAAGAATTTTCCATTAGGGCGAGTTTACATTTTAAAGTTAAAACTTTAATGAATAAATACAATCAGCTACAAGGCAGTTAAGTGTACAAAAGATGGACATTACCAGCTTGCATGTACTTCCGCCGGACTGTAATCGCGGAGGGACGAATGCTGCACTGGGAGTGGCTGCAGGTGTCCTCGAGGAGAAGATTGTCTAGCTCCAGTGTTCCGGAGTGCGCTCTCCGGGCTGCGTTCTGTGCCCATTCCCAATGTCAGCGGTGACCACGAGAGACAGCGGCTGCAGCAGTGCCCATCACACACCAGCAAAGCAAGGGCAGAGGAGGGTGAACTTGTGTATTCAGTTTTTAGATTTTTTCGGTAGATTTTCTGAGTCCTTGCTCATGGTGAGTGTCACGTTGTGCAATTGCTAGCGATTTTGCAACAGAAGGATCTGGATATAATATATGTCGAAGTGTTATGGGTGAGAAGTGGCGACGCAATATTTTTAAATCCGTTACAGCGGGTTTTCTGTTATATCCATATCCGGATAAACGAGAGTTACTTGTATTTCACCGGTACGGTGATATGAACTACCACAGGAATGGTCTCTCCTGAGTAGTCTCGCAGCTCTATCTTTGACTTTTCCAGTGCAAAATCACTCAACTTGTCGAGATATAACGATTCCTGTACTACGCTCACGGATGCACCAGTAGCGATTTCCATGGGTATCCTGGTTCCTGCAACATCTACTTGGATGATGATACTTTTTGAATCGCTGTTAAATACATTTGTGTTCCTGATGATGTGTATCTCTTCATCCTGTTGTTTATTTTACATGCTGTGTAGTCTTTGGGGATTTCTCCTTATAGTCTTGAAAGTTGGTTTACTCTTCAGTCGGCATGCCTTCACAAGATGCCCAGTTTTCCTGCAGACAAACACGATGCCTTCACATATGGACAACTTTGCGCAATGTGTTGTCCAAGGCACTGATAGCATGACTTCAATGCTCTGTTACCATTGCCAATTGCTGAGGCCTTGGGGCCCAATTGCCTTTTACTTTTAACTTGCAGGTGATTCACCTCGGTTTTCTGATGACTGGAAATGGTACAAAATTCTCGGGAATATGCACTCAAGGAAAGAGTTGAGCAAGAACTCAAAAGACTAGAGACAGATAGATCAATGTAATTGGGCTACACCTATTGTTGCTGTACCTAAGTCAGATGATAAGGTAAGGTTGTTTGGTGATTATATAGTAACCGTAAATCAGATTCGAGAGGGTAATCTCCTCACTACATTGCCAAATGTAGAAGATTTGTTCATAATGCCGACAATGGTCAGATCTTCACAAAGTTAGATCTTACAACTGGAGTTAGATGAGGAGTTCAAGTAATGCTTGACTATAAATGCTCATCTAGGCCTATATCAATTTAATAGGCTACCATTTGGAGTGCGTTCTGCCCCTGCCATATCCTAAGCGGTGATGAACCAGATTTTGCAAGGTAGCAACTAATTTGACCATCCAAATCGAATCAGCGCTTTCTGATTCAAAAGCGATCAGATCCCCTGCTCCCCCTCTGCAGCAGACTGCAGTTACAGCCCATGTGCAAGGCGTTTGTCCAAAGTGGAAATTACAGCAGAGACCCAGGGCTAGTAATAAACCACCCGCTATGGATCGCAGGCCTAACTTCCACTGCTTTAACTGTGGGGACAAATCACACTCAGCAAAGAGTCCTAACTGCTCTGCACGTGGGAAGAAATGCTCTGCATGTGGTAAAATGAACCATTTTGCGAGTGTCTGTCACTCATCAAAGCATATTCAACAATCTTGTAGCGATAAACCCAGTATGGTTTACACCGTTAGTGACATTTCGCACATCAGTTCGGGCAAATCCAAGGTGTGAGGTAAACATTGAAGGCATATCCTGCTGCCTCCTCATTGAACTTGGAGCCAAAGTCTCCATATTGAGCGAGGCTGTGTACAAAACCCACTTCATGCACTGTCAACTGCAGCCCGCAACTTCCACTCTACATGCATATTCCGATGCCAAAATTAAGGAACTTGGGGTCATATATTTGTCCTGATATACTACAAGGATATAACATTGGAGAACCTTTCCTTTCATGTCGCGAAGGGACGAAGCCTCATAGGTGTTGACCTTTTTAACAAGCTTGGGTTCAATGTTTACGACCCAACTGGCACACCTGTGTACGTGGTGGACTTTGACAAGCAGTATCCCTCAATCTTCACAGGCTTTGGAGTGACAACAAAATTCTACCAGTGTCCCCGCGTTGACCCTTCCGTCAAACTGGTCACACAGCGACTTCGCCGTCTCCCATTCGCGGTTCGCGACCAAGTATCCTCAGAATTAACGCGACTCGAATCGCAGGGAATCATTGAGAGCATCGACTCCTCGCTCTGGATCTCGAACTTGGTCATTGCTTGGCGTAAAAATGGAGAGATCCGCCTATGCATCGACCTAAAACAGGTCAACAAGGCCATCATCCCCGACAATTACCCTCTTCTTACCTTCGACAAACTTTCTTTAGAATTCTATGGCTCAATAGTTTTTACGAAACTCGACATATGCCGCAGTGACCTGCAAATACCACTAGCGGAGGACAGCAAGCTGCTCACGGCATTCACGACGCATGACGGTTTGTATCTACATCGACACATGCCCTACGGACTATCTTCTGCACCGTGCATTTCAGAAGATTGTCACTACTATGCTAACAGGCATAGAGGGAGCCTTCAATCTGCTTGACAATATCGTCATCCATGGATGGACAATGGAAGAACGTGACCAGCGACTTCGCGCTATGGCTAGACTTGCTACACATAACATTAAACTTAATGCCGCTAAGTGTACATTTGCTGCTGGAGAAATAAACTTCTGAGCTACAGAGTCACAGCACAAGGTGTCAAGCCGACGCTTGACAACATTGACGCAATTCAGCGAATGCAGGAGGCTGCCAACGCCAAAGAGCTTTCATCATTCCTCGACACTTGCAACTTCGATCTGAAGTTCGTCCCACACTACGCGCACATTGCCGAACCACTTCTCAAGTTGCTGTGCAAGGGCGTCCCTTGGGAATGGACAGATTCCCAGGCTTAGGCATTCACCACGCTTAAGGAGAAAATCACATCCCCTCCTATCCTCACACACTTTGATCCGAATGTCACTGCGTACGTCACCACGGATGCATCAGGCACCGCCATGGGTGCTGTGCTCTCGCAATGGATTGACGGCTTGGAACGCCCAGTTGCCTTCGCCTCTCGCACGCTCTCATCTGTAGAACGTAAATACTCTACAGGGCAATGCAAAACACTCGCTTGCATCTATGCATGTGAAAACTGGCACATCCACCTCTTTGGCAGGAAATTTACCCTCCGTATGGATCATCAAGCGCTAACTACACTATTCACTACAACTGGATCCGGGCACAGACCACTATGAATCAGCCGATGGTCAGATCGCCTTCGTCAGTATAACTTTGATGTATAGTACCTCGCTGACAGTTGCAACAATGTAGCTGATATGCTCAGCTGCTCGACATCTGTTTTGGACTCTGGTACTGACTTGTTCCCAGATGACGACACATATGTCACGTCGATCATCACTCAGTCCATCAGAAACCTTGTCTCCTGCGACGAACTCAAAACTATGGGCTCAATTTTGGCCGAGCCCGTTTTTCAGTGTACTTACCTGAGTTGCGCGGCTTAAGTGCGTCCAGAGATGCTCCAGAAAACAATGTTGCAACTTTGGCCGCTGTCTGGCCTCTTCACAGCTGCTGCGCAGCATGGCCAGCTGACTCGGGGGGTGGAGCTGCGTTCTCCGCTGGAAAATGTGCCGAGATGTCTGCAAGTGCGCAGTGGAGAATAGTGATGGTCACGCATGCACACCCACAAGTGTCAGGTGGTCAAACAATGGAGGAGGCAAGATTTTGAGATGTGAGAACTAGGCGTCAAAGAATCAAGGAAGCTAGAATGGACACATGGGAACTAGACCTCGATCAGAGTAGGTTTCAACCATGGAATTTATTTCAGTGTGTGTGCGAGTGTGTACGTGGATAGCTTGGAGAAAGAAGAAAAATTAGCATCATACAAGTCACACACTCCCAGTACCTCAGTCTGCTTTCAACTTTGCAAAGCTGAATCAGGCCTAATGTGTTTTTGTTGTTACTTTGTTTCCTGGAGAGTTTTGCAAAAACCCGGGATTTTTTTTAATGCACTGCATTACTCAGCTCAGCTAAGACTGCTTGTTGACTGGACTTTGAAGAAGACTGTTTTCTTATACAACTCAGTTTGTGGCATCATTCTGTCAGACTAATTCTAACCTCCTAACTGAACAGTTGTTGAGTGATTTGCTCTGTGCGTTAAATGTTCCTTTTTCAGCCTCTCCGTTGATTTGCAGCCTCTCCGTTGCATCCTGATGCCAGCCAGTTCACTCGCTCCTCCCCCCCAGCCTCTCTGTTGATTTGCTTGCAGCCTCTCCGTTGAATCCTGATGCCGGCCAGTTCGCTTCCTCCTGCCCCTAGCCCAGGCCGAGTGGCCTTCCGGTGCTTTGTCCCGCTCCTAGCCCAAGCCGAGTGGCCTCCCGGTGCTTTGTCCCGCTCCTAGCCCAGGTCGAGTGGCCTCCTGGTGCTTTGCCCCGCCCCTAGCCCAAGCCGAGTGGCCTCCTGCACCTTCCCGGGTCGAGTGCAGAAAGGTGAATTGCAGTTTTATGATGAAGGCAGGACTTCAAATGTTTATTTTTTATAGAATTGTTCGTAATTTTTGTTTGCAAACATTGCTAGGGGTAATGCTTGGTTGGTTCAGATCCAGGTCCTCTCCGCTTCCCTCCCTATCGCAGGCCGAATGGCCTCCGCTGTATTAGCTGCGCCTATTTCTTTAACCCTCTGCAAGGGATTCTCAAGTAGCCACATATGCTGACCAAATAGAAATGGAATAACTATTAGCTGGCCAAAGTTGCCGAAAAGGGCAGAACTGAAGTAGGTGGCTGGTAACGCCCCCTTTTGAGAAAAAAAATGAACCTAAAATAACATAACAAGTGAGTTACGCTGGTGCAAATTGATTGGGGAAACTGGGGATTTTTAAGTTACTCCAGAAAAAGCAGCATACGCCAAAAAAAAACGGAGCAACTTCTGGCCCAAATTGAGCCCATAATCTCAGAGTGATACTACACTCCAGCGCGTGCGTCACTTCCTTCAGACTGAGTGGCCTAAGAAAATTGCGGAAGAGCTGAAAACGTTCCAGAGACTCCGCGATGAATTTTCCATTTGGAACGATGGCTGCCTAGCTCGTGGTGATAGTGCAATAATTCTCGAGTCGCTTCAACAGCGCGTTCTCTCATTGGCACATGATGGACACCCGCTGACCTCACGATTGGGCGGAATCTTCAATGGCTACTGGATATTCTCAAACCCCCTGCCAAACCTAACGTGAAGAGACCAGCAAGTTGGAACAGAGGCACCGTTCTGTTTCCCAACCAAAACCTAGAGCAGACACCGCAAGCTCCCTGTCGGTTTCAGCGTATCAAGGCATGACCTGGCTATCTCAAGGGCTTTGTCTGTACAAAGACAACGGTTTTAAAAAGGGGGGAAATATGTTGTGTTCATACTCTATTTATTTGTTACAGCTCACTGGACGGGCATTAGGACCCTGCGGGAGCTATTCACGGTTGCTGCACTCATGCTGGTTCATGCCAGTTTGGGGACTCGATTTTGGGTTGCATAAAAGCACAGTTAAGTTAAGTTACATTTCTCCTGGCTCAGTTTGTCAGTTATTTATGCGTACAAAACAGGTAGTATGTTATTTAGATGACATACTCATTTCAGCACCAAATAGGCAAATCCATAACAACATATGGAATGAAGTGCTCAAACAGCTAGAGAAACACAGAGTACGAGTGACTGCTCGCAAGTGTGAGTTATTTCAAAACTAAGTGGAGTACTTAGGTCACAGAGTAGACAAACATGGTTTACATCAACGAACGGAAAGCTGGATGCAATTAGAAATGCACTCACTCTCAAGAATGTCACTGAACTTCGATCCTTTTTGGGTCTTTTGAACTATTATGGGAAGTTCCTACCAAATTTGGCTACAGTGTTACATCCACTGAATGAACTGTTGAAAAAACAGATCCATTGGAGGTGGTTAGAAGAATTGTACGCAGCATTCAAGGAGTGTAAAAGTCAGTTGGTAGAGAGCACTGTGTTAGTTAACTATGATGTATCTAAAGAGAATCATGATAGAGGTAGAGTAAGAGAGGGAAGTGTGAAATTAAATCAGAAGGTGAGAGTGAAGAACCATCACCATAAATGATTAAAGTGGTTACCAGGAAGAGTGATGAAAATATGTGGTCCTCGCACATATTTGATCAAGATGTTTGATCATGGACAGGTTAGTTTTGTTCACATTGATCATATTTTACCTACAGATGTGGAAGGAGTTGAAAAAGTTGGAATGATTTGATTATTTCTGATGAGTCAGTTAGTCTTATTACAAGTAGAGTACCACTGCATTTAGTAGTCCTACATCAGATGTACTAGAAATGAGTCCAAGAGAAAGTCAAAATTTAAGTTTGAGTCCGAGTCAGACAAACAGTCTGAAGTTGAATCCATCTTGTGAAGTCTGTGTGTTTGTGATGTCGTAAAGAATATATCACGCTCAGGTAACCAATTAAAGGTTTCCTCAGTGTAACTGTTTGTAATGAAGGCTTTCCCCCTTGGTCCTATTGAGTGAGCTCAGAAGTCCCTACTCTAGTCTATATGAAGTCAAACAGGGAGCGTTTCCTGAAACTATTAAAGCTATAATCACTGTGAATCTGAACAATAAAGCTTCTCATTTTGATTCTTGCAGTTTGGGCCTAATTCCTTCCTGTGCAAACCAATAGAATTTAATCTGTAGGTTACATTATTTTAAGCACTCTTGCCCTGAAATTCCATGGGGATTCTCCTGGTCTCCTGCTGTAATTCTGGCAAGAGACTGGCAGAACCCTAAACGTACGTGAATGGTTGAAAGTAGCAATTTACTCCATTTCCCTGCCATTTCTATTTCAATACACCAGCCTCCTTATGTCTGTAACATCCTCAACTCTGCAACCGTCTGAGAATCTGTGTTTTACTAATTCTGGCCTCTCACGCATCCTGATTTTCATCACTCCATCATTGGCGGCCGTGCCTTCAGCTGCCTCGGCCCTAAGCTCTGGAATTCCTTCCCTAAACCTCTCTGCCGCTCAACCTCTCCCTCCTCCTTTAAGGTGTTCCTCAAAACCTATCTCTTTGACCAAGCTTGTCTTAATACACATCACTCAAAAGCAATGAAGTCAACCTGAGTGTGAAAAGGAATAACTGAAAATCGGAAATAATACTAGACACTGATCAGTCAGTATCTCTAATGAGAAAAGACAAGTTACGACATTTCGGTAGTGTTATGTCTTAAATAAAGAATCAGACTAGATACTGCAAGCTCAAAGTAAGGTGTGACTGTAGTCCTTTATTACAGATCCCAGAGTGCCTCTCCAGCCTGTGAAGCCTCCTTATATACAGGTGCTCCGAAGGGATTGTGGGATCCCTTGGGACTCCAGGGGAAACGCCCTCTGGTGGTTAGACATGGTATTTACAGGTTTATATACATAACAACACTCCCCCCAAAGTCAATAGTATAACTATTTACAATGTGAGTCGATCTGCAGCCTTCTTTTCCCTGGTTGATCGTCTCGGTGCAAATGCTGGTTTTTATGAGTCGTTTGTTGGGCCCTCGCTGGGCTGCTGTGCAGCTGGCCTTGCTGGGCTGCTGGGGGTGGTGAGTCCTGCTGGGCTGCTGCGGGTGATGGGTTCTGCTGGGTCGGTTGTCACTTGTGTGTGTGTGTTGGAGTGTCGAAAAAGTTAGAGTCTATTGTGGGTTGTTCTAGATAGTCCGTAACTCTGAGTTTGGTTTGGTCCAAGTGTTTCCTGCAGGTGAGTCCAGTTGAGAGTTTGACCACAAACACCCTACTCCCCTCTTTGGCCAAAACAGTGCCAGGAAGCCTCTTGGGACCTTGTCCATAGTTCAACACAAATACCGGATTATTTATCTCAATTTCGCGTGACACATTTGCGCGATCATGATATGTATTCTGTTGAAGCCGCCTGCTCTAGACCTGTTCATGCAGATCAGGGTGGACTAATGAGAGCCTTGTCTTGTGTGCCCTTTTCATGAGCAGTTTATCGGGAGGGACCCCAGTGAGCGAGTGAGGTCTTGTGCGATAGCTAAGCAGGACTCGGGATAAGCAAGTCTGCAGTGAGCGTTCTGTTACCCTTTTCAAGCTCTGCTTGATTGTTTGAACTGCTCATTCTGCCTGCATCTCTAACGGGACACTAGACCAATTCCCGTGGAGCACACAGTTTTTTACTAAGGACAGTAAGTGGTCCTGGCTCGTCCAGGTTCTAATCTGTCAGGTGGTAACAGGTGATTGCTCACTCTCGAATGCTTCCATTACCATAACGATATCTGCGGGCTGTGCCATCTCCACCCCTGTGGTGGCCAATGGCAGCCTACTGAGAGTATCGGCACAGTTTTCTGTGCCTGGCCTGTGGCGGATGGCATAGTTGTATACGGACAATGTGAGTGCCCATCTCTGGATGCGGGCTGATGCAGTCGTATTTATCCCCTTGCTTTCAGAAAAGAGGGATATAAGCAGCTTATGGTCGGTTCCCAATTCAAATTTGAGCCAGAACAGATATTGATGCATTTTCTTTACCCAGTAAACACAAGCTAACGCTTCTTTTTCGATCATACTGTAGGCCCTCTCAGCCTTAGGCAGACTTCTGGATGCATATGCAACCGGTTTGAATATCCAAAATTCATTAGCTTGTTGCAATACACAACCGACCCCATACGATGACGCATTACATGCTAGTACCAAATGCTTACATGGATCGGACAACACAAGCAATTTGTTTCAACATAACAGCTTCCTAGCTTTCTCAAAGGCATTTTTTTGGCTTTTACCCCATACCCATTCATCTCCTTTATGCAGTAAAGAGTGCAGGGGTTCTAACAATGTGCTAAGACCCGGTAAGAAGTTACCAAAATAGTTCAGAAGTCCTAGAAACGACTGCAGCTCCATCATGCTCTGTGGACTGGGTGTGTTCTAGATTGCCTCCGTCTTCGAATTGGTGGGTCTGATGCCATCCGCCGCGATTCATGATAGAATTCTTTATTAAGATGGGGAGTGACACAGTTAATTCAGAAACTAGGGTCCTGAACTTAAGGAAAGGTAACTTCGATGGTTTGAGGCGTGAGTTGGCTAGAATAGAGTGACAAATGATACTTAAAGAGTTGACGGTGGATAGGCAATGGAAAACATTTAAAGATCACATGGATGAGCTTCAGCATCCCTGTCTGGAGTAAAAATAAAAAGGGGAAGGTGGCTCAACCGTGGCTAACAAGAGAAATTAAGGATAGTGTTAAATCCAAGGAAGAGGCTTATAAATTGGCCAGAAAAAGCAACAAACCTGAGGACTGGGAGAAATTTAGAATTCAGCAGAAGAGGACAAAGGGTTTAATTAAGAGGGGGAAAATAGAGTACGAGAAGAAACTTGCCGGGAACATAAAAACTGACTGCAAAAGCTTCTATAGATATGTGCAGAGAAAAAGATTAGTGAAGACAAACGTAGGTCCCTTGCAGTCGGATTCAGGTGAATTTATAATGGGGAACAAAGAAATGGCAGACCACTTGAACAAATACTTTGGTTCTGTCTTCATGAAGGAAGACACAAATAACCTTCCGGAAGTACTAGGGGACTAAGGGTCTAGTGAGAAGGAGGAACTGAAGGATATCCTTATTAGGCGGGAAATTGTGTTCGGGAATTTGATGGGATTAAAGGCCGATAAATCCCCGGGGCCAGATAGTCTGCATCCCAGAGTACTTAAGGAAGTGGCCCTAGAAATAGTGGATGCATTGGTGATCATTTTCCAACAGTCGATCGATTCTGGATCAGTTCCTATGGACTGGAGGGTAGCTAATGTAAACCACTTTTTAAAAAGGGAGGGAGAGAGAAACCGGGTAAGTATAGGCTGGTTAGCCTGACATCAGTAGTGGGGAAAATGTTGGAATCAATTATTAAGGATGAAATAGCAGCGCATTTGGAAAACAGTGACAGGATCGGTCCAAGTCAGCATGGATTTATGAAGGGGAAATCATGCTTGACAAATCTTTTGGAATTTTTTGAGGATTTAACTAGGAGAGTGGACAAGGGAGAACCAGCGGATGTGGTGTATTTGGACTTTCAAAAGGCTTTTGACGAGGTCCCACACAAGAGATTAGTGTGCAAAATCAAAGCACATAGTAGTGGAGGTAATATACTGACATGGATAGAGAACTGGTTGGTAGACATGAAGCAAAGAGTTGGGATAAATGGGTCCTTTTCAGAATGGCAGGCAGTGACTAGTGGAGTGCTGCAGGGCTCAGTGCTGGGATCCCAGCTCTTTACAATATACATCAAAGATTTGGATGAAGGAATTGAGTGTAATATCTTCAAGTTTGCAGATGACACCAAACTGGGTGGCAGTGTGAGCTGTGAGGGGGTCGCTAGGAGGCTGCAGAGTGACTTGGACAGGTTAGGTGACTGGGCAAATGCATGGTAGATGCAGTATAATGTGGATAAATGTGAGGTTATCCACTTTGGGGGCAAAAACACGAAGACAGAATATTATCTGAATGGCGGCAGATTTGGAAAAGGGGAGGTGCAACGAGACCTGGATATCATGGTTCATCAGTCATTGAAAGTTGGCATACAGGTACAGCAGGCGGTGAAGAAGGCAAATGGTATGTTGGCCTTCATATCTAGGGGATTTGAGTTAAGAAGCAGGGAGGTCTTACTACAGTTTTACAGGGCCTTGGTGAGGCCTCACCTGGAATATTGTGTTCAGTTTTGGTCTCCTAATCTGAGGAAGGACGTTCTTGCTATTGAGGGAGCTCAGCGAAGGTCCACCAGACTGATTCCCGGGATGGCAGGACTGACATATGGGGAGAGACTGGATCGACTGGGCCTGTATTCACTGGAGTTTAGAAGGATGCGAGGGGATCTCATAGAAACATATAAGATTCCGACGGGACTGGACAGGTTAGATGCGGGAAGAATGTTCCCGATGTTGGAGAAGTCCAGAGCCAGGTGACACAGTCTTAGGACTGAGATGAGGAGAAACTTCTTCACTCAGAGAGTTCGTAACCTGTGGAATTCCCTGCCGCAGAGAGTTGTTGATGCCAGTTCATTGGATATATTCAAGAGAGAGTTACATATGGCCCTTACGGCTAAGGGGATCGAGGGGTATGGAGAGAAAGCAAGAAAGGGGTACTGAGAGAATGATCAGCCATGATCTTATTGAATGATGGTGCAGGCTCGAAGGGTCAAATGACCTACTCCTGCACCGATTATCCATGTTTCTATGATTATTCTCCCCAGGAACTCCACTTCAGGCGCCAGGAAAACGCAGCGTTTTCCTGAGCCCCACTCGATTAAGCCAACTAATAACCTCCTCCAGGTTCTGCAGGTGCTCGACGGTGTCCTGACCTGTAACCAAGATATCGTCTGGAAGACCACGGTACACGGGACCGACTTCAGCAAGCTTTCCACGTTCCTCTGGAATATTGCCACAGCCGATCAAACCCGAAATGAGCATCTGTTGTAAATGAAGAGACCTTTTTGCGTGTTGCTGCAGGTGAGGCCAGCTCCTCCAGCTCCTGCGTCATGTAGGCCAAGGTCAAGTCCAGCTTCGTGAACGTTTTCCCTCCCGCCAGCATCGCAAATAGGTCGTCTGCCTTTGGTAGCGGGTATTGATCCTGCAGTGAGAAATGATTGATAGTTACTTTGTAATCACCACAGATTCTGACGGTGCCGTCTCCCTTGAGGACTGAAACAATCGGACTGGCCCACTCATTGAATTCGATCGGCGAAATGATGCCTTCTCATTGCAGCCTGTCCAGCTCGATCTCCACCCTCTCTCTCATCATGTAAGGTACCACTCTCGCCTTGCGATGGATGGGTCGCGCCCCCGGAATCAAATGGATCTGCACTTTTGCTCTTTTGAACTTCCCGATGCCTGGTTTGAACAGCAAGGGGAACTGGGCACATGACGTGTCGTCGACGGGCGAAAGCGCTCGGACGTCGTCCCAGTTCCAGCGTATCTTTCCTAGCCAGTTCCTGCTGAACAGCGTGGGGCCATCTCCCGGTACCACCCAGAGTGGTAACTCGTGCACCACTCCCTCGTAGTAGACCTTTACAGTAGCACTGCCGATTACGGGAATCAGTTCCTCTGTGTACGTTATCAGTTTCGTACGAATGGGAGTCAGGACTGGCTTTGAGGCCTTGCTGCACCACAATTTATCGAAAGTCTTTTTGCTCATTATGGACTGGCTTGCGCCCGTGTCCAGCTCCATGAACACAGAGAGTCCATTTAATTCAACCTTCAGCATTATCGGGGGGAACTTTGTGGTAAATGTGTGCACCCCATATACCTCTGCCTCCTCGGTCTTAGGCTCTGGTTCGTCAGCATCCACCGTGGATCTGTCCTCCTCTGCAACATGGTGTTTGCAGGATTAGTAGGCTTTGCAGCTCGCCTGCACATATGTTGGAGGTGTCCCATTGTTCCACAGCCCTTGCAAAAGTATCCTTTGAAGCGGCATGAATGGAAGCGATGATCACCCCCGCAGCGCCAACAAGGTGTTAATGGCCTTGTATTCACCACCTTTGATGGTGGGCTCTGAGTCATCTGCGGATGTGTAGCTGCAGGCGTGTGAGTCCTGTCCTGTACACTTTGATTCGAAAACAATGTTACTTTGTTCACAGTACTTGCAGCAGCACTAGTGTGCTGAGAAATTTGTTTGGTGTTGTTACTGGTGGCGATAAACGCCTGGGCTATCGCTAAGGCTTTACTCAAGGTTGGGGTCACTACAGTCAAAAGTTTGCGAAGTATTACTTCATGGCTAATGCCAAGTACAAAGAAGTCCCTGAGCATGTGCTCCAAGTGTCCTTCAAATTTGCAATGTCCTGCGAGGCGCCTTATCTCGGCGACGTAGCTCGCTACTTCTTGGCCTTCAGACCTCTTGTACGTGTAGAACCGATACCTCGACATCAGAACGCTTACCTTTGGGTTTAGATGCTCCTGGACCAGTGTGCACAACTCATCGTATGACTTGTCTGTGCATTTCGCTGGAGCGAGCAGATTTTTCAAGAGGCCATACGTTGGTGCCCCGCAAATGGTGAGGAGGATCGCCCTTCGTTTGGCAGCGTTCGCTTCTCCTTCCAGCTCGTTGGCCACGAAGTATTGGTCGAGTCGCTCGACGAAGGTTTCCCAATCATCTCCCTCCGAAAATTTCTCCAGGATGCCCACGGTTCTCTGCATTGTTGCGGTGGGGTTCGTCATCTGTATCTCGTCGCCAATCGTTATGTCTTGAATAAAGAGTCAGACTAGATATTGCAAGCTCAAAGTAAGGTGTGACCATAGTCCTTTATTACAGATCTCTGAGTGCATCTCCAGTCTGTGAGGCTTCCTTATATACAGGTGCTCCCAAGGGATTGTGGGATCCCTTGGGACTCCAGGGGATAAATCCTCTGGTGGTTAGTCATGGTATTTACTGGTTTACATACAAAACAGGTAGTGCGTCATTTATCAAATCTAAAAGTCTAAAAGAGAGTGGCCCAACCAGTACCCATCAACCACTGCCATCCTCTATTGGCTGAACTTGTTCAACTTCTCTTCTAATTCATCCTCTTTCTCCAGATAAAGGTTCTGACCATGGAAATGCACATGAGTCCCAGTTATGCCTGGCTTTTTTAAGATATATGCAACTGTCTTTCTTCCAGTCCCAGTCAGGCCCTCTCCCTGACATCTTCTGCCATTACATTGGTGACTGTATTCTGTTCTCATGTCAATCTAGACAGTTTCATTAACTATGCTTCCAACATTTCATCAGGCAGGCCTTGGACAAACAAGGGATGGCCGAGGTGATCTCTGATTTTCAATTGCTGGCTGCCTGTTTTTCAGACCAGAAACGGGGAGCCTGCAGTTGAAAATCGGCCTCTCTATCTCCGTTGCATTTGCTCTCTTGATCCTACTTTCTACACCAATGCTTGTGAAATGTCCTCCATTCTCCTAATTCAAGATTTCCTCCCCACAGTCGTTAGTGGGACAAAACACATTTTTCCTTTTCTCCTCTTCAACCAATTCTTCCATGATACCTGTAATATAGCTCCACCACATGAACTATTGCACCATCTAGTGCACTACTTTGGAAATGCAACTGCTACTGTAAATCCAATAAAAGTCCCGCGGGCCAAAATTCAGCTCCCAAAAAGACCTCTTACCGGCAGAAAGTGGCGGGCAAGCGATGGAGTCCAGTGGCTGCCGATTTCTGGTCGAATTGCCGCCACTCGCGAAATTCACCTTGGTGGATTTTCTGGTGGTTCCGACTTCCGCCCCGCTGCTGCCGACCAATCTTAAGTGCGTCATCAAAGGGTGCACCGCTGACCTCCAGCACCTCCAGCAAAATTCAGCTTCAAAAATCCATGATCTGCCGAGTGGTGCCCCGACCCTTTTTATGTCGATGCAACTTTTTGTCTGTGTGTGGGGCATGGTTGTGCGGTGCCATTAAAGGCGAGGGACCACTGCCATGACCGCCATTTTATTTATTTGACTCCCTTATCATTCAAAAATCTGTCTATCGCCACCTTAAATATACTCAAAGACCTAGTCTCCACAGCTCTCTGGGGTAGAGAATTCCAAAGATTCACAACCCACTGATGAAGAAATTCCTTCTCATTTCTGTTTTAAATGTGTGACGCCTTATTCATAACTATGCCCCCTAGTTCTAGATTCCCCAATGAGGGGAAACATCCTCTCTGCATCTACCCTGCCAAGCCCCCTCAGAATCTTGTATGTTTCAATAAGATCACTGCTCATTCTTTTAAACTCCAAGGAGTATAGGCCCAACCTGCTCAATCTTTCTTCATATGACAATGCCTTCATCTCAGGAATCAACCTCGTAAACCTTCTCTAAATTGACTCCAATGCAAGTATATCCTTCCTTAAATAAGGAGACCAAAACTGTACACAGTACTCCAGGTGTGGTCTTACCAATGCCCTGTACAGTGTAGCAGGATTGCCTACTTTTATACTCCATCCCCTTGGTAACAAAGGCCAGCATTCCATTTGCCTTTCTGATTACTTGCTGCACCTGCATGCTAACTTTTAGCGTTTGATGCACAAGAACCTCCAGATCCATCTGTACTACTGCATTTTGTAATCGTTCCCCATTTAAATAATAATTTGCTTTTTTATTTTTCCTACAAAAGTGGATAACCTCACATTTTCCCACGTTATAGTCCAACTGCAAAACTTTTCCCACTCACTCAGCCTATCTATATCCCTTTGTAGATTCTTTGTGTCATCCTCACAACTTGCTTTCCCACCTATCTTTGTATCATTAGCAAATTTGGCTACATTACACTCAGTCCATTCATCCAAGTCATTAATATAAATTGTAAATAGTTGACGCACCAGCACTGATCCCTCTGGCACCCCATTAGTTACAGTTTGCCAACCGGAAAATGACCAATTTATCCCGACTTCTCTGTTTTCTGTTAGTTAGCCAATCCTCTATCCATGCTAATATAATACCCCCAACACTGTGAACTTTTATCTTGTGCAGTCACCTTTGTGTGGCACCTTATCAAATGCTTTCTGGAAATCCAAATATACGACATCAACTGGTTCTCCTTCATCCACTCTGCTCATTATATCCTCAAAGAACTCCAGCAGATTTATGAAACATGATTTCCCTTTCATAAAACCATGCTGACTCTGCTTGACTGTGAAGTGGGGCTTCCAAACTCTGTTATAATGAAAGGGTTAAGAATGGATCTCGGCACTTAAATAAGCTGAAATAGGCTTTTGTAGTGGTCAACTTTCAAAAGGTGTTTAAAGGGAAATAATATGTCAGAATTGTTCTGTCCAGAATAAGGTAATGTGATTGAGTACTGTAGATGTGAATAAGTGTGACCTTAGTCTTTTTATTATAACTCCAGAGTGCTGGTACACAATGGGAGGCCTGCTTATATACAGTGCTCCCAAGGGATGCTGGGATCCCTTGGGACTCCAACAGATACAGCCTCTGGTGGCGGTAGAATGCTGGTTACATAGAGTTGCATACATGACATCACTCCCTCCCAAAATCAATAGTACACTTATTTACAGGGTGAGACGATTTGGGGCTTTTCGCTCCCTAGTCGATCATCTCAGTACAAATGCAGATGTGGGTGAGTTGATTGGTTCTTCGCTGGGCTGCAGGCAGCTGGTCTCGCCTGGCTGCTGGGGATGATGAGTTCAGCTTCGTGGTCAACCGTGATGTCGGTTGCCACTTGTGTGTGTGTTGGAGGGTCGAAGTTGGTGGTGTTCACTTCAGGATGCTCGTGGCTGTCTGTGAATCGCAGTTTGGTTTGGTCCAAATGCTTTCTGCAAGTTAGTCCATTTGCGAGTTTGACCTGAAACACCCTTTGGCTATGACAGTGCCAGCAAGCCATTTGGGACCATGTCCATAGTTGAGTACAAATACAGAATCATTGACTTCAATATCGCGTGACAAATTTGCGCGATCATGGTGCGTGCTTTGTTGATGCCGCCTGCACTCGACGTGATTCTGGAGATCAGGGTGGACAAGAGAGAGCCTTGTTTTGAATGACCTTTTCATGAGCAGCTTGGCTGGGGGTACCCCGGTGAGCAAGTCGAGTCTGGTGTGGTAGCTCAGCAGGACTCAGGACAGGCGGGTCTGCAGGGAGCCTTCCGCCACACGTATCAAGCTTTGCTTGATGGTTTGGACTGTCCGTTCTGCCTGGCCGATGGATGCGGGCTTGAACGGGGCAGATGTGACATGCTTGATCCCATTGCGGGTCATGAATTCCTTGAACTCAGCGCTGGTGAAGAATGGCCGGTTATCGCTGACAAGGACATCAGTAAGACCATGCGTGGCAAACATGGCTCGTAGGTTTTCGATGGTAGCAGTGGACGTGCTTGCAGACATTATTGCACACTCAATCCACTTTGAATAAGCATCCACAACAACCAAGAACGTTTTCCTAGAAATGGGCCAGTGAAGTCAACGTGGATCATAGACCATGATTTGGAGGGCCATGATCACAAACTTAGCGTTGCCCCCTAGGTGCATTGCTCAGTCGAGAGCAAGTATTGCATTGGCGCACGCAAGACTCCAAATCTGAGTCGATGCTGGGACACCACACATGGGATCTGGCTATAGCTTTCATCATTACTATGCCAGGGTGGGTACTATGTTAGTCGCGTATGAATGTTTCCCTGCCTTTCTTGGGCAAAACCACGTAATTACCCCACAAAAGACAGTTCACCTGTATGGACATTTCATCTTCACGCCGCTGGAACAGCTTGATCTCTTCATGCATCTCCGCTGGGATGCTGGACCAGCTCCCATGGAGGACACAGTTTTTTACAAGGGACAACAAAGAATCCTGGCTGGTCCAGGTCCTGATCTGGCGGGCCGTAACGGGTGACTTTTCATTTTCAAATGCATCCATCACCAAGAGCAAGTCTGCAGGCTGTGCCATTTCCACCCCGGTGGTGGGCAATGGTAGCCGACTGATGGGGTCGGCGCAGTTCTCTGTGCCTGACCTGTGGCGAATTACATAGTTATATGCAGATAGCGTGAGCGCCCATCTTTGGATGCGAGCAGAGGCATTGGTATTGATACCTTTGCTCTCTGAATAGCGATATGAGAGGCTTATGGTCAGGTTCTAACTCGAACTTAAGCCCAAACAGATACTGATGCATTTTTTTTACACCGTAAACGCATGCCTGAGCTTCTTTTTCAATCATGCTGTCGGCCCTTTCGCCTTTGGACAAACTCCTGGGCACATAAGCGACCGGTTGCAATGTTCCTGATTCGTTTGCTTGTTGTAACACACACCCAAACCTATACGAAGACGCATCGCAAGCTAGCACTAAACGTTTACAAGGATCATACAGGACAAGCAGTCTGTTGGAACATAACAGATTTCTGGCTTTCTCAAAAGCTGTCTCTTGTGATTTCCCCCATACCCAGTCATCTCCCTTGCGAAGCAACACGTGTAGAGGTTCTAGCAAGGTACTTAACCTGGGTAGAAAATTAACAAAATAATTCAGGAGTCCCAGAAATGACCACAGCTCCGTCATGTTCTGTGGTCTCGGCGTGTTCTTGATGGCCTCTGTCTTGGCGTCGGTGGGTTTGATGCCGTCTGCCGCTATTCTTCTCCCGAAGAACTCAACCTCTGGCATCAGAAAATCACACTTTGAGCGTTTCAACCTGAGTCCCACATGAGCTAGCCGACTTAGAACCTCTTCCACATTCTGCAAGTTTTCGATGGTGTTCCGACTTGTGACCAGCATGTCATTCTGGAAAACTACGGTGCGCGGAACCGACTTTAGCAGACTCTCCATGTTCCTTTAAAAAATAGCCGCGGCGATCGAATCCCAAACGGGCATCTATTGTAGATGAACAGACCTTTGTGTGTGTTGATGCAGGTGAGGTCTTCCGAAGATTCCACCAGCTCCTGCGTCATGTAGGCCGAGGTCAGGTCCAACTTGGTGAACGTCTTTCCTCCTGCCAGCATCGCAAATAGGTCATCTGCCTTGGATAGCGGGTACTGGTCCTGCAGCGAAAAACGGTTAATCATTACTTTATAGTCCCCGCAAATTCTGACCGTGCCATCGCCCTCGAGAACCGGAACAATCGGACTGGCCCACCGGCACGATGATACCCTCTCGTTGCAGCCTGTCTAGCTCGATCTCCACGTTCTCTCGCATCATATGTGATCCTGTTTCACCGCCATAACATTGCTGGGGTTTCTGCCGCACTTCCAGTGAAGATACAGCAGTGGAACAGGAGCAGTTTTGCAAAATTGTCAGCCACAATATTAGAATTACCTCTCTCAAATCATAAGTTGCATCCCTAGCTATATACCCCAACATTCAGCTGTCTTTCTTAACCTCCAATGGTGATATGCTTTTCAACAGATGTCCTGGTAAAAGCTGGTTAGTTGTTTACTTTGATTTTAGGATATGTTCCAGTTAGTCATAGGCCTGAGTTCAATTTACTTAGTGTGGTATATGCTTTACAACATCACAAACACAGACTTCGCAAGATGTCTTCAACACAGGATCTTGTCAGGTGACCTGTCACCTAATATCTTTATTGCATTATGGTAATGGCTGCATTGCCATAGTAGTCCACTTGGTGGAGCAGTAGTCCACTATACACAACTATATTACACTTCTCTCTCCTTAATGAAGAAGTAATTACAACAAAATAATCATCATACATAACTTGCATGGTTATATATAACAAAAGATATGGACTTATTTTGCCATATTTACAAATCAAACTTAACCACTGTTTCGATGAGGATACCTTCGCTCTCGAACAGAACTTTACAAACATGGTGTCAAACTTAGACTCAGTCTAGGCTGACCCTGATGAAAGTTTTCTTCCAAGGGATGCCCTTGATCTACATTTGAACTCTCTTCTTGAGTGCATATGGTACGGGACGTGGCTTGCAGTAAACTGGTCTATAGTCCTGTACCTTGACACTCACCTTGAAGCCTTGGATCGGACTGCCTGTTTCGTAGAACACCTTCAGATACTTCTTGATGACATCATGCTTCGCTGCAAATCTCGTTTCAACACAAAAAATCTCATTCCAATCCAGCTTCAGTGATCCCAACCAATATCTTTCTAGTAAGGTAGGCATGTCTCCTGCCACTACTAAGAGAGGCAAGCTCTGAAACTGATCCTTGTATTTCACCGGTACGGTGATATGCCCTACCACAGGAATGGTCTCTCTTGAGTAACCTCGCCGCTCTATCTTTGACTTTTCCAGTGGAAAATCACTCAACTTGTCGAGATATAGCGATTCCGGTACTGCACTCACAGATGCACCAGTGTCAATTTCCAAGTTTATCCTGGTTCTTGCAACATCTACTTGGATGATGATACTTTTTGAATCGCTGTTAGATACCTTTGTGCTCCTGATGACGTGTATCTCTTCGTCCTGTTGCTTATCTTCCATGCTATGTAGTCTTTGGGGATTTCTCCTTATAGCCTTGAAAGTTGGCTTACTCTTCAGTCGGCATTCCTTCACAAGATGCCCAGTTTTCCTGCAGACAAACACGATGCCTTCACATATGGACAACTTTGAGCAATGTGTTGTCCAAGGCACTGATAGCACGACTTCAATGCTCTGTTACCATTGCCAATTGCTGAGGCCTTGGGGCCCAATTGCCTTTTACTTTTAACCTGCAGGCGATTCACCTCAGTTTTCTGATGACTGGAAATGGTACAAAATTCTCAGGAATATGCACTCAAGGAAAGAGTTGAGAAAGAACTCAAAAGACTAGAGACAGATAGATCTATGTAATTGGGCTACACCCATTGTTGTTGTACCTAAGTCAGATGGTACGGTAAGGTTGTGTGGTAATTATATAGTAACCGTAAATCAAGTTCTAGAGGGTAATCTCCTCACTACATTGCCAAATGTAGAAGGTTTGTTCACAATGCCGACAATGGTCAGATCTTCACAAAGTTAGATCTTACAACTGCTTACTTACAACTGGAGTTAGATGAGGAATCCAAGTTATGCTTGACAATAAATACTCATCTAGGCCTATATCAATTTGATAGGCTACCATTTGGAGTGTCTTCTGTCCCTGCCATATTCCAAGGGGTGATGAATCAGATTTTGCAAGGTAGCAACTAATTTGACCATCCAAATCGAATCAGCGCTTTCTGATTCAAAAGCGATCAGATCCCCTGCTCCCCCTGTGCAGCAGACTGCAGCTACAGCCCATGTGCAAGGCGTTTGTCCAAAGTGAAAATTACAGCAGAGACCCAGGGCTAGTAATAAACCACCCGCGATGGATCGCAGGCCTAACTTCCACTGCTTTAACTGTGGGGACAAATCACACTCAGCAACGAGTCGTAACTGCTCTGCACGTGGGAAAAAATGCTCTGCATGTGATAAGATGAACCATTTTGCGAGTGTCTGTCACTCATCGCAGCATATTCAACATGTGGACAACTCTGATAGCGATAAACCCAGTATGGTTAACACCGTTAGTGACATTTCGCACATCAGTTCAGGCAAATCCAAGGACTGTGAGGTAAACGTTTACGGCATATCCTGCTGCCTCCTCATTGAACGTGGAGCCAAAGTCTCCATATTGAGCGAGGCTGTGTACAAAACCCACTTCATGCACTGTCAACTGCAGCCCGCAACTTCCACTCTGCATTCAAATTCCGATGCCAAAATGAAGGTACTTGGGGTCATATATTTGTCCCAATATATTGCAAGGACATAACATTGGAGAACTTTTCCTTTTATGTCGCGAAGGGATGAAGCCTCATGGGTGTTGACCTTTTTGACAAGCTTGGGTTCAAAGTTTACGACCAACCAGCACTCCTGTGTACACGGTGGACTTTGACAAGCAGTATCCCTCAATCTTCACAGGCTTTGGAGTGACAACAAAATTCTGCCATCGTCCCCCCATTGACCCTTCCGTCAAACCGATCACACAGCGACTTCGCCGTCTCCCATTCGCGGTTCGCGACAAAGTATCCACAGAATTAATGCGACTCGAATCTCAGAGAGTCATTGAGAGCATCGACTCCTCACCCTGGATCTCGAACTTAGTCATTGCTTGCCGTAAAAATGGAGACTTCCACCTATGCATCAACCTGAAATAGGTCAACAAGGCCATCATCCCCGACAAGTACCCTCTTCCTACCATCGGCGACTGTCTTCAGAATTCCACGGCTCAATAGTTTTTACGAAACTCGACATGTGTCGCAGTTACCTGCAAATACCCCGAGCGGAGGACAGTAAGCTGCTCACAGCATTCACGACGCATGATGCTCTGTATCAGTATCGACGCATGCCCTACGGACTATCTTCTGCACCGTGCATTTCAGAAGATTGTCACTACTATGCTAGCAGGCATAGAGGCAGCCTTCAATCTGCTTGATGATATCATCGTCCATGTACAGACAATGAAAGAACATGACCAGTGACTTCACGCAGTTATGGTTAGACTTGCTACAAATAACATTACATTTAATGCCGATAAGTGTACATTCGCTGCTGGAGAAATAAACTTTCTGGGCTACAGAGTCACAGCACAAGGTGTCAAGCCAACGCTTGAGAACATTGACACGATCCAGCAAATGCAGGAGGCTACCTATTATATATGTAACTTTGTATTTACTCAGTACAGCCACCAGAAGCCTCATCCTCTGGAGTCCCATGGGATCCCATAATCCCTTGGGAGCACAGGTATTTCAGGAGGCTTCACAGGTTGGAGAGGCACTCTGGAGACCTGCAATAAAAGACTAAGGTCACATTTTACTTTGAGCTCACAGTGTTCAGTCTGACTCTTTCTCCATACACCACACTAGCAATGTCAAAGAACTTTCATCATTCCTCAGCACTTGGAACTTCTATCTGAAGTTCATCCTGCACTACGTGCACATTGCCGAACCACTTCACAAGTTGCTGTGCAAGGGCATCCCTTGGGAATGGACAGATTCCCAGGCTTAGGCATTCACCACGCTTAAGAAGAAAATCACATCCCCTCCTATCCTCACACACTTTAATCCGAATGTCACTGCGTACGTCACCACGGATGCATCAGGCACCGCCATGGGTGCTGTGCTCTCGCAATGGATTGATGGCCTGGAACGCCCAGTCACCTTCGCCTCTCGCACACTCTCATCTGTAGAACGTAAATACTCTACAGGGCAATGCGAAACACTCGCTTGCATCTATGCATGTGAAAACTGGCACATCCACCTCTATGGCAGGAAATTTACCCTCCGTATGGATCATCAAGCGCTAACTACGCTAATTGCTGCAACTGGATCCGGGCACAGACCACTATGAATCAGCCGATGGTCAGATCGCCTTCATCAGTATAACTTTGATGTATCGTACATCGCTGGCAGTTGCAACAATGTAGCTGATATGCTCAGCTGCTCGACAACTGTTTTGGACTCTGGTGCTGACTTGTTCACAGATGACGACACATATGTCACGTCGATCATCACTCAGTCCATCAGAAACCTTGTCTCCTGCGACAAACTCAAAACTATGGGCTCAATTTTGGCCGAGCCCGTTTTTCAGTGGACTTACCTGAGTTGCTTAAGGACGTCCGGAGATGCTCCAGAAAAAAATTTTGCAACCTTGGCCGCTGTCTGGCCTCTTCACTGCTGCTGCGCAGCATGGCCAGTTGACTCAGGGGGTGGAGCCTGCGTTCTCCGCTGGAAAATGTGCCGAGATGTCTGCAAGTGCGCAGTGGAGAATAGTGATGGTCACGCATGCACACCCACAAGTGTCAGGTGGTCAAACAATGGAGGAGGCAAGATTTTGAGATGTGAGAACTGGGCCTCAAAGAATCAAGGAAGCTAGAATGGACACATGGGAACTAGACCTCGATCAGAGTAGGTTTCAACCATGGAATTTATTTCAGTGTGTGTGCGTGTGTGTGTGTTTGTATGTGTGTGTGTGTGTGTGTGTGTGTGTATGTGTGTGTGTATGTGTGTGTATGTGTGTGTGTATGTATGTGTGTATGTGTGTGTGTGTGTGTGTATGTGTTCATGTATGTGTGTGTGTGTATGTGTGTATTTGTGTGTGTGTGTATGTGTGTGTGTGTGTGTGTGTGTGTATGTGTGTATGTGTGTGTGTGTATGTGTGTGTGTGTGTGTATGTGTTCGTGTGTATGTGTGTGTATCTGTGTATGTGTGTATGTGTGTATGTGTGTATGTGTGTATGTGTGTGTATGTGTATGTGTGTGTATGTGTGTATGTGTGTGTGTGTATGTGTGTGTATGTGTGTGTGTGTATGTGTGTATGTGTGTGTGTGTGTGTGTGTGTTCGTGTGTATGTGTGTGTGTATGTGTGTGTATCTGTGTATATGTGTATTTGTGTGTGTGTTTATGTGTGTATGTGTGTGTATGTGTATGTGTGTGTATGTGTGTATCTGTGTGTGTGTGTATGTGTGTATGTGTGTGTGTGTACGTGTGTGTATGTGTGTGTGTGTGTATGTGTGTATGTGTGTGTGCGTGTGTATGTGTTCGTGTGTATGTGTGTATGTGTGTGTGTATGTGTGTGTGCGTGTGTATGTGTTCGTGTGTATGTGTGTGTGTGTGTGTGTGTGTGTGTATGTGTGTATGTGTGTGTGTGTGTATGTGTGTGTGTATGTGTGAGTGTGTACGTGGGTAGATTGGAGAAAGAAGAAAAATGAGCATCATACAAGTCACACACTCCCAGTACCTCAGTCTGCTTTCAACTTTGCAAAGCTGAATCAGGTCTAATGTGTTTTTGTTGTTACTTTGTTTCCTGGAGAGTTTTGTAAAAACCCGGGATATTTTTTTTAATGCATTGCATTACTCAGCTCAGCTGAGACTGCTTGTTGACTGGACTTTGAAGAAGACTGTTTTCTTATACAACTCAGTTTGTGGCATCATTCTGTCAGACTAATTCTAACCTCCTAACTGAACAGTTGTTGAGTGATTTGCTCTGTGCGTTAAATGTTCTTTTTTCAGCCTCTCCGTTGATTTGCAGCCTCTCCGTTGCATCCTGATGCCAGCCAGTTCACTCGCTCCTCCCCCCCAGCCTCTCCGTTGATTTGCTTGCAGCCTCTCCGTTGAATCCTGATGCCGGCCAGTTTGCTCCCTCCTGCTCCTAGCCCAGGCCGAGTGGCCTCCTGCACCGGCCTGATGCCTTCCCGGGCCAAGTGCAGAAAGGTGAATTGCAGTTTTATGATAAAGGTAGGACTTCAAATTTTTATTTCTTATAGAATTGTTAGCAGTTTTTGTTTGCAAACTGTTATGTATGAAGAAAGAGCCTGACTGGATACTGTGAGCGCAAAGTAAAGTGTGACCTAATCTTTTATTGCAGGTTTCCAGAGTGCCTTTCCAACCTGTGAGGCCTCCTTAAGTACCTGTGCTCTAAAGGGATTATTGAATCCCTTGGGACTCCAGTGGATGAGCCCTCTGGTGGCTGTACAGGGTATATACAAGTTTAGATATATAACAACACTCCCCCCACAAAGTCAACGGTGTAACTATTTACAAGGTGAGTCGATCTGGGGCCCTTCTTGCCCTGGTTGATTGCCTCGGGGCAAATGCTGGTGTTGGTGAATTGTCTGTTGGGCCCTCGCTGGGCTGCTGTGCAGCTGGCCTTGCTGGGCTGCCTGGTGTGGGGAGTCCTGCTGGGCTGCTGTGGATGATGGGTTCTGCTTCGTGGACAACCGCAGTGTCGGTTGCCACTGGTGTGTATGTTGGGGGGTCAAAGAAGGTAGGGTCCAAAGTGGGTTGCTCAGGAGAGTCCGTGAATCTGAGTTTGAATTGGTCCAAGTGTTTCTGATGAATGAGTCCATTTGAAAGTTTGACCCAAAACACCCTGCTCCCCTCTTTGGCCACAACAGTGCCGGGAAGTCACTTGGGACCTTGTCCATAATTCCATACAAATACAGGATCATTGATTTCAATCTCACGTGACACATTTGCACTATCATGATTATGTACTTTGTTGAAGCCGCCTGCTCTCTACCTGTTCATGTAGATCAGGGTGAACTAACGAGAGCCTTGTCTTAAGTGCTCTTTTCATGAGCAGTTCAGCAGGTGGGATCCCAGTGAGCGCGTGGGGTCTCGTGCGGTAGCTAAACAGGACTCGGGATAAGCGAGTCTGCAGAGTGCATTCCATTACCCTCTTCAAGACCTGCTTGATGGTTTGCACTGCTCTCTCTGCCTGACCATTGGATGCTGCTTTAAATGGGGCAGATGTGACATGTTTGATTCTGTTGCGGGTCATGAATTCTTTGAACTCAGCACTGGTAAAACATGGCCCATTGTCGTTCACCAGGACATTGGGTAGCCTGTGCATGGTAAACTTGGCCCGCAGGCTTTCAGTGATGGCAATGGATGTGCTTGCCGATATTATTTCACATTCAATCCATTTGGAATACGCATCTACAACACAAGAAATATTTTATCCAAGAACGGGCCTGCATAGTTGGCATGGACCCTAGACCATGGTTTGGGGGGGCAAGACATAAACTTAGTGGCGCCTCCCTGGGTGCATTACTTAACTGCGAGCATGTGTTACATCTGTGCACACAGGACTCTAAGTTCACATCGATACCTGACCACCACATGTGAGATCTGGCTATTGCTTTCATCATTACGATGCCTGGGTGGGTGCTGTGGAGGTCACTGATGAAGGTGTCTCGGCCCTTCTTGGGAACCACTACCCCACAGAAGGCAGTCTGCCTGTATAGACATTTCATCTTTGCGCCGCTGGAACGGCTTTATCTCTTCCTGCATTTCCATTGGGACACTGGACCAGCCCCCGAGAAGCACACAGTTTTGAACGAGAGACAGTAAGGGGTCCTGGCTCGTCCAGGTTCTAATCTGTCGGGCTGTGACGGGTGATTGCTCATTCTCAAATGCTTCCATAACCATGACTAAATCTGCGGGCAGCGCCATTTACACCCCTGTGGTGGGCAATGGCAGCCTGCTGAGAGCATCGGCACAACTTTCTGTGCCTGGCCTGTGGCGGATGGCATGGTTGTATGCGGACAACGTGAGCACCCATCTCTGGATGCAGGCCGATGCATTTGTATTTATCCCCTTACTCTCGTAAAACAGGGATATCAGTGGCTAATGGTCAGTTTCCAATTCAAATTTTAGCCCAAACAGATATTGATGCATTTTCTTCACCCCATAGACACACACTAAAGCTTCTTTTTCAATCATGCTATAGGCTCTCTCAGCCTTAGACAGATGTCAGGATGCATAAGCAACCGGTTGCAATTTCCCAAAATCATTACGTGTTACAATACACACCCAATGCCATACGACGATGCATCACATGCTAGTACCAAACGCTGACATGGATCATACAACACAAGCAATTTGTTGGTGCATAAAAATTTTCTAGCTTTTACAAAGGCATTTTCTTGGCTTTTGACCCAAACCCATTTGTCTCCTTTACGCAGTAAGGCGTGCAGTGGTTCTAACAGTGTGCTGAGACCCGGTTAGAAGTTACCAAAGTAGTTCAGGAGTCCTAGAAATGACTGCAGCTCCGTCACGTTCTGTGGCCTCGGTGTGTTTTCGATTGTCTCCGTCTTCGAATCTGTGGGCCTGATGCCGTCCACCGCGATTCTTCTTCCCACAGACTCCACTTCAGGCACCAGGAAAACGCACTTTGATCATTTTAACCTGAGCCCCACGCTGTTGAGTCGACTAAGAACCTCCTCCAGGTTCTGCAGATGCTCGCTTGTGTCCCGACCTGTATCCAAGACATCGTCCTGGAAGACCATTGTGAACGGGACCGACTTCAGTAAGCTTTCCATGTTTCTCTGGAATATCGCTGCCATTGATCGAATTCCAAACGGGCATCTGTTATCAATGAAGAGACCTTTGTGCGTGTTGATGCAGGTGAGGGCTTTCGATGATTCCTCCAGCTCCTGCATCATGTAGGCCGAGGTCAAGTCCAGCTTCGTGAACGTCTTTATTCCCGCCAGCGTCGCAAAAAGGTCGTCGGTCTTTGGTAGTGGGTATTGGTCCTGCAGGGAGAAGCGAATGATAGTTACTTTGTAATCACCACAGATTCTGACAGTGCCATCTCCCTTGAGGACAGGAACAATCGGGCTGGCCCACTCGTTGAATTCAATTGGCGAAATGATGCCTTCGCGTTGCGGCTGGTCTAGTTCGATCTCTACCCTTTCTCTCTTTATGTACGGTACTGCTCTCGCCTTGTGATGGATGGGTCGCGCCCCCGGAATTAGGTGGATCTGCACTTTTGCTCCTTGGAACTTCCCGATGCCTGGTTCGAACAGCGAAGGGAACTTGTTTAAGTTCTGGGCACACGAAGTGTCATCAGCGGACGAGAGTGCTCGGACGTCGTCCAAGTTCCAGCGTATCTTTCCCAGCCAGCTCCTGCCGAGCAGCATGGGACCATCGCCCGGTACCACCCAGAGTGGTAGCTTGTGCACCGCTCCATCGTAGGAGACTTTTACAGTAGCACTGCCGATTATGGGAATCAGATCCTTTGTGTAAGTTCTCAGTTTTGTGCGAAATTGGAGTCAAGACTGGCCTTGAGGCCTTGCTGCACCACAATTTTTCGAAAGTCTTTTTGCTCATAATGGACTGGCTCACACCCGTGTCCAACTCCATTGACACCAGGAGTCCATTTAGTTCAACCTTCAGCATTATCGGGGGACACTTAGTGGTAAATGTATGCACCCCATATAGCTCTGACTCCTCGATCTGAGGCTCTGGTTCGTCGTGATCCGCCATGGATCTGTCTTCCTCTGCAACATGGTAGTTTGCAGGATCAACAGGATTAGCAGCTTGCCTGCACATAAATTGGAGGTGTCCCATTGTTCAACGACCCTTGCAAATGTACCCTTTAAAGCAGCATGAAGGGAAACGATGATCACGCCCGCAGCACCAACAAGGTGTTAATGGCCTTGCATTCATCACCCTTGATGGTGGACTCTGAGACATCTGCGGATGTGCAGCTGCAGGCATGATGGACCTGCCCTGTATGTTGCAATTTGAAAACAACATCACTTAGTTCACAGTACTTGTAGCATTACTCGTGTGCTGAGAGATTTGCTTAGTATTGTCACTGGTGGCAATGAACGCCTGGGCTATCGCTATGGCCTTACTCAAGGTTGGGGTCTCTACAGTCAAAAGTTTGCGAAGTATCGTTTCATGGCCAATGCCAAGTATGAAAAAGTCTCTAAGCATGTGCTCCAAATGTCCTTCAAATTCGCAATCTCCTACAAGGCGTCTTAGCTCGACAACATAACTCGCCACTTCCTGGCCTTCAGACCTTTTATAGGTGTAGAACCGGTACCTCGCCATCAGAATGCTTTCCTTCGGGTTCAGATGCTCCCGGACCAGTGTGCATAAATCATCGTACGACTTATCTGTGGGTTTCGCTGGAGTGAGCAGATTTTTCATGAGGCCATACATTGGTGCCCCGCAGACGGTGAGGAGAATCGCCTTTCGTTTGGCAGTGTTCGCTTCTCCTTCCAGCTCGTTGGCCACGAAGTATTGGTCGAGTCGCTCCACTAAGTTTTCCCAATCATCTCCCTCCAAACTCTTCTCTAGGATGCCCACTGTTCTCTGCATCGTTGCGGTGGGGTTGGTTATCCGTATCTCGTCACCAGTTGTTATGTATGAAGAAAGAGTCTGACTGGATACAGTGAGCTCAAAGTAAAGTGTGACCATAGTCTTTTATTGCAGGTCTGCACAGTGCCTCTCCAACCCGTGAGGCTTCCTTAAATACCTGTGCTCCCAACGAATTATGGGATCCCTTGGGACTCCATGGGATAAGCCGTTTAGTGGTTGTACAGGGTATATACAAGTTTACATATATAACACAAACATTGTTAAGGGTAAGGCATGGTCCTCTCCGCTTCCCGCCCCTATCCCAGGCCGAATGGCCTCCGCTGTACTTACCTGCGCCGATTTCTTTAACTCTCTGCAAGGGTTTTCTGAAGTGGCCACATATGCTGGCCTAAGTAGAAATGGAGTAACTATTAGCTGGCCAAAGTTGCCTAAATGGGCAGAACTGGCGTAGGTGGCTGGTAACGCCCCCTTTTGAGAATAAAAACAACAACAAAGTGAGTCACGCTGGTACAAAATGATTAGGGAAACTGGGGCTTTTTAAGTTACTCCAGAAAAAGCAGCATACTCCAAAAAAAACAGAGCAACTCCTGTCTAAAATTGAGCCCATGATCACAGAGTGATACTATGCTCCAGCGCGTGTGCCACTTCCTTCAGACTGAGTATCCTAAGCAAATTCCGGAACAGCTGAAAACGTGCCACAGACTTTGTGATGAATTTTCCATTTGGAACGCTGGCTGCCGAGCTCGTGATGGATAGTGCAATAATTCCCAAGTCGCTTCAACAGCGCGTTCTCTCATTGGCACACGATGGACACCCGCTGAGCTCACGATTGGACGGAATCTTCAATGGCTACTGGATATTCTCAAACCCCCAGCCAAACCGAGTGCGAAGAGACCAGCAGGATGGAACAGAGGCACCATTCTGTTTCCCAACCAAAACCTAGAGCAGACACTGCAAGCTCCCTGTCGGTTTCAGCGTATCAAGGCATGACCTGGCTATCTCAAGGGCTTTGTCTGTACAAAGACAACGGTTTTAAAAAGGGGGGGAAATATGTTGTGTTCATACTCTATTTATTTGTTACAACTCACTGGACGGGCATTAGGACCCTGCGGGAGCTATTCACAGTTGCTGTACTCATGCTGGTTCATGCCAGTTTGGGGACTCGATTTTGCATTGTATAGAAGCACTATTAAGTTAAGTTACATTTCTCCTGTCTCAGTTTGTCAGTTATTTATGCATACAAAACAGGTAGTATGTTATTTAGATGACATACCGATTTCAGCACCAAACAGGCAAATCTATAATAACATATGGAATGAAGTGCTCAAACAGCTAGAGAAACACAGAGTACGAGTGACTGCTCGCAAGTGTGAGTTATTTCAAAACTAAGTGGACAAACATGGTATACATCCAACCAACGGATAGCTGGATGCAATTAGAAATGCACTCACTCTTAAGAATGTCACTGAACTTCAATCCTTTTTGGGTCTTTTGAACTATTATGGGAAGTTCCTACCAAATTTGGCTACAGTGTTACATCCACTGAATGAACTGTTGAAAAAACAGATCCATTGGAGGTGGTTAGAAGAATTGTACGCAGCATTCAAAGAGTGTAAAAGCCAGTTGGTAAAGAGCACTGTGTTAGTTAACTATGATGTATCTAAAGAGAATCATGATAGAGGTAGAGTAAGAGAGGGAAGTGTGAAATTAAATCAGAAGGTGAGAGTGAAGAACCATCACCATAAATGATTAAAGTGGTTCCCAGGAAGAGTGATGAAAATATGTGGTCCTCGCACATATTTGGTCAAGATGTTTGATCATGGACAGGTTAGTTTTGTTCACATTGTTTATATTTTACCTACAGAGTGGAAGGAATTGAAAAAGTTGGAATGATTCGATTATTTCTGATGAGTCAGATAGTCTTATTACAAGTAGAGTACCGCTGCATTTAGTAGTCCTACATCAGATATACTAGAAATGAGTCCAAGAGAAAGTCAAAATTTAAGTCTGAGTCCGAGTCAGACAAACAGTCTGAAGTTGAAGCCATCTTGTGAAGTCTGTGTGTTTGTGATGTCGTAAAGAATATATCACGCTCAGATAACCAATTAAAGGTCTCCTCAGTGTAACTGTTTGTAATGAAGGCTTTCCCCCTTGGTCCTATTGAGTGAGCTCAGAAGTCCCTACTCTAGTCTATATGAAGTCAAACAGGGAGCGTTTCCTGAAACAATTAAAGCTATAATCACTGTGAATCTGAACAATAAAGCTTCTCATTTTGATTCTTGCAGTTTGGGCCTAATTCCTTCCTGTGCAAACCCATAGAATTTAATCTGTAGGTTATATTATTTTAAGCACTCTTGCCCTGAAATTCCATGGGCGATTCTCCTGGTCTCCTGCTGTAATTTTGGCAAGAGACTGGCACAACCTCCAGGAAACTTACGTAAATGGTTGAAAGTAGCCATTTACTCCATTTCCCTGCCATTTCTATTTCAATACACCAGCCTCCTTAAGTCTGTAACATCCTCAACTCTGCAACCGTCTGAGAATCTGTGTTTTACTAATTCTGGCCTCTCATGCATCCTGATTTTCATCACTCCATCATTGGCGGCCGTGCCTTCAGCTGCCTCGGCCCTAAGCTCTGGAATTCCCTCCCTAAACCTCTCTGCCGCTCAACCTCTCCCTCCTCCTTTAAGGTGTTCCTCAAAACCTACCTCTTTGACCAAGCTTTGGTCACCTGTCTTAATACACATCACTCAAAAGCAATGAAGTCAACCTGAGTGTGAAAAGGAATAACTGAAAATCTGAAATAATAATAGACACTGGTCAGTCAGTATCTATAAAGAGAAGAGACAAGTTATGACATTCCGGTAGTGTTATATCTTGAATAAAGAATCAGACTAGATACTGCAAGCTCAAAGTAAGGTGTAATCGTAGTCCTTTATTACAGATCTCAGAGTGCCTCTCCAGCCTGTGAGGCCTCCTTATATACAGGTGCTCCCATGGGATTGTGGGATTCCTTGCGATTCCAGGAGATAAGCCCTCTGGTATTTACAGGTTTACATACAAAGCAACACTCCCCACCCCCGCAAAGTCAATAGTGTAACTATTTACAATGTGAGTCGATCTGGGGCCTTCCTTTCCCTGGTTGAACATCTCGGTGTAAATGCTGGTTTTGGTGAGTCATTTGTTGGGCCCTCGCTGGGCTGCTACACAGCTGGCCTTGCTGGGCTGCTGGGTGTGGTGAGTCCTGCTGGGCTGCTGCGGGTGATGGGTTCTGCTTCGTGGTCAACCGCTGGGTCGGTTGCCACTTGTGTGTGTGTTGGAGGGTCGAAAAAGGTAGAGTCTATTGTGGGTTATTCTGGATAGTCGGTAAATCTAAATTTGGTTTGGTCCAAGTGTTTCCTGCAGGTGAGTCCATTCGAGAGTTTGACCACAAACACCCTACTCCCCTCTTTGGCCAAAACAGTGCCAGAAACCACTTGGGACCTTGTCCATAGTTCAACACAAATACAGGATCATTTATCTCAGTTTCGCGAGACACATTTGCAGGATCATGATATGTATTCTGTTGAAGCCAACTGCTCTCTACCTGTTTGTGTACATCAAGGTGGACTAGCGAAAACCTTGTCCAAAATTCAGTCTCCCAAAAAGGCCTCTTACCGCCAGAAAGTGGAGTCCAATTGCCGCTGATTTCTGGTCGAATTGCCAGCGCTCGCAAAATTCACCTTGGTGGATTTTCTGGTGGTTCCGACTTCCGCCCCGCTGCTGCCGACCAATCCTAAGTGCGTCATCAAAGGGTGCACCGCTGACCTCCAGCACCTCCAGCAAAATTCAGCTTCAAAAATCCATGATCTGCCGAGTGGTGCCCCGACCCTTTTTATGTCGATGCAACTTTTTGTCTGTGTGTGGGGCATGGTTGTGCGGTGCCATTAAAGGCGAGGGCCCACTATTATTTATTTGACTCCCTTATCATTCAAAAATCTGTCTATCGCCACCTTAAATATACTCAAAGACCTAGTCTCCACAGCTCTCTGGGGTAGAGAATTCCAAAGATTCACAACCCACTGATGAAGAAATTCCTTCTCATTTCTGTTTTAAATGTGTGACGCCTTATTCATAACTATGCCCCCTAGTTCTAGATTCCCCCATGAGGGGAAACATCCTCTCTGCATCTACCCTGTCAAGCCCCCTCAGAATCTTATATGTTTCAATAAGATCACTGCTCATTCTTTTAAACTCCAAGGAGTATAGGCCCAACCTGTTCAACCTTTCTTCATATGACAACACCTTCAACTCAGGAATCAACCTCGTAAACCTTCTCTAAATTGCCTCCAATGCAAGTATATCCTTCCTTAAATAAGGAGACCAAAACCGTACACAGTACTCCAGGTGTGGTCTTACCAACGCCCTATACAGTTGTAGCAGGACTTCCCTATTTTTATACTCCATCGGCTTTGCAACAATGACCAGCATTCCATTTGCCTTTCTGATTACTTGCTGTACCTGCATGCTAACTTTTTGCGTTTGATGCACAAGAACCTCCAGATCCATCTGTATTACTGCATTTTGTAATCGTTCCCCATTTAAATAATAATTTGCTTTTTTATTTTTCCTACCAAAGTGGATAACCTCACATATTCCCACATTATAGTCCATCTGCAAAATTTTTCCCACTCACTCAGCCTATCTATATCCCTTTGTAGATTCTTTGTGTCATCCTCACAACTTGCTTTCCCACCTATCTTTGTATCATTCGCAAATTTGCCTACATTACACTCGGTCCCTTCATCCAAATCATTAATATAAATTGTAAATAGTTGACGCACCAGCACTGATCACTCTGGCACCCCACTAGTTACAGTTTGCCAACCGGAAAATGACCCATTTATCCCGACTCTCTGTTTTCTGTTAGTTAGCCATTCCTCTATCCACGTTAATGTATTACTCCCAACACTGTGAACTTTTATCTTGTGCAGTAACCTTTGTGTGGCACCTTATCGAATGCTTTCTGGAAATCCAAATATACGACAACTACTGGTTCTCCTTTATTCACTCTGCTCATTATATCCTCAAAGAACTCCAGCAGATTTATGAAACATGATTTCCCTTTCATAAAACCATGCTGACTCTGCTTGACTGTGAAGAGGAGCTTCTGAGCTCTGTTATAATGAACGGGTTAAGAATGGATCTCGGAACTTAAATAAGCTGAAATAGACTTTTGTAGTGGGCCAGTTAGATATGGCCCTTACTGCTAAAGGGATCAAGAGTTATGGAGAGAAAGCAGGAAAGGGGTACTGACGTCAATGATCAGCCATGATCTTATTGAATGGTGGTGCAGACTCGTAGGGCCGAATGGCCTACTCCTGCACCTATTTTCTATGTTTCTATGTTTCTAAAGGTGTTTAAAGGGAAATAATATGTCAGATTTGTTCTGTCCAGAATAAGATAATGTGATTGAGTACTGTAGATGTGATTAAGTGTGAGCTTAGTGTCTTTATTCTAACTCCAGAGCGCTGGTACAGCATGGGAGGCCTGCTTATATACAGTGCTCCCAAGGGATGCTGGGACTCCAACAGATACGCCCTCTGCTGGCAGTAGAATGCTGGTTACATAAGGTTGCATACATAACATCACTCCCTCCCAAAGTCAATAGTACACTTATTTACAGGTTGAGCCGATCTGGGGCTTTTCGCTCCCTAGTCGATCGTCTCAGTACAAATGCAGGTGCAGGTGAGTTGATTGGTTCATCGCATGGGCTGCTGGGGATGATGAGTTCAACTTCGTGGTCAACCGTGCTGTCGGTTGCCACTTGTGTGTGTGCTGGAGGGTCAAAATTGGTGGTGTCCTCTTCAGGTTGCTCGAGGCTGTCTGTGAATTGCAGTTTGGTTTGGTCCAAATGCTTTCTGCAAGTTAGTCCATTTGCGAGTTTGACCTGAAACACCCTACTCCCTTCTTTGGCTATGACAGTGCCAGCAAGCCATTTGGGACCATGTCCATCATTGAGTACAAATACAGGGTCATTGATTTCAATATCGCGTGACAAATTTGCGCAATCATGGTACATTCTTTGTTGATGCCGCCTGCCCTTGACGTGATCATGGAGATCAGGGTCGATGAGAGAGAGCCTTGTTTTAGAAACATAGAAACATAGAAACATAGAAACATAGAAAATAGGTGCAGGAGCAGGCCATTCAGCCCTTCTAACCTGCACCGCCATTCAATGAGTTCATGGCTGAACATGAAACTTCAGTACCCGCTTCCTGCTTTCACGCCATACCCCTTGATCCCCGAGTAGTAAAGACTTCATCTAACTCCCTTTTGAATATATTTAGTGAATTGGCCTCAACTACTTTCTGTGGTAGAGAATTCCACAGGTTCACCACTCTCTGGGTGAAGAAGTTTCTCCTCATCTCGGTCCTAAATGGCTTACCCCTTATCCTTAGACTGTGACCCCTGGTTCTGGACTTCCCCAACATTGGGAACATTCTTCCTGCATCCAACCTGTCCAAACCCGTCAGAATTTTAAACGTTTCTATGAGGTCCCCTCTCACTCTTCTGAACTCCAGTGAATACAAGCCCAGTTGATCCAGTCTTTCTTGATAGGTCAGTCCCACCATCCCGGGAATCAGTCTGGTGAATCTTCGCTGCACTCCCTCAATAGCAAGAATGTCCTTCCTCAAATTAGGAGACCAAAACTGTACACAATACTCCAGGTGTGGCCTCACCAAGGCCCTGTACAACTGTAGCAACACCTCCCTGCCCCTGTACTCAAATCCCCTCGCTATGAAGGCCAACATGCCATTTGCTTTCTTAACCGCCTGCTGTACCTGCATACCAACCTTCAATGACTGATGTACCATGACACCCAGGTCTCGTTGCACCTTCCCTTTTCCTAATCTGTCACCATTCAGATAATAGTCTGTCCCTCTGTTTTTACCACCAAAGTGGATAACCTCACATTTATCCACATTATACTTCATCTGCCACGCATTTGCCCACTCACCTAACCTATCCAAGTCACTCTGCAGCCTCATAGCATCCTCCTCGCAGCTCACACTGCCACCCAACTTAGTGTCATCCGCAAATTTGGAGATACTACATTTAATCCCCTCGTCTAAATCATTAATGTACAATGTAAACAGCTGGGGCCCCAGCACAGAACATTGCGGTACCCCACGAGTCACTGCCTGCCATTCTGAAAAGTACCCATTTACTCCTACTCTTTGCTTCCTGTCTGACAACCAGTTCTCAATCCACGTCAGCACACTACCCCCAATCCCATGTGCTTTAATTTTGCCGAAAGCCTTCTGAAAGTCCAAATATACCACATCAACTGGTTCTCCTTTGTCCACTTTACTGGAAACATCCTCAAAAAATTCCAGAAGATTTGTCAAGCATGATCTCCCTTTCACAACTCCATGCTGACTTGGGCCTATCATGTCACCATTTTCCAAATGCGCTGCTATGACATCCTTAATAATTGATTCCATCATTTTACCCACTACTGAGGTCAGGCTGACCGGTCTATAATTCCCTGCTTTCTCTCTCCCTCCTTTTTTAAAAAGTGGGGTTACATTGGCTACCCTCCACTCGATAGGAACTGATCCAGAGTCAATGGAATGTTGGAAAATGACTGTCAATGCATCCGCTATTTCCAAGGCCACCTCCTTAAGTACTCTGGGATGCAGTCCATCAGGCCCTGGGGATTTATCTGCCTTCAATCCCATCAATTTCCCCAACACAATTTCCCGACTAATAAAGATTTCCCTCAGTTCCTCCTCCTTACTAGACCCTCTGACCCCTTTTATATCCGAAAGGTTGTTTGTGTCCTCCTTAGTGAATACTGAACCAAAGTACTTGTTCAATTGGTCTGCCATTTCTTTGTTCCCCGTTATGACATCCCCTGATTCTGACTGCAGGGGACCTACGTTTGTCTTTACTAACCTTTTTCTCTTTACATACCTAGAAACTTAGAAACTTTTGCAATCCGCCTTAATGTTCCCTGCAAGCTTCTTCTCGTACTTCATTTTCCCTGCCCTAATCAAACCCTTTGTCCTCCTCTGCTGAGTTCTAAATTTCTCCCAGTCCTCAGGTTCGCTGCTATTTCTGGCCAATTTGTATGCCACTTCCTTGGCTTTACTACTATCCCTGATTTCCCTAGATAGCCATGGTTGAGCCACCTTCCCTTTTTTATTTTTACGCCAGACAGGAATGTACAATTGTTGTAATTCATCCATGCGGTCTCTAAATGTCTGCCATTGCCCATCCACAGTCAACCCCTTAAGTATCATTCGCCAATCTATCTTAGCCAATTCACGCCTCATACCTTCAAAGTTACCCTTCTTTAAGTTCTGGACCATGGTCTCTGAATTAACTGTTTCATTCTCCATCCTAATGCAGAATTCCACCATATTATGGTCACTCTTCCCCAAGGGGCCTCGCACAATGAGATTGCTAATTAATCCTCTCTCATTACACAACACCCAGTCTAAGATTGCCTCCCCCCTAGTTGGTTCCTCGACATATTGGTCTAGAAAACCATCTCTTATGCACTCCAGGAAATCCTCCTCCACCGTATTGCTTCCAGTTTGGTTAGCCCAATCTATGTGCATATTAAAGTCACCCATTATTACTGCTGCACCTTTATTGCATGCACTCCTAATTTCCTGTTTGATGCCCTCCTCAACATCACTACTACTGTTTGGAGGTCTGTACACAACTCCCACTAACGTTTTTTGCCGTTTGGTGTTCTGCAGCTCTACCCATATAGATTCCACATCATCCAAGCTAATGTCTTTCCTAACTATTGCATTAATCTCCTCTTTAACCAGCAATGCTACCCCACCTCCTTTTCCTTTTATTCTATCCTTCCTGAAAGTTGAATACCCCTGGATGTTGAGTTCCCAGCCCTGATCATCCTGGAGCCACGTCTCCGTAATCCCAATCACATCATATTTGTTAACATCTATTTGCACAGTTAATTCATCCGCCTTATTGCGGATACTCCTTGCATTAAGACACAAAGCCTTCAGGCTTGTTTTTTTAACACCCTTTGTCCTTTTAGAATTTTGCTGTACAGTGGCCCTTTTTGTTCTTTGCCTTGGGTTTCTCTGCCCTCCACTTTTCCTCATCTCCTTTCTGTCTTTTGCTTTTGTCTCCTTTTTGTCTCCCTCTGTCTCCCTGCATAGGTTCCCATCCCCCTGCAATATTAGTTTAACTCCTCCCCAACAGCACTAGCAAACACTCCCCCTAGGACATTGGTTCCGGTCCTGCCCAGGTGCAGACCGTCCGGTTTGTACTGGTCCCACCTCCCCCAGAACCGGTTCCAATGCCCCAGGAATTTGAATCCCTCCCTGCTGCACCACTGCTCAAGCCACGTATTCATCTGCGCTATCCTGTGATTCCTACTCTGACTAGCACGTGGCACTGGTAGCAATCCCGAGATTACTACTTTTGAGGTCCTACTTTTTAATTTAGCTCCTAGCTCCTTAAATTCTTTTCGTAGGACCTCATCCCTTTTTTTACCTATGTCGTTGGTACCAATGTGCACCACGACAACTGGCTGTTCTCCCTCCATTTCAGAATGTCCTGCACCCGCTCCGAGACATCCTTGACCCTTGCACCAGGGAGGCAACATACCATCCTGGAGTCTCGGTTGTGGCTGCAGAAACGCCTATCTATTCCCCTCACCATCGAATCCCCTATCACTATCGCACTCCCAATCTTTTTCCTGCCCTCCTGTGCAGCAGAGCCAGCCATTGTGCCATGAACTTGGCTGCTGCTGCCCTCCCCTGATGAGTCATCCCCCCCAACAGTACTCAAAGCAGTGTATCTGTTTTGCAGGGGGATGACCACAGGGGACCCCTGCACTATCTTTCTTGCACTGCTCTTCCTGCTGGTCTTCCATTCCCTATCTGGCTGTGGACCCTTATCCTGCGGTAAGACCAACTCACTACACGTGATACTCACGTCATTCTCAGCATCGTGGATGCTCCAGAGTGAATCCACCCTCTGCTCCAATTCCGCAACGCGGACCGTCAAGAGCTCGAGGCAGATACACTTCCCACACACGTAGCCCCCAGGGACACCGGAAGTGTCCCCGAGTTTGAGCGCCCTTTTCATGAGCAGCTCGGCTGGGGGATCCCCGGTGAGCGAGTGGGGTCTGGTGCGGTAGCTGAGCAAGACTCAGGCCAGGCGGGTCTGCAGGGAGCCTTCTGACATGCATTTCAAGTTTTGCTTGATGGTTTGGACTGCCCATTCTGCTTGGCCATTGGATGCAAGCTTGAACGGGGCAGATGTGACGTACTTGATCCCATTGCGGGTCATGAATTCCTTGAATACAGCGCTGGTGAAGCACGGCCCGTTGTGGCAGGCCGTGCGTGGCAAACACAGCTTGTAAGTTTTCGATGGTGGCAGTGGACGTACTTACAGACTTTGGGCCCAAGTTTCGAGCTGCGCCTAGAATGGCGCAGTCCCGACCTGGACGCCCGTTTTTCGCGCCACAAAGTGCGCCTAAAAAAAACTTCCAGATTCTCCAGCTCCCTGCAGGTCGTTTGCAGCTCGGCGCAGCGCAGCAGGAGCTGTAGGGGGCGGAGCCAGGTCCCTGCGCTGAAAACAGTGCCGGACCTCTGCACATGCACGCTACAGTGGGCGCGCATGTGCAGTAGCTCCAGGCGCCCAAAACTGCATGGGAGGGGCCGAAGCAAGCAGCCCCTACCCCTGGCCGAATGGCCTCACTGGGGCTGCGTGAATAAGGCTCCACCCACGGCCAGCTCCTGCTTCCTCCCGACCCGACTCGACTCGCGCTTCCCGCCCCCGGAGCGGACCTGACACCGATCCGACTCCCGCTTCCCCATTCCCCCCGCCCCTGGACCGGGCCCAACACTGACCCGACTCCCGCTTCCCCCCCCCCGCCCCCCCACCTCCCCTGGACCCGACCCGACCCGACCCCGACCCCCACTTCCTCCCCACTCCTGGACTGGACCCGACACCAACCCGACTCCCGCTTCCCACCCCCCCCCCCCTCGCCCCTGGACCGGACCGGACCCGACTCGACCCCCTGGACTGGACCCGACCCGACTCCTGCTTCCCCCCGCCCCCCGCCTCCGGACCGGACCCGATACCGACACCGTCCCGACTCCCGCTTCCCCTCCCCCCCGACTGGACCCGACCTGACCTCCCTCTCCCTCCCTCCCCCCCGACCCGAACCGAACCGACCTCCCTCCCACCCCCCCCCGACCCGCGCTCCCCCCGACCCGACCCAACGCCACCTACCTGTAAATCTGGTGCTGGGGACGGGCCCTTCCCGAAGTCTTGGGCCCTGCCCGAAGTCTCGGGCCCAGCCGGGCCCGGCCCATTCAGCCTCCCTCCCCCATCTCCTTCCCCCCCCTCCCCCCATCTCCTTCCCCCCCCTTTCCCCCCTTATCTCCTTCCTCCCCTCGCCCCCCCTCCCCTTCTCCATCTCCCCCTCCCCCTTCTTCTCCCCCTCTCCCCCCCTCCCCCTTCTCCCCCATCCCTCCCCCTTCACTCCCTCTGCTCCCCCCTCTCTCCCTCTACCCCCCTCCTCCCCCTCACCTCATAGACACTGACAGACAGAGAATGAGAGACACACACAGACAGACAGACAGAGAGATAGAGACACTGACAGAGACACACTTGTGGGGGCATCCCAGCACGCTGTTGGAGGCCTCCCAGTGCTGCAGTCGGTAAGTAGAAAATGTTTTATTTATTGATTTAAAAAAACAATTATTTCTTACTAATTTTTTTTGATTTTATTGGTTGATTTATTGATGTTTTTATCATTTATTATTGATGATGGCTCTTTATTTGTAAAACTGAAGTGTTTAATGTTTGTAAATTTCCCTTTAAACCCCCCCCCCCCCCATTCCCTACGCCTGATTTGTAGCCTGATTTGTAACCTACGTCTGATTTTCTAAAGTGTAGACAAGGTTTTTTCGAGCGTACAAAAATCTTCACTTACTCCATTCTAAGTTAGTTTGGAGTAAGTTTTCACTGACGAAGCTTTGAAAACAGGCGTAAGTGGCCGGACACGCCCCCTTTTGAAAAAAAAAATTCTCTTCCAAAGTGAAACTGTTCAAACTGACTCGAACTGGAGCAAACTAAATGGCGAGAATTCCGATTACTAAGATACTCCGTTCTAAAAATCAGGAGCAAATCATGTCGAAACTTGGGGCCTTTATTACACACTCAATTCACTTTGAATAAGCATCCACAACAACCAAGAACATTTTTCCTGGAAATGGGCCAGTGAAGTCAACGTGGATCCTAGACTTAGCGGTGCCTCCCTGGGTGCATTGCTCAGTTGAGAGCAAGTGTTGCATTGATGCACGCAAGACTCCAAATCTGAGTTGATGCCAGGCCACCGCACATGGGATCTGGCTATAGCTTTCATCAATACGATGCCTGGGTGGGTACTGTGTAGGTCGCATATAAACGTTTCCCTGCCTTTCTTGGGCAAAACCACGCGATTACCCCACAACAGACCCTGTATGGACATTACGTCTTCACACCGCTGGAACGGCTTGATCTCTTCATGCATCTTCGCTGGGACGCTGGACCAGCTCTCATGGAGGTCACAGTTTTTTACAAGGGACAATAAAGGATCCTGGCTGGTCCAGGTCCTGATCTGACGGGCCGTAACGGGTGACTTTTCGCTTTCAAATGCATCCATCACCAAGAGCAAGTCTGCAGGCTGTGCCATTTCCACTCTGGTGGTGGGCAATGGTAGCCGACTGAGGGCATCAGCGCAGTTCTCTGTGCCTGGCTTGTGGCGAATTACATAGTTATATGCAGACAGCACGAGCACCCATCTTTGGATGCGAGCAGAGGCATTGGTATTGATACCTTTGCTCTCTGAGAGTAGCGATATGAGGGGCTTCTAATTCGAACTTAAGCCCAAACAGATATTGATGGATTATTTTTACCCCATAAAAGCATGCCAGAGCTTCTTTTTCAATCATGCTGTAGGCCCTTTCGGCCGTGGACATTCTCCTGGATGCATAGGCGACCGGTTGCAATGATCCCGATTCGTTTGCTTGTTGTAACACACACCCGACCCGATACGAAGACGCATCGTAAGCTAGCACTAAATGTTTACAAGGATCATAGAGGACAAATAGTTTGTTGGAACATAACAGATTTCGGGCTTTCTCAAAAGCTGTCTCTTGTGATTTCCCCCATACCCAGTCATCTCCCTTGCGTAGCAACATGTCTAGAGGTTCTAGCAAGGTGCTTAACCCGGGTAGGAAATTACCAAAATAATTGAGGAGTCCCAGGAACGACCGCAGCTCTGTCACGGCGCGTTCTTGATGGCTTCCGTCTTGGCGTTGATGGGTCTGATGCCGTCTTCTGCGATTCTTCTCCCTAAGAACTCGACTTCTGGCATCAGGAAAACACACTTTGAGCGTTTCAACCTGAGTCCCACACGATCTAGCCGACTTAGAACCTCTTCCACGTTCTGCAAGTGTTCGATGGTGTCCCGACCTGTGATCAATATGTTGTCCTGGAAAACCATGGTGTGCGGAACCGACTTTAGCAGACTCTCCATGTTCCTTTGAAAAATAACCATGGCCGATCGAATCCCAAACGGGCATCTATAGTAGATGAACAGACCTTTATGCGTGTTGATGCAGGTGAGGCCTTTCGAAGATTCTGCCAGCTCCTGCGTCATGTAGGTCGAGGTCAGGTCCAACTTGGTGAACATCTTTTCTCCTGCCAGGGTCGCAAATAGGTCGTCTGCCTTGGGTAGCGGGTACTGTATAGGGTATTGGTAAGGCCGCACCTGGAGTACTGCGTGCAGTTTTTGTCACCTTACTTAAGGAAGGATATACTAGCTTTGGAGGGGGTACAGAGACGATTCACTAGGCTGATACCGGAGATGAGGGGGTTACCTTATGGTGATAGATTGAGTAGACTGGGTCTTTACTCGTTGGTGTTCAGAAGGATGAGGTGTGATCTTATAGAAACATTTAAAATAATGAAAGGGATAGAGAAGATAGAGGCAGAGAGGTTGTTTCCACTGGTCGGGGAGACTAGAACTAGGGGGCACAGCCTCAAAATACGGGGGAGCCAATTTAAAACCGAGTTGAGAAGGAATTTCTTCTCCCAGAGTGTTGTGAATCTGTGGAATTCTCTGCCCAAGGAAGCAGTTGAGGCTAGCTCATTGAATGTATTCAAGTCACAGATAGATTTTTAACCAATAAGGGAATTAAGGGTTACGGGGAGAGGGCGGGTAAGTGAAGCTGAGTCCACGGCCAGATCAGCCATGATCTTATTGAATGGCGGAGCAGGCTCGAGGGGCTAGATGGCCTACTCCTGTTCCTAATTCTTATGTTCTTATGTTCTTATGTATTGGTCCTGCAGCGAAAAACGGTTAATCGTGTACCGTGAATCAAGTGGATCTGCACCTTCGCCCCCGAGAAGCTTCCAATGCCTGGCTGAAAAAACGACGGACATTTGCTCAGAACCTGGGCACAAGAGGCATCGTCGATGGACGAAAGCGCTCCGATGTAGTCCCTGTTCCAGCGGATGTTTCCAGCCAACTTCTGCTGAACAGTGTGGGGCTATCTCCTGGTACTATCCATAGTGGGAGTTCGTGCACTGCTCCATCATAGGAGACTTTTACTGCTACGCTGCCAATTACAGGGATCAGCTATTTAGTGTAAGTTCTTAGCTTGGTGTTAATGTGGCTCAGCTTGGGCCTGTGTGCCTTGTTGCACCACAGCCTGTCGAAGGCCTTTTTGCTCATGATGGGCTGACTTGCACCCGTGTCCAGTTCCATGGATGCTGGAATTCCGTTCAGTTCAATTTTTATCATGATCGGTGGACATTTCATGGTGAAGGTGTGTACCACGTACACTTCTGTCTCCTCGGTTTGAGTCTCTAGTTCAGTTTGATCCGCCATGGATCGGTCTTCCTCTGCAATGTGGTGGTTTGCAGGGTTTGCAGCTCGTCTGCACATTCGCTGGAGGTGTCCCATTGTTCCACAGCCTTTGTACGCATAATGTTTGAAGCGGCATTGATGGCTCGATGATCACCTCCGCAGCGTCAACAAGGTGTTAACTGGCGGACTCTGAGTCATTTGAGGTCATGCAGCTGCAGGCGTGTACGTTCTGCCATATGCATTCCTGCCTGAAAACCATGTTACTTTGTGCACAGTACTTGCCGAAATATCTTTATGCCTCAAAATTTGTTTGGTTTTTTCGCTGGTGGACATAAATGCCTGGGTTATCGTTATGGCTTTGCTCAGATTCAGTGTTTCAACAGTCAATAGTTTGCAAAGGATAATCTCATGGCCAATGCCAAGCACAAAAAAGTCTCTTAGCATTTGCTCCAGGAATCTATCAAATTCACAATGTCCTGCAAAGTGCCTTAGTTCGGCGACGTAGCTCACCACTTCCTGGCTTCAGACCGTTGACATGTGTAAAATCGATACCTTGCCATCAGAACACTCTCCTTCAGATTTAGGTGCTCCCGGACCAGCTTACACAGTTCTTCATACGATTTGGTTGTTGGTTTCACTGGAGTAAGAAGATTCTTCATGAGGCCATACGTTGTTGCCTCACAGACGGTGAGGAGGATCGCCCTTCGTTTGGCAGTGTTCACATTCCCTTCCAGCTCATTGGCCACGAAGTATTGATCGAGTCGCTCCACGAAGGCCTCCCAATCGTCCCCTTCTGAGAATTTTTCCAGGATACCAACAGTTCTCTGTATTTTCACGTGATGGTTCGTTATCTCGTTGCCAGTTGTTATGTCCAGAATAAGGCACTGTAGACGTGAGTAAGTTTGACCTTAGTCTCTTTATTCTAACTCCAGAGTGCTGATACAGCATGGGAGGCCTGCTTATATACAGTGCTCCCAAGGGATGCTGGGATCCCTTGGTACACCAACAGATACGCCTTCTGGTCGCAGTAGAATGCTGGTTACATAGGGTTGCATACATAACAGGAATGATTAATTGATACAAGCTGTGTAACCTGAGGACAATTACAAATAGCCAAACTGTTGAACCACAGGAGGCCCAGAGGGCCAGTTAAACAAGGCAAGGGGTCAAAAGTAGCACGTTGAAAAAACTCTATTTGGTATGAGACTTAAACGAATGATAGTGTGACGCAAAAGGGAATTAGTTCATCAACAATTGTGCACGCGGGCTTTGAGCCAATTAAACTGCATGGGGCGGGGGGGAGGGGGGGCAGGTGGGGCATGCACGAGGCTGACATGCATCATTAAGTGTATAAAAGGTTGTTTAGAACTTTGTATCATTGGAGTGCCTGGCTACAGACAACCAGCAGGCAAGCTCCCCACCGGTGCAAAATAAAGACTACTTGAGTCTTCAAACCCAGACCTGGTGTTGAGTGCTTATTTAAAATACTCCACTACAATTGATGTAGTTGGCAGGATCTCAAGCAGATGGCAGACACTGGCTGATGGAAGCCATGTCAAATGTGTGAGTACGTTTTAATTACCATGCACCGTTAGGACAATGGCAGAAATCTGTCTTGTGTCAGCTGCCTGAGAGATCCGAATCTACAGGTCTGGCTGAGACTTCAAGTAGTCAGCGGAAGATCCCAGGTCAAACGATTACAATTGGTTATATAGAAGTGTATCTGTGTATCTTTGCAATTGATAATTGATATAGGTTGCAAGTTACGATCTCACTCATGAGGAGTAAGTAAGGACGTACTGCTGACAACCAATATGTTGCAAGTATTGGTCTCACTTGTGAGGAGTAAGTAAGGGACATACCACCGGCAACAAATAGGTTGCAAGTATCGGTCTCACTTAGGGCAAGTAAGTAAGGGATGTACCGCTGACAACCAATAAGGTTGCAAGTATTAATCTCACTCAGGGCGAGTAAGTAAGGGTATCGCTGACAACCAATAGACATGGGAAGTAAGAAACTCGAGTGGGGACCAAAGGGATCTGTGACATGGTACCTAGCAGACAAAAATCTAAAACTGATTGAAATAATGATTAAACAAAATTGGAAACCAGATGACCCACTTGCTGAACAAAGAAAATGGTGGGAGTCGGAAAAAAAGGAGGCTAAAGCCCTCATTTTAGTCACCCGCGCATATTATGAATTAAGTAGACGGTCTAGACTATTGACCGAAAAGTGACGAAATAGCGATAGCACCCGTCAGGACACACGCAAAGGATGACGATATAGACTGGGGGAGCTTAGGCAGAAAGGCAGCTGAATACAATCAAGACCACGAGTGGGTCGGACCACCCCCATGAGAAACAGCTGCCAGCGGCCCCCATTAAAGTAGAGTTCATACCAGGAGTTCCCGCAATCCCAGGCCAGGGACAGGCAGTAGCTCTCCCAGCAATAGCAGACCAAAATAATAGCAGTTCAAAACTACGTATGTGTCATTCATCCCGGGTGACAAATTAAAACTACTACAGATACTGCCAGATTTAAAACTCAGGCAAAGTAACAGGGCCTTTTGGCAAAAAATGAGGGAAATGCGAATATGGCAAAACTTTCATAATAGTGATGTGGGAGGATTAGTCAGAGCAAAAATGAGTGAAGATATGTGGCAACGACTGGCCCAAAATTACAGGGATGGGATGTGTTGCGCTGAAGTGGCACCCACAGCTGCCCGACAAGCGGTGGACTACGATCTGTTTAAAGCTGATGTTACACGGGTCATGGGAATAGTACCCGTAATCTGGGGAATAATAATGGGGGTCACACAAAATAATGGAGAATCATCGCATGAATATGGAGAATGAAAAGGGACCAGTTTTTAGGCCCAACCAGGCATCCACTGGTTCCCCAATCACTAAGGAGGTGGTACTCAGTAAGATAATGGGACTAAAGGCAGATAAATCCCCGGGACCTGATGGCTTGCATCCTAGGGTCTTAAGAGAAGTAACGGCATGGATTGTGGATGCATTGGTTGTAATTTATCAAAATTCCCTGGATTCTGGGGAGGTCCCAGCAGATTGGAAAACTGCAAATGTAACGCCCTTATTCAAAAAAGGAGGCAGACAAAAAGCAGGAAACTATAGACCAGTTAGCCTAACATCTATGGTTGGGAAAATGTTGGAGTCCATTATTAAAGAAGCAGTAACAGGACATTTGGAAAAGCAAAATTTGGTCAGGCAGAGTCAACATGGATTTATGAAGGGAAAGTCATGTTTGACAAATTTGCTGGAATTCTTTGAGGATGTAATGAACAGGGTGGATAAAGGGGAACCAGTGGATATGGTGTACTTGGACTTCCAGAAGGCATTTGACAAGGTGCCACACACAAGGTTACTGCACATGATAAAAGTTCACGGGGTTGGGGGTAATATATTAGCATCGCTAGAAGATTGGCTAACAAACAGAAAACAGAGAGTTGGGATAAATGGTTCATTCTCTGGTTGGCAATCAGTAATGAGTGGGGTGCCACAGGGATCAGCACTGGGACCCCAACTATTTACAATCTATATTAATGACTTGGAAGATGGGACTGAGTGTAATGGAGCCAAGTTTGTTGACGATACAAAGATGTGAGGAAAAGCAATGTGTGAGGAGGACATAAAAAGCTGCAAAAGGACATAGACAGGCTAAGTGAGTGGGCAAAAATTTGGCAGATGGAGTATAATGTTGAAAAGTGCGAGGTCATGCACTTCGGCAGAAAAAAATCAAAGAGCAGGTTATTATTTAAATGGAGAAAGATTGCAAAGTGCTGCAGTACAGCGGGACCTGGGGGGGTACTTGTGCATGAAACACAGAAGGATAGTATGCAGGTACAGCAAGTGATCAGGAAGGCCAAAGATATCTTGGCCTTTATTGCAAAGGGGATGGAGTATAAAAGCAGGGAAGTCTTGTTACAGCTGTACAGGGTATTGGTGAGGCCACACCTGGAATACTGCATGCAGTTTTGGTTTCCATATTTACGAAAGGATATACTTGCTTTGGAGGCAGTTCAGAGAAGGTTCACTAGGTTGATTCCGGGGATGAGGGGGTTGACTTATGAGGAATGATTGAGTAGGTTGGGCCTCTACTCATTGGAATTCAGAAGAATGAGAGGTGATCTTATTGAAACGTATTATGAGGGGGCTTGACAAGGTGGATGCAGAGAGGATGTTTCCACTGATGGGGGAGACTAGAACAAGAGGGCATGATCTTAGAATAAGGTGCCGTCCATTTAAAACAGAGATGAGGAGGAATTTCTTCTCTCAGAGGATTGTAAATCTGTGGAATTTGTTGCCGAGGAGAGGTGTGAAAGCTGGGACATTGAATAAATTTAAGACAGAAATAGTTTCTTGAGCGATAAGGGGATAAGGGGTTATGGGGAGCGGGCCGGGAAGTGGAGCTGAGTCCATGATCAGATCAGCCATGATCTTATTGAATGGCAGAGCAGGCTCGAGGGGCCGTTTGGCCTACTCCTGTTCCTATTTCTTATGTTCTTATGTTCTTATATAGTCATGGAGGACAACAGGATATGGGTTTGCTGGATCACTGATCGATCCCAGCAGGACCAGTTAGAGTTAGGATAGGATAAGAAGAAATAATAACCCCTGGTGATGACCAGAGTATGCTTTAATCCACAGATTAATCGATATAACAATAACCCAATGGATGATTCTCACAACCCTCACTCTTGCCAGTGGGGATAGGTCCCTATATTATATGCCAAGCCTTCAGGAAGGCTGTGACCTGTACGTGAATGACGGGATTAAACTCCAAGTGTGATGCATGGACGGCAGAAGCTTTGAAGATGGGACAGAGATTATGTTCCAACCACCGGTGGGGGCAGGGAATGTAGGATTTAGGGTGGTACTAAGATGGAATTCCATGGGATATGTCTATTGGTATTTCAATGTGGGCTACGTGCACAGGCTCATCCAAAATAAGACGCTATGAGTAGATACGGTGACCTTTAAATGCCTAGACTTGATGCCTCGATGGCAACGCCGGGATGTGTATGATGATAGCGGTGTATGTGAGCAAAGAAATGGAAAGTACAGGATAAAAAGAGGACGGGGACCAGCCCCACCAGCTCCTCTGCCTTGTCATGAAGTAACAGAAGGACCCCAGGGAAGTCTGGTGATGAAGCGAATCAGGAAAGTGGGGTATTTTGAAGTGTCCCACAGAATTGTTAAAATTACCCTGAATATTAGAGGGATAACTTTACCTAATCGATGTGATAGCCACACTACAGGATTATGGGAAAATGTGTTGGAGAAACAATTACAGGCGTGATTGAACAGGAAAAGGAGGGGAGTACTAGAGATGACAGGAGCAGGATATGCGACATAGCCAGAATAGACCAAAAGGTCTAAGACTTAGCCCAACGCTTAAGAACCCTCTTACTAAAGGAAACCAGTCTGATTGCTCAGTTGTCAGAAACAGGGGACGAGGTCGCCAGACAAATGTTTCAAGTCGAGGAGATCCTAGACCCCCTGCCCAGACTATCAATAAGATTAGTGTGCGACTACATACTTTAGCCCAAGAAATGCATAAAGAACCAGTATGTGCAATGTATGGCACGTGGTTACTGGGGAATATCCGATACAATGTAAACCAGATGAAACAGAGAAAAATATCGAATTGGATAAGTAATGAGCAGTTGTCCAAATGGACTAAGGATGGTACTACCTTCTGTGATGTTCACAAGATAACACAAGTGTTCTTGTCCCCAAATAATTGTATTACCAGAGAAGTGAAATTAATAGGTATGGTCCTAGCTATCCCACAGATAGAGGGCATGGAGGCCGAACCTCTGTGGGCAGTACAGAATATAGGCGCGATACAAGGTCAATCCCGGGTTTTATTCCACGGTATGCTCCTATGCGGTGAAACTAAGTGGCCCATTCCAAGGGCTGCACGCAATATTTGGATGTGATAGTGTGCGCACAACTCCATAGAAGGAGGGCAACGTATAGCATGCAGGTTCACTCAGACATTTAATTGCACGTTGGAAATCAGCCTCCTTCGTCAGGGAGGGACTGAGGTGGCAGCCCAGGATGATGGGACGCACTGCATATCTACCAAGAAAAATGAGTACAGGCATTGTAATGTCATATGTGTAATCCCACAACCTAATTTCTGTTTTACGCCTAAAGCTGTTGTCAACTCTAAGCCATCGATACCTAGTCCCACGAAGAGAGGAACATATCGAGAATATTTTAAACAACTCAAGATGGGATGATGAAATGGAACAATATGACATACCAAGTTGGCAAGACATTCTCTGTCTCAAAGAACATTTGATGCAATTGAAAAAAGACACTGAGAAAAGCATACGTCATTATCATGAAATTTTGGAAGATTCCATACAGCATTCAAAGGACATTGAAGAAACCCTGAAGGATACTCAATGGTGGGAACATGTATGGAATTGGGGAATGAATGTGAATATCCATCTGTGGATTCGTATAGCCTCTCACACATTGGTGGTCATACAGTTAGGGTTAGCTGTCGCATGGGGGATTCGGTTATGCATGACATGCAGAAAGAGGCAAGAGAAGGAAAGCAAAAGCTTTAATTCTGGAACAGCAAAAGTTGTTAGCCGAGTACCCTGAAATACTATGAGACATAGGTCATGTCCCGAGTTCCCCAAACCACGTGGCTGATGAATGGAACAGGGGACGCAGGATGAAGTAGAATTAGGTTGGTAATCTTGGGCTGGGTAACCAAGTACCAAAAGGGGGGACTGAAGTGGAGCTTCTGAGCTGTTATAATTAAAGGGTTAAGAACGGATCTCAGAACAAAAAGAGCTGAAATAGGTTTTTGTAGTGGTCAAATTTCTAAAGGTGTTTAAAGGGAAATAACATGTTGGAATGATTAATTGTTACAATCTGTGTAACCTGAGGACAATTACAAATAGCCAAACTGTAGAACCACAGGAGTCCCAGAGGGGCAGTTAAACAGGCCATGGGGTCAAAAGTGATACATTGGAAAAACTCCATTTGGTATGAGATTTAGATGAATGATTGTGTGACGCAAAAGGGAATTAGTTAATCAACAATTGTGCACGCGAGCTTTGGGCCAATTAAATGGCATGGGGGGTGGCCGTGCATGAGGCTGACATGCATCATTAAGTGTATAAAAGGTTTCTTGGAACTTTGTATCATTGGAGAGACAACCAGCAAGCAAGCTCCCCACCGATGCAAAATAAAGACTACTTGAATCTTTGAACCCAGACCTGGTGTTGAGTGTTTATTTTAAATACTCCATTACAATTGCATTATGATTTTCTAAATGTCCTGCTATTACTTCCTTAATGATGGACTCCAGCATTTTCCAAATGACAGAGATTAAGCTAACTGGTCAATAGTTTCCTGCTTTCTGTCTCCCTCCTTTTTTAAATAGGGGTGTTACATTTGCGGTTTGCCAGTCCACTATGACCTCTTCAGAAATCAGGGAATTTTGGTAGATTACAAGCAATGCATCCACCATCTCTGCAGCCACTCTTTTTAAGACCCTAGGATGCATGCCATCAGGTCCATGGGACTTGTCCACCTTTAGTCCCATTAGTTTGCCTAGTACTTTATCTCTAGTGATAGTGATGTTTTTAAGACCCCTCCTCCTCCCACAATAGCTCCTTGATTAACAATTATTGGGATGTTTGTAGTGTCCTCTACCATGAAGACCGATACAAAATATTTGTTCAATGTCTCTGTCATTTCCCTGTTTTCCATTATTAATTCTCCAGTCCCATCCTCTAAGGGACCAACATTTACTTTAGCTGCTTGTTTCCTTTTTATATACCTGTCAAAGCTCTTACTGTCTGTTTTAAATTTCAATTTTATACCATCCTTTACTGCCTTAGTTAACCAGGGATATTTATTTCTCACTGGAATAAATCTTTGCTGAGAGTTATGAAATATCTCCTTAAATGTTTGCCACTGCGTTTCTACAGTTTTAGCCTGTAATATATTTTCCCAGTCCGCTTTAACCACTCTGCCTTTATACCTTTGTAATTACCTTTATTTAAGTTCAGGACACTAGTTTAGGACCTAGCTTTCTCACCCTCAAAATGAATTTGAAATTCTACCATGTTATGACCACTCTTCCCAAATGGATTCTTCACTACAAGATCATTAATTAATCCAGACTTGTTACACATTACCAGATCTAAAATAGTTTGCTCCCTGGTTGGTTCCACAACGTATTGTTCTAAGAAACCATCCCACATACACTCTTCTTCAAGGTTACCATTGCCAATTTGATTTGTCCAATCAACATGAAGATTAAAATTGCCCATAATTATTGCTGTACTTTCTTACAAGCCTCCATTATTTCTTGATTTATACTCTATACCACAGAGTGGCTACTTTTTGGGGGCCTGTAGACCACTTCCACCAATGACTTCTTTTCCGAATTACTTCTTATCTCCACCCAAACTGATTCTACATCTTGATCTTCTGAGCCAATATCATTTCTTGCTACTGCACTGATCTCATCCTTTATTAACAGAGCTACCCCACCTCCTTTTCCTTTCTGCCTTTCCTTACGAAATGGCAAATATCCCTGAATATTTAGTTCCCAGCCTTGGTCACCTTGCAACTACGTCTCTGTAATGGCAATGAAATCGGACCCATTTATTTCTATTTGTGCTGTCAACTCATCTATCTTGTTACGAATGCTTTGTGCATTCAAATATAGAGCTTTTAATTTTGTCTTATGTGTATACGCTCTGTCCCTACTTGTCCCACTCTGGTTATGATTACCCCTATCGCTACCTTGCACTTCTGCCTTCTCCTTTCTCATCGACTTTTTAAATTTCCGCTCACTGGATCCCTCCGCCCCCCAGCACTATTTAGTTTAAAGCCCTATCTACAGCCCTTGTTATTCGATTCACCAGGACACTGGTCCTAGCCTGGTTCAAGTGAAGACCATCCCGACGGAACAGCTCTCTCCTATCCTAGTACTGGTGCCAGTGCCCCATGAATTGAAACTCATTCCTCCCACACCAATCACCAATCTTTGAGTGTTGAAATGAGATTTTCATCAAAAGATATCCGAAAAATATCCGAAGGTGTTCCACAAAACAGGCAGTCCAATCCAAGGCTTCAAGGCGAGTGTCAGGATACAGAAGGATGCTAGATCAGTTTACTGCAAGCCATGTCCCGTACTATATGCACTCAAGGAGAGAGTTGAGCAAGAACTCAAAAGACTAGAAACTGAGAACATTATCTCTAGAAGATCTAAGTAATTGGGCTACACCCATTGCTGTTGTACCTAAGTCAGATAGTAATTCTGATGCAATGTTTAGGTTGCCATCTCCATCACAAGTTACATCCAATAGGGAAGAAGTGTTTATATTTCATACATTGATGAACTGCCAGTCACAGCTAAAGAGATTGGTAGAGCAACCAAATATGACCCAATTATGTCAAAGGTGTATGATTACATAGCAAATCGCTGGCCCAGACAGATATCAGAGAAAGATATTCATCCATACTTCGTTCGTAGGAATGAATTATCAGTGGATAAAGATTATATCATGTGGGGTGCAAGATTAGATATTCCTAATAAATTCAGGTCCAAATTATTAGGAGATCTTCATGACCTGGGAATGTGCTTGACCAAGAGGTTTGCACGCAGTTACTTATGGTGGCCAGGTCTAGATAAAGGTAGGGCCTGAAATTGATGAACTCACCGCCCAGTGCTGCCGACATTCCTCTGGAAGATCCGACAAGTGCCACTTTCGATGTGGGCTGGAGCGGGCGGGAGGGGAGAACCGCCGGGAACCGCCTGCTGACATCAGCGGACGGCCAAGTGGCGCAACTGACCTCCCGCCCATCATGATGCCATATTGGTGCAGACAGGAGTCGACAGGAGTCGGCGCCAGAACGGGGAAGGACCGCTGGCTAGAAGCTGGTCTGTCCCCGACGGTAAGTATGAAGATCTTGAAAAAAAGATTAGTCAACATTTTTTTTTCCCCACAGCGACCTACCTCATTGGGATCCCCTGAAGGTTTTCCAATGGGGTTATTTTTCCTGATGCTTTTTCTTTGCAGGTCTTCGACCCTCCGTTGGCCCGTCTCCATCCTCGGCGGCACTTGGGCGACAAGCGCCTTTGCCGAAGAGAATGAGAGCTCCCGCCGGCTGCTGCCCAGATTGACAGCTTAAGTTCCTCATTTGCTACCCGCCGCCCTCTGCAGGACCTTCACAATGAATATCCCGTCCAAAGTACCGCCATGTACCTCAGCAGCCATCAGCGGTCTTTTGGGCGGCACTTGGGCCGGCGGGGTCCTTCACCAATTTCGGGCCCATACAGTACATCGTTAGTCAGTGTACAACATGTCAATTGGTAAGCAAGAAACCATCAGTACCATTACAGCCATGGAAATGGCTTCCCAGAGTGTAGCAAAGGTTACATGTAGATTTTGCTGAGCTGGAAGGACAAAAGTTGTTCTTTCTGATTGATAGTCATTCGAAGTGGGTAGAGGTGTTTCCGCTGCGGAAAATAACAACAATAATGTTCCTCATACAATTACTGGTAGAACACCAGCAGAGTTGTCTCTCAAACGACAGCCACGAACTAAGTTCTCGTTGTTAAAGCCAAACCTGGCACAGTCAATAGAAGAGAAACAATTAAGATAGCAAGAGAATCATGATAGAGGTAGAGTAAGAAGGAGAAGTGTGAAATTGAATCAGAGTTGAATAGAGTGAAGAACCACCACCACAAATGGTTAAAGTGATTACCAGGGTGGTGAAGATATGTGGCCCTCACACATATTTGGTCAAGATGTTAGATCATGGACAGGTTAAGTTTGTTCACATTGATCATATTTTACCTACAGATGTGGAAGGAGTTGAAATTTGGAATGATTCGATTATTTCTGATGAGTGAGATAGTCTTGTTACAAGTAGAGTACTAGGAGCAAATTCTACATCAGATGTACCAGAAACACGCCCAAGAGAAAGTCAGAATTTAAATCTAAGTCCGGGTCAGGCAGACAAACAGTCTGAAGTTGTAAAGGGTTCAAATGTAGATCAAGGGCATCCCTTGGAGAAAGACTCTCCTCAGGCTTGGCATGGAATGAGTCTAAGTTCGACACGAAGTTTGGAAAGTTCTGTTCAAGAGTGAATGTATCCTCTTCGAAACAGAAAACCAGTGGTTAAGTTTGAGTTGTAAATATGGCAAAATAAATCCATATCTTTTGTTGTGTATACCAGGCAAGTTATGAATGATTATTATTTTGTTATGATTACTTCTTCATTAAGGAGGGAGAAATGTAATATAACTCCAAATAGTGGACTACCGCCCCACCTAGTGGACTACTGTAGTAATGTAACTGTTGCTGTAAATACAATAAATGTCCTGGGGCTAGAACCTCCACTTTTTTTGCATGCTTAATGCCCACTTAACGCCCATTTTACCGCTGAAATGACGTATAATGCCCAGATATCGCCCATTTAGCGACAAAATGGAAACTGACGGGCATTTTTCGGAAACTTATTGCCGAGTGTTATTTTCCCCATGTGCTTAACGCTGGGAAAAAATAATACCGCCCGCCCACTTTTTTGGGGCGGAACCATCAGAGTGGGTGAAATCAATGCCCATAATATCGCGCAGCATTATTTTCCACACTGATTTAACGCCGAGATTCAATAATGCAGCCCGCCCACTTTTTTTTGTCATAAAGAGCATATTTACCAAAACTAGCGGCCATGAGATCGCCCAGTGTCACTTTCACCACCTCGCACACATTTCACCCACAATATCACTCATCCAAAAAAAACGCCCAGAAAAAGTGGAACTAACCGGAACTAATCACAGCTTTATGGATGCCATGTTCTACATCACATGCCGCATTCTTTAAAAGGCTGCTGTGCTTCAACCTCGGGGGAGTTTGAATGTACTCTGGAGGTCGTTGGAGTTGATGTGAACATCTGTACAAACATCTTGACCATACAATGACCGATTGGAATTGAAGAGCTGTCTTTGTTGGGACATTCATTGTTTGTGATCAATCGGTAGAAAACAGAGAGCTACTGCAATGGGGCCTGTCCTTTCTCACCCTCTCTTGATGACCAATTACATTCAGCAGATGCGAGATCGCTGAAGGTACGCTCCACAGCATTATGTGCCCAATGTAAGACATGCCAAACTGATGAGGAGGACCAGATGTTACACATCCCCGCAAGTACAAAGGGAAGCAGTCTTACATTGACTTGCCCGACACCACCTGCCTTCGGAGACTGTGCTTCCATAAAGAGGTTATCACTGAGGGGAGATCTGCAGCCTGGCGGCACCATCAGTACTGCACTGTCCGTCGAGGTCAAAGTCACCGTGGCACTGCCATTCTATGCCTCGGGTTCTTTTCAGGCCACAGCTGGCAACATTTGTGGACTTTCTCAGCATGCCATACAGTGCTGCATTAGTCAGGTCATTGAAGCCCTGTACGCATGCAGGAAGGGCGTGATCAGCTTCCCTATGACCAGGGAGGCACAGAGTGAGCGGGCTCGAGCATTCTCCAGAATTGCAAACTTCCCCAAGGTGCAGAGAGCAATAGACTATACGCACATCGCAATGTGGGCACCTTTTCAGGATGCAGAAGTTTTCAGGAACCGCAAGGGATTCCACTCCCTGAATGTCCAACTGGTTGTCGACCACCAGCAAATTATACTGGCAGTGAATGCTCAATTTCTGGAGAGCATCCATGATGCTCACATCCTGCATGAGAGCATGGTATTTGACTTGTTTAACAATCAGCCACAAGGTCAATGCTGGATGATTGGTGACAAAGGATATGGCCTCGCCACCTGGCTGATGACCCCCCTGCGTGAAACCCACACCGAAGCCGAGAGATGATACAACGAGAGCTACAGAGCCACTCGCAATATCGTGGAGAAAACCATTGGAATGCTTAAGCAGTGCTTTAGATGCCTGGACCAATCAGGAGGTGAACTCCAATACCATCCTGAACAGGTAGCTCAATTTGTGGTGGTGTGCTCCATGCTGCACAACTTGGCTATCAAGAGGGAACAAGAATTGCCTGATGAGTCTGACAGTCCACCTCACCAGAGAGAGGAAGAGGAGGACAAGGAGGTGGACGCTGACATCGGGCCAGACAATCAGGCTGACACTGTAGACCACATGTAAGGGCCCGTGTTGGCATGATAGCTGCAAGAGCCTTACGTCAGGAGCTCATCAATGATCGCTTTGCCTGAAAGAATGTTGGTGTTATTTACACTGCTGGGTATGCTGATCATACATCAATGGTGGGCATTACCTTGGTGACAGTTAAAGTTTAAGTTGATTGAAGTTAAGTCTCATTATACCATTTGATGTTAAGGAATCACCAGCATGTAACGGTGCAGCTCTTAGCCAATGCGCAACAAGGTTTTGTTAAATACATAACATTTAAACCGAACAGTTGTCTGAAATCATCAGTATCTCTGTAAAAAACAACCTTCCCCCCCCTCCCACCCCCCACTTCTCCTCCCCACCTCTACACCTTCCCCTTCCCTTCCTGTCTCCAACCGCCTGGCCGAGGAGGTTCTCATGCGATGCTTCATTGTGGGGAGGGGATGACGGCCTAAACGCTGCTTGGACGGATAGAGGGGAGGACGGTCCTGAGGTGGGAACATGCTCCGAGCCAGAAGCAAGATGTTGCTGCTGGCTCTCATGTGTGATTGGCAATGGGGATGCGGCACCTTGGGTAGCAGTGCCGCACTCCTGGACCACTGGGAGCCCTCTGACAACAGTGTTCCTGGCTACCAGCTCCAGGGCCTCCACCATTGCTTCCATGTTATATCTTATTTGTTGGACAAAAACTCGGTGCCAACTATGTTATTGGTGCTTAGTAGGCCTTTTGCTGTTGGTGAATCTCCCCCGTGCCTCCCACAACAGCCAAACAAGCACACACCACACCCACACATGCTTTCAGTCCCTCTCAGCTCCCTCTCTCTCCTCTTCTGCGCATGTCATGATGAGCCTTGACCTCCTGAATCGCAGGAATCGAGCGTTGCCATGCCGTTGCTAAGGGCGGCGACACTTTATGGCAGAAGGTCAGCAAGATTTAACGCTACCGCCCATTTCATATCGCTCGCAGTAACGTCCAATTTCAAAAATGGAGACGAGATGTTTTGAGAATGGGCAAGAAGCCGGCGATCTGAAAATCCATTTTTACTGCCCACGCCGGAAATAACGCGCATTTTTGGGCGATAAGGACAAAAGTGTAAAATCTAGCCCCTGATGTATTGGAGCCATCTTATAAAATCTGTGTGTTAGTAATGTCGTAAGAATATGTCACAATACCCTTGTTTATTCTTCCAGCTATCCTCCTCCTGGCATTCTCATGCAACTTCAAAAGATGTAATAACTGTCTATTTACCTCCTTCCATAGCACTGCACAACACCCCAAACTTCCACGTGAGGCAGCAACTCATATGTACTTCCTGTAACTGCATCCACTGCTCATGGCACAAACTCCTATACACTTTGGGGTACCAAACACAGATTAGGAACCTCTTCACTGGATATCTCTGTTCTGTGTGGGTGTGACATGGTTAATACACCCTCCCATTCCTACTCTGACCTCTCTCCATTTTTGGGCTTCTGACACTGTTCCAATGGAGTTCAACCCCAACTTCAAGGATAGTCTCATCCTGCTATGTCATTCTGCATCCTTCTGGTCTCAGAATTGACTTTAGCAACCTCAGACCTTAAATACACCCTCCGTTTCCTTTACGTCAGATGGGAGGGTCTGTCTGTATCAGAGGATGGGAGGCTGTTTGACGTTTAGATTGAAAATCCCTTGTTAGAACTCGGCACCAGTTGGGTCTGAGCCTGTGATCTGGACCTGTTTCTTTGCTCTTAACACTGGCAGATGCACCATGTTACTTGCACTTTGTTTTTGTTTTAGATCTGCTGCATTTGCAGCACGAATTTTCTCTTTTTTCCTCATTTGCTCACACTTTTGTCTGCATAAATCTTTCCTGTATCCCTTCACCTCCCTACCCCCATTATTTGCACACATTTGTCTGCCCCTTTTGTACCTCAGCACCATCTCACCAATGATGTTTTATATCTTTTAGCAGTTTTCTACAAGGAGTTTGCAGGCTATTTAAACCACTGCCATCGCTGGATCTGCTGATTTGCACACTTAGTTATTTTGAATATTGAAAATTGTTTTTATCAATTTCTTTCCATAAGTAATTCCTTTTCCAGAGTGAATCGGTGTTGGGGATGGGGTGGCAGGGGGTGGGGGGAATGGGGGAGGTGATGCCATAGTAACATACGCCAGAACTTTCAATTTCACTGCATGAATGTAAAATGGGCGATATCAGATCGGCTACCCATTATTACACCCTTCTGATTTTCCTTTCCACAGTGGAATGCAGCAGCCCGAAATGAAAATCCTCTTTGCCAGTGAACTGGCTGGGGACACCCAGCAGCATGTAAGTGAGGCCCGAGGCCTAGTATCGAGTGTGCCTCAAGCCTACCTGTTCCAGCACAGGGACTGTTCCCTGTGCCCAGTTCCCACTGCAGTGCCAATTTCTAGGCCTATAACTCAAGTAGCATTTCCGAAACTGGTGCTGATTTTTAAAAAATGTTTAAGATGCTGCGGTTACACTTTTCTCCCTGTTGGGGGCGACAGATCACAGAATCACCCCATTAGTCCTGAATGATAATCCTGTTGGAAGAGGACAGATTCGGTAAAGTACTACACAATTGGAAAGGCTCTTCTGCTGGACAGGAAATATGGAATTGGAATTTTGCTGGCCTCTCAGGCAGCAATATGGTCGGGTGCTGATGCCTTGTGTCCTGTGCAGCATCAGGTGATTGCGGAGAAGGTTGGTGTTGTTGTTGCTGATGCTGATGTGTTTAGTGATGTTGGTGTTGGGCTAATCATGGTGGGATTCTGAGAGCCAAGGTGAAATTTTGTCAAGGACACCGATGCTGCTGGAATAGATGGCAGGTGACGTTGAAATGGCAGAAGCGATCTATCAATGGTGAGAGATGTTGCTCCAAGGAGGTGACAGTGAATAGAAAGTTCACTGCAAACACTTCCAAACTGCATACAGCACAAAGGTTTCTTCGAAATCTAGAAGGCTTCGTCTTCTGACATTGGAAAGTGAACAGTTGTGAAATGGTAGCTTTTATATGACTTCTGCAGCTGTCAACTTGCCAAAGCAATAGCGAGTCACTGAGAACCCAAATCCACATACCTGCTGTGTTCCCTGAGGGATGGCAAACCTGTCAAAAAGTTGGTAAAATTATAAGTGTCTGCTTTTAAGCCTCTTAAATAGCATTAAACTACCTGTTAAGTATCTTAATGAAGTGCCCGCCGCTTGGTGCCAGGTCTGCAGTCTACACGTAGACATGACAGGTGAGAAACTGATATGGAGATGGGTTCAGAGCAGGATCCTGACCCGCTGTTAATCACGCCCAATTTGACAATGAGCCCGCCTCCAAACCCACACTCGCTGGGCTAGAAAGATTTCGGCCAGGATGTCCCAAAGTGCTTCACAACCAACCAATGACTTTTGCAGTGCAATCACTGTTGATATATAGAAGAGCAACATTAGTGTCCTGGCCAGCCTGCCTCACTCAACCAACATCATCCAAAAACAGATTAGCTGGTAATTCAACTCATTCACCGCCTGTGCGATCTTGCCATACTTAGATAGTACTAGACTAGAGACTAGAGATTGTGAGGTTAAAAATTCAACCATATTTAATTCCAAAGTTTAATCTAGTCATTTGTGATGGGCTCTAAATAGAAATAACCATGAAAGTTACTGGATTGGTGCTTAAAAACCCAACTGGTTCAGGGAAGGGAACCTGCCACACCAACCTGGTCTAGTCTACAAGTGACCCTAGTCCCAATAAAATGTTAATTCCTTATTAGGAAGCTCAGGAAAATAAAGTGTAGCCTTCCAGCCTCATTCTGAGAACAAACTAAAACAAATTGAAGTGTTTAGGGAATAACACATAATTAAATACAAGTTCTTTCTTAGTGAGACGAGCTTCAGTTGGTGAATTGAACCATACCTTTACCTGTCCTTGACCTTTATCAGGACACTGAGAAAGTGATCATCGCTCATCACCGGGTCTAGATCTGGACTTTCCGACTGACCGGGTAACAAACACTGTCTGTGTGTTGATGAATATGGTAACTGGAGCTCTGACTCAATTTCATTATCAGTATTTCGAAATGGCAAATAACTCCCAAATCATTTCCAGTCCAAAGAGCCCAGAATTGTTCTTGTAAAATTATGGACTGGAAAACACGGCGGCGTAATCAGCTACAAAACAATGTTTTGTCGACACAAGAGTTATCAGGGAAATGTGAAAAGCATTTGCTAGAAAGGTCAAAATCATTTGGATGGATCTAGGGTCTCTGTTCATTAACAATGAAAGGAACTAATACTGCAACCGGTCTCTATTTATTCAAGTCAGAACTATTTATTCATTGTCTCTGACATGACTGTGCACATTAGACTAAAGATTAATTATAATTGTAAGACATTTTTCACTTTCTGGTGCAGTACATTTTCAGTTAACCATTATCTGATTATTTAATTGCTGGGAATGTATTCAATTATAAAAAATGTTATATTTATTATAGAATTGTGAAACTGTGCCAGAGCAATTTCAGACTATAAACATTGTGAAGCCAGAAGTACCAATAACACTGATAAAGGTCAAGGATAGCTATTCCTAAACAGAAATAAATCAGGCCAGGTTGAACTTATTTTTCCAAGTACTCATGTTTAACCCAATTTCAAATGCATCAGATTTGGAAGTTGTAATATATGCATCTGTGAGTATGCTCACAGGTTTGTAGAGCTGTTGCATTGTGAGTGGCTTAGCCACTGCATTGTGATGATCACAAGACTCAATAAAACCCCAGTCAGTTGAGTTTAGGTCATCCACGATGAGGTATGCAGTTGTGAGCCTAGTGGATGAACTGGTAATGTGTAGTTTGATTGTTAAATCTTTGTTAATAAACCAACTAGTTCTTAATAACAATGTATTACTATGAATTCTTAAGCAAAGAACCCATGAAGCAAATACATTACAGAGATCCTGTGTTTTTTTGGGTGGGGAATAAGGGCAGCATGTGCAGAAAGACACATATATGCTGAAAGTTTCTTTGAGCCAGTTTAACTCTTACCAACTGCCATGCCAAGTAACGGGAAATAGCTGCTGTCCTTAACAGGAGATGTGGGGCAAAGGTAATGATACGTGCTTACTATACAGTATAAATGCACACGAGGCCCATGCTTGAGAGAAGGTCAGTCTGTGACCTGTCCTATATTTCTGAGCACTCAAGTGATGAAGGTGGGTGGAGCTTCCCCTTTTATATCTGAAGGTCCAGGTTAGGAATGTCTCCCACCTTGTGGTCATTGTTCTCACGGTGTACAACTTAGGTCAGATTATACATGGGTTACAATGCTGGTTGAATACATGACATCACCTCTCCCCCAAAGTCTTATTGGGATCACAGGTTGAGTCTCTCTGGTGGTTTACGCTCTCTTGTAGAGCGCCTGAGTTGGGGCTCCGGTTGTTGGGCGCTGGCCTGAGTGTCTGCTGTTTGTGGTGCCTCAGGCTTGTCCGGACTGCCCACAGTGATTGGGCTCTCCTCCCTTTGGTTCCAGTGTGCGCTCACCTGTGGTGGAGTGAATTCTACATCGTGTTCTTCCTCTGCTTCTTCTATGGGGTTGCTGAACCTCCTTTTTGTTTGATCTACGTGTTTGCGGCAGATTTGTCCATTGGTAAGTTTAACTACCAGAATCCTATTTCCCTCTTTGGCAATCACAGTGCCTGCGAGACATTTGGGCCCTGCAGCGTAGTTGAGGACAAAAACAGGATCATTTACATCAATACATCGCGCCCTCGCATTCCTGTCATGGTAGTCATATTGTGACTGGTGCCTGCTCTCGACAATTTCTTTCATGGTGGGGTGTATAAGGGATAGCCGGGTTTTGAGCGTCCTTTTCATTAGTAACTCTGTGGGTGGAACCCCTGTGAGCGAGTGTGGTCGGGATCTATAGGCCAACAGGAGGCGTGATAAGCGGCTTTGTAGGGAACCCCCTTGGATTCTGAGCATCCCCTGTTTGATTATCTGCACTGCTCGTTCTGCCTGGCCGTTTGAGGCCGACTTGAACGGTGCAGTTCTGACATAGTTGATACCATTGCCTGCCATGAAGTCCTGGATTCAGTGCTTACGAAGCACGGGCCATTTTCGCTGACCAAGACGTCCGGTAGACCATGGGCGGCGAACATTGCCCGTAGACTTTCTACCGTGGCAGAGGATGTGCTTGAATTTAAAATGTCACACTCAATCCATTTGGAGTAGGCGTCTACTACAACCAAAAACATTTTTCCCATGAAAGGACCTGCGTAGTTCACATGGATGCGTGACCAAGGCTTGGCGGGCCATGGCCAGGGGCTAAGGGAGGCTTCCCTGGGTGCATTGCCCAGCTGGGCACACGTGTTGCACCTGCGAACACAAAGTTCCAGATCTGCGTCTATCCCTGACCACCAAACGTGTGACCTGGCAATTGCCTTCATCATGACAATGCCCGGGTGCTCATTGTGGAGTTCTCTGATGAACACCTCTCTGCCCATCTGGGGCATGACTACGCAATTTCCCCACAGTAGGCAATCGGCCTGAATTGAGAGTTCATCCCTGCGCCTGTGAAATGGTTTAAATTCCTTAGGGCATGCCCTGTACATGGCTGCCCAGTCCCCATTCAGGACACATTTCTTGACTAGAGACAATAGCGGGTCTCTATTTGTCCAGACTTTATCTGACGGCCTTTGCTTCCGAAAGCTTCAACAGCCATGACCATCTCAGCAGCATGCTCGGTAGCCCCCTAAGTGGTGGCTAGTGGAAGCCTGCTGAGTGCATCGGCGTCAGTTTTCAGTGCCCGGTCTGTGCCGAATTGTATAGTCATAGGCGGCTAACGTGTGTGCCCACCTCTGTATGCGGGCTGATGCATTTGCATTTATGGCCTTGTTGTCAGCCAAAAGGGACGTTAGGGGTTTGTGATCTGTCTCCAGCTCAAATTTCCTGCCAAACAGGTACTGGTCCATTTACTTTACCGCATATAAACATGCGAGCGCCTCCTTTTCTACCATCCCGTAACCCCTTTCTGCCTGGGACAGACTCCTGGAGGCATAAGTTACCGGCTGTAACTGACCCTTGACATTGACATGATGCAACACATACCCGACACCATAGGACGACGCATCGCATGTTAACACAAGTTTCTTACATGGGTCGTATAGTGTTAACAGAGTGTTGGAACATAACAAATTGCATGCTCTATTAAAAGCCCTTTCCTGGCTGTCCCCCCAGATCCATTCACGACCTTTGCGTAGGAGCATGTGTAGCGGCTCTAGCAGCGTGCTCAATTTGGGAAGAAAGTCACCAAAATAGTTCAGGAGACCCAGGAACGAACGCAACTCCGTTGTGTTACGGGGTCTGGGTGTTCTCTGGATCGCTTGCGTCTTGGACGCAGTAGGGCTGATCCCGTCTGCTGCTATCCTCATCCCCAGGAATTCTACCTCTGGAGCTAGGAAGACACACTTCGCCTTTTTCAGTCGCAGCCCTACCCAGTCCAGTCTGCGTAGCACCTCCTCCAGGTTGTGGAGGTGTTCTTCAGTATCGTAACCCGTGATGAGGATGTCGTCCTGAAAAACCACCGTCCCTGGAATCGACTTGAAGAGGCTTTCCACATTTCGTTGGAAGATCGCGGCGACCGAGCGAATCCCGAACGGACATCTGTTGTACTCAAACAACCCCTTGTGTGTCGTGATGGTGGTCAGCTTCTTCGACTCACTCGCCAGCTCCTGGGTCATGTAAGCTGAGGTCAGTTCCAATTTTGAAAAGTCGCAAAGAGGTCCTCTGCTCTCGGTAGAGGGTACTGGTCTTGGAGTGACACCCGATTGATGGTGGCCTTGTAATCACCACATATCCTGACTGACCCATCCACCTTGAGCACCGGCACGATCGGGCTCGCCCAATCACTGAATTCGACTGGCGAGATGATGCCTTCCCTCAGCAGGCGGTCCAATTCGCCTTCTATCTTTTGCCGCATCATGTACAGCACCGCTCTGGCCTTGTGGTGTACTGGCCTGGCGTCCGGGTTTATGAGAATCACTACCTTGGCCCCCATGAAAGTGGTGATGCCGGGTTGAAATAATGAGCCAAATTTGTCCAGGAACTGTGAGCATGATACTTGCTCCACAGAGGAAATTGCATTGACATCGCCTCATTTCCAGTTCATGACAGCAAGCCAACTCCTCGCCAGTAGTGCGGGACTGTCCCCTGGGACAATCCAGAGTGGCAACCTGTTCTCCAAATCTTTGTGGGTCACGACTACCGTGGCGCTGCCTAGCACCGGAATGATCTGCTTTGTGTAAGTCCGTAGCTGTGCGTCAATCGGCGATAATTTTGGCCTCCTGGCCTTGGACGCCCACAACTTTTTGAACTGTTTGATACCCATCAGGGACTGGCTGGCCCCCGTGTCTAGCTCCATTGATACTGGGATGCCATTGAGGAGCACTTTCATCATTATCGGTGGCGTCCTGGTGTATGAATTATATACGTGCTCCACATGAACTCGCTGAACTTCAGCTTCCAGCGATTTCCCCCAGCGTTCATTTCTGCAATTTCTGCAGGTATTTTGCTCACCTCTGCAATCTCCGGCTGAGTGTATGCCTCCACGCCTCCAACATGAGCTGCTATTGGAAACAAAAGTTCCCCTGCCAGTCGATCGTCCCTGACTGCCCCTGTGACTGTCCTTGAGTGCGCCATTAACAGGTGTTGATGGCCCCATTACTGGCCGCATTGTCCCTTGCAATGGTGTGAATCGCCGTTCAACTTGCCATTGTCTCTGTCAACCTCCCCCTCTGGGTTCGACGACATGCTGGGGCATGCCCGACATCCTTTGTCTGCCTGGAGAACTGTGTGTTGCTTTAACAATGTTGAATCTCTGTCCCAACCATTCCTTAACATAGTACCTCTCGTCTGTTCTGCTAGTGGCCATGCTCGCGTGGTTTAAATCCCAGTTTCTCGTCGCCATTTATACTTCCTTACTATACAGTATAAATGCACACGAGGCCCATGCTTGAGAGAAGGTCAGTCTGTGACTTGCCCTTTATTTCTGAGCACTCAAGTGATGAAGGTGGGTGGAGCTTCCCCTTTTATATCTGAAGGTCCAGGTTAGGAGTGTCTCCCACCGTGTGATCATTATTCTCACAGTGTACAACTTAAGTCAGATTATACATGGGTTACAATGCTGGTTGAACATATGACAGGTAAATTATTGTCAAACATTAATCTGGCTCATAATTTTAAAATATCCTCCCAGTTGCTGTCAAAGTCGTGTGTGGGTGGCAGGACTAATTATGATACAATTCTGGTGTGCACTAACGTCATCTTGGAGAGAACATAAGAACATAAGAACATAAGAATTAGGAACAGGAGTAGGCCATCTAGCCCCTCGAGCCTGCTCCACCATTCAACAAGATCATGGCTGTTCTGGCCGTGGACTCAGCTCCACTTAACCGCCCGCTCCCCATAACCCTTAATTCCCTTATTGGTTAAAAATCTATCTCTCTGTGATTTGAATACATTCAATGAGCTAGCCTCAACTGCTTCCTTGGGCAGAGAATTCCACAGATTCACAACCCTCTGGGAGAAGAAATTCCTTCTCAACTCGGTTTTAAATTGGCTCCCCCGTATTTTGTGCCCCCTAGTTCTAGTCTCCCCGACCAGTGGAAACAACCTCTCTGCCTTTATCTTGTCTATCCCTTTCATTATTTTAAATGTTTCTATAAGATCACACCTCATCCTTCTGAACACCAACGAATAAAGACCCAGTCTACTCAATCTATCACCATAAGGTAACCCCCTCATCTCCGGTATCAGCCTAGTGAATCGTCTTTGTACCCCCTCCAAAGCTAGTATATCCTTCCTTAAGTAAGGTGACCAAAACTGCACGCAGTACTCCAGGTGTGGCCTCACCAATACCCTATACAGTTGCAGCAGGACCTCCCTGCTTTTGTAATCCATCCCTCTCACAATGAAGGCCAACATTCCATTCGCCTTCCTGATTACCTGCTGCACCTGCATACTAACTTTTTGGGATTCATGCACAAGAAATGGAGAAGTTGAGGGACCTGGTCGGGTCCTTCGACTTGGTGGACGTCTGGCGAAATCTCCACCCCGACTCCAGCGCCTTTACTTGGGTGAGGCCTGGAGTTGGATGGTCTAGAGTCGACCGCCTTTACGTGTCTCGGGCGTACGTTTCCTGCGTCCCGGCGGCCTCCATGCGGCCGGTGCCGTGTTCGGACCACCACCTGGTGTGGGCGGAGCTCGCTTCGCTCCGCGCGAGGACGGGGTCCGCGTACTGGCACTTTAACAACCGACTGCTGGAGGACGTGCGGTTCCAGGACTCGTTCCGTCGATTCTGGTCCGACTGGAGAAGGAAGCAGGGGGGCTTCCCCTCCTTGAGGCTATGGTGGGACGTGGGCAAGGCTCACGTCCGCGTCTTCTGTCAAGAGTACGCGAGGGGGTCGACCAAGAGGCGGGCGGCCAGAGTCGGGCGCCTAGAAAAAGAGGTGCTCGACCTGGAAGCCCGTCTCGGTCAAGTCGTCCAGGACCCGGCCCTGCGGACGGTGTACGAAGCGAAGAAGGCCGCGCTGAAGGACCTGCAGCTCGTCGGGTCCCGAGGCGCGTTCGTGAGGTCGCGGATCCGGTTCCTGCGGGATCTGGACCGCGGCTCCCCCTTCTTCTACTCGCTGGAAAAAAGGCAGAGTGTCCGTAAGCAGCTATTGACGCTGCTGGCCGACGACGGCTCTCTCGTCTCGGATCCGGAGGGCGTCAACAACAGGGCCCGTGAATATTACGGGGCTCTGTTCTCTCCGGATCCGTCCAGCGAGGAAGCGCGTAGAGTTTTGTGGGAGGACCTGCCGAAGGTCAGCCCGGAGGGCGCCGAAAATCTGGAAGCTCCGCTAAGCCTGGCGGAGCTGACTGGTGCCCTCGCCCGGCTCTCGAGGGGAAAATCCCCGGGGCTGGACGGGCTGACCGTGGAGTTCCACAGGGCGTTCTGGGACGTCCTGGGGAGCGACTACGCGCGGGTCGTGGGGGAAAGTCTGGCGACCGGGGAGATGCCCCTCTCTTGGCGCAGGGCAGTCATCGTCCTGCTGCCTAAGAAGGGCGATCTCCGCCTCCTTAAGAACTGGTGCCCGGTCTCCCTCCTCAGCACGGACTACAAAATCTTCGCCAGGGCGATGTCTGCTCGCCTTGGTGCCGTGCTGGACCACATGATCCACCCCGACCAGTCCTACACGGTCCCGGGCCGGACAATCCACGATAACATCCATCTGGTCCGGGACCTCATCCATTGTTCCCAGGAGGCTGGTCTGTCGGTCGCCTTCCTATCCCTCGACCAAGAGAAGGCGTTCGACAGGGTGGATCACGACTATCTGCTCGGAACTCTGCGCGCTTTCGGGTTCAGGACGCATTTCGTCGCCCGGATCCGACTTTTGTACGCCGCCGCGGAGTGTCTGATTAAGGTTAACGGGTCCTTGACGGCGCCCCTTCGCTTTAGGAGAGGGGTGCGCCAGGGATGCCCCATGTCCGGCCAGTTATACGCCGTTTGCGTGGAGCCTTTCCTGCGCCTCTTGCGGACGAGGTTGACGGGACTGGCTCTGCAAGGGCCGGGCGTGGAGGTCGTCCTCTCGGCTTACGCCGATGACGTGCTCCTCGCGGTAGAGGATCCCGCTGACCTGCGGAGGATGCGTGAGTGCCAGGAGATTTACTCGGCCGCGTCCTCCGCCAGGATCAACTGGGAGAAATGTTCCGGACTCCTGGTGGGTCAGTAGCGGGTGGACTCCCTGCCGGAGGAGCTCAGGCCTTTTGCCTGGAGCACGACCCATCTCCTCTATCTGGGAGTCTACCTTAGCCCCGACGAGGGAGCCTGGCCGGCGAACTGGCAGGAGCTGGAGGCCAAGGTCACCGCTCGCCTAGGGCGCTGGACAGGACTGCTCCGAGTGCTGTCCTACAGGGGTCGAGCGCTAGTCATAAACCAGCTGGTGGCCGCAATGTTGTGGTACCGTCTGGTCACTTTGACCCCTCCCCCTGCGTTTGTCGCCAAGATACAGAAGAAGCTGGTGGACTTCTTCTGGAACAACAGGAAGCACTGGGTCTCTGCCGCGGTCTTGAGTCTCCCGCTTGAGGAGGGCGGTCAGTCGTTGGTGTGCGTCAGCGCCCAGCTCGCGACTTTCTGTCTTCAGACCCTGCAGAGATACCTTTACGTCGAGCCCCCTCCTAGGTGGTGCGCTCTGGCGAGGTATTTCTTCCGCCAGCAGCGCGACCTCAATTATGACACGCAGCTCCTGTTTGTGAACTTGGGGGGTGCCAGGACCGCCCTGTGGGAGCTGCCTGTCTTTTACAGGGAACTCATCAGGGTCTGGAACAAAGTCTCCACCAAGCGCAGCTCTCCGCCGGCTGGAGTGGCGGCCGTCCTGCAGGAGCCGCTGCTCGGGAATCCGTCCCTCCACGACCGAGGTTTTATGTGGCGGTCGGAAGAGAGGGCTGTGGCTGGTGAGGTGACCAGGGTCAGGGACCTACTCGATGGCGGAGGAGCGGGTTGGATGGCGCCAGACACGCTGGCGTGGCGCCTAAATTCTGCCAACGTCCGCCACGCGGCCGATGCCATCGAGTCGCTAAAAACAGCTCTGGGCCCTGACTCCGTTAGGTGCATCGAGGAGGCTCAAGCACGTGGGGAGATCCCGTCCGAACTGACCCCCGTCCGGACGGAATTCCTCATCGGCGCCAAACCCCGGAACCTCCCTCGGGGGCCGGCGCCTCACAACTTGAGCCGCCTCGGGGAAATCCCCTCCGTGCCTTTCAGTTCCGCGCGGAGGGGTTTCCTGTACGGGCTGCTCCTGCACACCCTCAACTTTGCCATCCTCGCCGGCCGTCCGGACACGCCATGGCGTACCATCTTGCCGTCCGGAGGAGGCGGGGGTCCCCGATGGAGGGCACTCTACGCAGGGGTCCTCCCACTATTCATCGGGGACTTGGCCTGGAGGGTGGTGCACGGAGCAGTGCCGTGCAACAAATTTTTAAGCCGGTTCACGGACTCCCAGGCCGCCTGCAATTTCTGCAGTCTGGAAGAGTCCGTGTTCCATGTTTTTATGGAATGCACAAGGTTGCAGCCCCTGTTTTATTATTTGAACTGGCTGCTCCTGAAATTCTGGCTGTACTTCAGTCCCACTCTCCTGATCTTTGGGCACCCTGTGCGGAGGGGAGCGGGTAGGTCCGAAGGCCTCCTCGTAGGACTGCTCCTGGGCACGGCCAAGGGTGCCATCAGCCGGTCCAGGCAGCGGGCGGTCGAGGGGGTCTTTCAACCTGACTGCCTGCCTCTCTTCCGCTCTTACATCCAGTCCAGGGTGTCCTTGGAGATGGAGCACGCGGTGTCCACCGGTACGCTCGCGGCCTTCCGCGAGAGGTGGGCACCGGAGGGACTGGAGTGCATCATCACGCCCGGCAACCAAATTTTAATTTGATTTTACGTTTTAAAGTTTAATTTGTTTTAATTGCCGGTGTTTTTAGTGTCCCCTTCCCTTTTATAGGGGGCACCGGAAAAAATTGTGATTTTAGTGCCCAAAAAAAAAGAAAGAAAAACACAAAAAAAAAAAAAAAGGAAAAAAGGGCCTTGTAAATGTCTGGTGTGTCACCCAGGTCGGGTGGCACAGTTTAATGTTTATGTTTTGCAGGTAGACTCTAAAAGAGTTTCATGCACAAGAACCCCCAGGTCCCTCTGCACCGCAGCATGTTGTAATTTCTCCCCATTCAAATAATATTCCCTTTTGCTGTTTTTTTTTCTAAGGTGGATGACCTCACATTTTCCGACATTGTATTCCATCTGCCAAACCTTAGCCCATCTAAATCTCTTTGCAGCCTCTCTGTGTCCTCTACACAACTCGCTTTTCCACTAATCTTTGTGCCATCTGCAAATTTTGTTGCACTACACTCTGTTCCCTCTTCCAGGTCATATATGTATATTGTAAACAGTTGTGGTCCCAGCACCGATTCCTGTGGCACACCACTAACCACCGATTTCCAACCCGAAAAGAACCCATTTATCCCGACTCTCTGCTTTCTGTTAGCCAGCCAATTCTCGATCCATGCTAATACATTTCCTCTGACTCCGCGTACCTTTATCTTCTGCAGTAACCTTTTGTGTGGCACCTTATTGAATGTCTTTTGGAAATCTAAATACATCACATCCATCGGTACACCTCTATCCATCATGCTCGTTATATCCTCAAATAATTCCAGTAAATTAGTTAAACATGATTTCCCCTTCATGAATCCATGTTGCGTCTGCTTGATTGCACTATTTCTATCTAGATGTCCCACTATTTCTTCCTTAATGATAGCTTCAAGCATTTTCCTCACTACAGATGTTAAACTAACCGGCCTATAGTTACCTGCCTTTTGTCTGCCCTCTTTTTTAAACAGAGGCGTTACATTAGCTGCTTTCCAATCTGATGGTACCTTCCCAGAGTCCAGAGAATTTTGGTAAATTATAACGAATGCATCTGCTATAACTTCCGCCATCTCTTTTAATACCCTGGGATGCATTTCATCAGGACCATGGTCTTGTCCACCTTGAGTTCCATTAGCCTGTCCAGCACTACCCCTCTAGTGACAGTGATTATCTCAAGGCCCTCCCTTCCCACATTCTTGTGACCAGCAATTTTTGGCATGGTTTTTGTGTCTTCCACTGTGAAGACCGAAGCAAAATAATTGTTTAAGGTCTCAGCCATTTCCACATTTCCCATTATTAAATCCCCCTTTTCATCTTCTAAGGGACCAACATTTACTTTAGTCACTCTTTTCCGTTTTATATATCGGTAAAAGCTTTTACTATCTGTTTTTAAGTTTTGCGCAAGTTTACTTTCGTAATCTATCTTTCTTTCTTTATTGCTTTCTTAGTCATTCTTTGCTGTCGTTTAAAATTTTCCCAATCTTCTAGTTTCCCACTAACCTTGGCAACCTTATACGCATTGGTTTTTAATTTGAAACTCTCCTTTATTTCCTTGTTTATCCACGGCTGGTTATCCCTTCTCTTACCGCCCTTCTTTATCACTGGAATATATTTTTGTTGAGCACTAAGAAAGAGCTCCTTAAAAGTCCTCCACTGTTCCTCAATTGTGCCATCGTTTAGTCTGTGTTCCCAGTCTACTTTAGCCAACTCTGCCCTCATCCCACTGTAGTCCCCTTTGTTTAAGCATAGTACGCTCGTTTGAGACACTACTTCCTCACCCTCAATCTGTATTACAAATTCAACCATACTGTGATCACTCATTCCGAGAGGATCTTTTACTAGGAGATCGTTTATTATTCCTGTCTCATTACACAGGACCAGATCTAAGATAGCTTGCTCCCTTGTAGGTTCTGTAACATACTGTTCTAAGAAACAATCCCGTATGCATTCTATGAATTCCTCCTCAAGGCTATCCCATGCAATTTGACTTGACCAATCAATATGTAGGTTAAAATCCCCCATGATTACTGCCGTTCCTTTTTCACAGGCCTCCATTATTTCCTTGATTATTGTCCGCCCCACCGTGAAGTTATTATTTGGGGGCCTATAAACTACGCCCACCAGTGACTTTTTCCCCTTACTATCTCTAATCTCCACCCACAATGATTCAACATTTTGTTCATTAGAGCCAATATCATCTCTCACAACTGCCCTGATATCATCCTTTATTAACAGAGCTACCCCACCTCCTTTCCCTTCTTGTCTATCTTTCCGAATTGTCACATACCCCTGTATGTTTAATTCCCAGTCTTGGCCACTCTGCAACCACGTTTCTGTAATGGCCACCAAATCGTACCCATTTGTAATGATTTGTGCCGTCAACTCATTTACTTTATTTCGAATGCTGCGTGCGTTTAGGTAGAGTGGTTTCATACTAGTTCTTAAACCATGATTTTTAGTTTTGACCCCTCCTGCAGCCCCTTTATATTCATACATATTGTCCCTTCCTATCACCTTGTGGTTTACACTTACCCCAGTGCTACTGTGCTCTGTTGCCTCCTGCCTTTTGCTTTCTTTCTTGGGGTCCTGTTCACCTGAGCCCTCACCTACTCTAACTAGCTCAGAGCCCTCTCCTGGGTTCCGAATACTCCTCGCATTGAGGCACCGAGCTTTCATGCTTGCCTTTCTATTACACTTTGACCCTTTAGAATTTTGCTGTACAGTGGCCCTTTTTGTTTTTTGCCTTGGGTTTCTCTGCCCTCCACTTTTACTCATCTCCTTTCTGTCTTTTGCTTCTGTCTCCATTTTCTTTCCCTCCATCTCCCTGCATTGGTTCCCATCCCTCTGCCATATTAGTTTAACTCCTCCCCATCAGCACTAGCAAACACTCCCCCTAGGACATTGGTTCCGGTCCTGCCCAGGTGCAGACCGTCCGGTTTGTACTGGTCCCAACTCCCCCAGAACCGGTTCCAATGCCCCAGGAATTTGAATCCCTCCCTGCTGCACCACTGCTCATGCCACGTATTCATCTGAGCTATCCTGCGATTCCTACTCTGACTAGCACGTGGCACTGGTAGCAATCCCGAGATTACTACTTTTGAGGGAGGCCATTACAAGCTGATTTGATGTCAGCGCTGCTATTTCCATCATCATCGCTGAAGCTAACACCCTCTCTTAACCTCGCATAGCTGGACATGCATTCAGCAGTCCTCCAGTCCTCCGGCACCACACCTGTAACCGAGAAAGGATTGGAAATGATGGTTAGAGCCTCTGCTATTTCAACTTTTGCTTCTCTAAACAGCCTGGGGTACATTTCATTCCCATGAGTGATGGGGGTCTGATGCATTGAACAGTATGCAGACTATGGAATATTGCAATTGAAGAGTAACTCACGAACCTTGACATTCGTGTGAAGTCATTAAACTTCTTCCTGCACTGAGTTAAGTTCCTTGCGGCTTTTCTTCTGGCATTGACCACATTGACTATCTGCTCCCACTGCAGTCTTGTCTGTTGCCTGGAGAGCCTCCTGGCAACCTGTGGAAAGAGGAACTCACTCCTGGAGTTGACCTCCTGGTACAAGCTCTCCAGTGCTGCATCAGAGAACCTAGGTGCACACTCTCTCCCCTGTTTTGCCATAATTAGAACTTTCTTCTCCAATGTCCTCCCAGCCATTTCGATCACATGTTGCAGGGAGGACATTGCATCTCCCCTTTAAGAGGTGTAAACTGCTTTAAGAAGTGCAGGCTAGCATTAATTGGAGCTAGCCTGTCATGAATTTATCTTCCTTGCTGAGCGTTCAGCCACTCATCAGTGCGTTCAGCAATTGGCTGAACACTACTATCATGTTAACATAGAAACATAGAAACATAAAAAATAGGTGCAGGAGTAGGCCATTTGGCCCTTCGAGCCTGCACCACCATTCAATAAGATCATGGCTGATCATTCACCTCAGTACCCCTTTCCTGCTTTCTCTCCATACCCCTTGATCCCTTTAGCCATAAGGGCCATATCTAACTCCCTCTGAAATATATCCAATGAACCGGCATCAACAACTCTCTGCGGTAGGGAATTCTACTAGTTAACAACTCTCTGAGTGAAGAAGTTTCTCCTCATCTCAGTCCTAAATGACCTACCCCTTATCCTAAGACTGTGTCCCCTGGTTCTGGACTTCCCCATCATTGGGAGCATTCTTCCTGCATCTAACCTGTTCAGTCCCGTCAGAATCTTGTAAGTTTCGATGAGATCCCCTCTCATCCTTCTAAACTTCAGTGTATAAAGGCCCAGTTGATCCAGTCTCTCCTCATATGTCAGTCCCACCATCCCGGGAATCAGTCTGGTGAACCTTCGCTGCACTCCCTCAACAGCAAGAACGTCCTTCCTCAGATTAGGAGACCAAAACTGAACACAATATTCCAGGTGAGGCCTCACCAAGGCCCTGTACAACTGTAGAACCTCCCTGCTCCTATATTCAAATCCCCTAGCTATGAAGGCCAACATACCATTTGCCTTCTTCACCGCCTGCTGTACCTGCATGCCAACTTTCAATGACTGATGAACCATGACACCCAGTTCTCGTTGCACCTCCCCTTTTCCTAATCTGCCGCCATTCAGATAATATTCCGCCTTCATGTTTTTGCCATCAAAGTGGATAACCTCACATTTATCCACATTATACTACATCTGCCATGCATTTGCCCACTCACCTAACCTGTCCAAGTCAACCTGCAGCCTTTTAGCATCTTCCTCACAGCTCACATCGTCACACAGTTTAGTGTCATCTGCAAACTTGGAGATATTACACTAAATTCCTTCATCTAAATCATTAATGTATATTGTAAAGAGCTGGGGTCCCAGCACTGAGCCCTGCAGCACTCCACTAGTCACTGCCTGCCATTCTGAAAAGGACCCGTTTATCCCGACTCTCTCCTTCCTGTCTGCCAACCAATTCTCTATCCACGTCAGTATATTACTCCCAATACCATGTGCTTTGATTTTGCACACCAATCTCTTGTGTGGGACCTTGTCAAAAGCCTTTTGAAAGTCCAAATACACCACATCCCCGGGTTCTCCCTTGTCCACTCTACTAGTTACATCTTCAAAAAATTCTAGAAGATTTGTCAAGCAGGATTTCCCTTTCATAAATCCATGCTGACTTGGACCGATCCTGTCACTGCAGTCCAAATGCGTTTAGTTTCCCACTAACCTTGGCAACCTTATACGCATTGGTTTTTAATTTGAAACTCTCCTTTATTTCCTTGTTTATCCACGGCTGGTTATCCCTTCTCTTACCGCCCTTCTTTATCACTGGAATATATTTTTGTTGAGCACTAAGAAAGAGCTCCTTAAAAGTCCTCCACTGTTCCTCAATTGTGCCATCGTTTAGTCTGTGTTCCCAGTCTACTTTAGCCAACTCTGCCCTCATCCCACTGTAGTCCCCTTTGTTTAAGCATAGTACGCTCGTTTGAGACACTACTTCCTCACCCTCAATCTGTATTACAAATTCAACCATACTGTGATCACTCATTCCGAGAGGATCTTTTACTAGGAGATCGTTTATTATTCCTGTCTCATTACACAGGACCAGATCTAAGATAGCTTGCTCCCTTGTAGGTTCTGTAACATACTGTTCTAAGAAACAATCCCGTATGCATTCTATGAATTCCTCCTCAAGGCTATCCCATGCAATTTGACTTGACCAATCAATATGTAGGTTAAAATCCCCCATGATTACTGCCGTTCCTTTTTCACAGGCCTCCATTATTTCCTTGATTATTGTCCGCCCCACCGTGAAGTTATTATTTGGGGGCCTATAAACTACGCCCACCAGTGACTTTTTCCCCTTACTATCTCTAATCTCCACCCACAATGATTCAACATTTTGTTCATTAGAGCCAATATCATCTCTCACAACTGCCCTGATATCATCCTTTATTAACAGAGCTACCCCACCTCCTTTCCCTTCTTGTCTATCTTTCCGAATTGTCACATACCCCTGTATGTTTAATTCCCAGTCTTGGCCACTCTGCAACCACGTTTCTGTAATGGCCACCAAATCGTACCCATTTGTAATGATTTGTGCCGTCAACTCATTTACTTTATTTCGAATGCTGCGTGCGTTTAGGTAGAGTGGTTTCATACTAGTTCTTAAACCATGATTTTTAGTTTTGACCCCTCCTGCAGCCCCTTTATATTCATACATATTGTCCCTTCCTATCACCTTGTGGTTTACACTTACCCCAGTGCTACTGTGCTCTGTTGCCTCCTGCCTTTTGCTTTCTTTCTTGGGGTCCTGTTCACCTGAGCCCTCACCTACTCTAACTAGCTCAGAGCCCTCTCCTGGGTTCCGAATACTCCTCGCATTGAGGCACCGAGCTTTCATGCTTGCCTTTCTATTACACTTTGACCCTTTAGAATTTTGCTGTACAGTGGCCCTTTTTGTTTTTTGCCTTGGGTTTCTCTGCCCTCCACTTTTACTCATCTCCTTTCTGTCTTTTGCTTCTGTCTCCATTTTCTTTCCCTCCATCTCCCTGCATTGGTTCCCATCCCTCTGCCATATTAGTTTAACTCCTCCCCATCAGCACTAGCAAACACTCCCCCTAGGACATTGGTTCCGGTCCTGCCCAGGTGCAGACCGTCCGGTTTGTACTGGTCCCAACTCCCCCAGAACCGGTTCCAATGCCCCAGGAATTTGAATCCCTCCCTGCTGCACCACTGCTCATGCCACGTATTCATCTGAGCTATCCTGCGATTCCTACTCTGACTAGCACGTGGCACTGGTAGCAATCCCGAGATTACTACTTTTGAGGGAGGCCATTACAAGCTGATTTGATGTCAGCGCTGCTATTTCCATCATCATCGCTGAAGCTAACACCCTCTCTTAACCTCGCATAGCTGGACATGCATTCAGCAGTCCTCCAGTCCTCCGGCACCACACCTGTAACCGAGAAAGGATTGGAAATGATGGTTAGAGCCTCTGCTATTTCAACTTTTGCTTCTCTAAACAGCCTGGGGTACATTTCATTCCCATGAGTGATGGGGGTCTGATGCATTGAACAGTATGCAGACTATGGAATATTGCAATTGAAGAGTAACTCACGAACCTTGACATTCGTGTGAAGTCATTAAACTTCTTCCTGCACTGAGTTAAGTTCCTTGCGGCTTTTCTTCTGGCATTGACCACATTGACTATCTGCTCCCACTGCAGTCTTGTCTGTTGCCTGGAGAGCCTCCTGGCAACCTGTGGAAAGAGGAACTCACTCCTGGAGTTGACCTCCTGGTACAAGCTCTCCAGTGCTGCATCAGAGAACCTAGGTGCACACTCTCTCCCCTGTTTTGCCATAATTAGAACTTTCTTCTCCAATGTCCTCCCAGCCATTTCGATCACATGTTGCAGGGAGGACATTGCATCTCCCCTTTAAGAGGTGTAAACTGCTTTAAGAAGTGCAGGCTAGCATTAATTGGAGCTAGCCTGTCATGAATTTATCTTCCTTGCTGAGCGTTCAGCCACTCATCAGTGCGTTCAGCAATTGGCTGAACACTACTATCATGTTAACATAGAAACATAGAAACATAAAAAATAGGTGCAGGAGTAGGCCATTTGGCCCTTCGAGCCTGCACCACCATTCAATAAGATCATGGCTGATCATTCACCTCAGTACCCCTTTCCTGCTTTCTCTCCATACCCCTTGATCCCTTTAGCCATAAGGGCCATATCTAACTCCCTCTGAAATATATCCAATGAACCGGCATCAACAACTCTCTGCGGTAGGGAATTCTACTAGTTAACAACTCTCTGAGTGAAGAAGTTTCTCCTCATCTCAGTCCTAAATGACCTACCCCTTATCCTAAGACTGTGTCCCCTGGTTCTGGACTTCCCCATCATTGGGAGCATTCTTCCTGCATCTAACCTGTTCAGTCCCGTCAGAATCTTGTAAGTTTCGATGAGATCCCCTCTCATCCTTCTAAACTTCAGTGTATAAAGGCCCAGTTGATCCAGTCTCTCCTCATATGTCAGTTCCACCATCCCGGGAATCAGTCTGGTGAACCTTCGCTGCACTCCCTCAACAGCAAGAACGTCCTTCCTCAGATTAGGAGACCAAAACTGAACACAATATTCCAGGTGAGGCCTCACCAAGGCCCTGTACAACTGTAGAACCTCCCTGCTCCTATATTCAAATCCCCTAGCTATGAAGGCCAACATACCATTTGCCTTCTTCACCGCCTGCTGTACCTGCATGCCAACTTTCAATGACTGATGAACCATGACACCCAGTTCTCGTTGCACCTCCCCTTTTCCTAATCTGCCGCCATTCAGATAATATTCCGCCTTCATGTTTTTGCCATCAAAGTGGATAACCTCACATTTATCCACATTATACTACATCTGCCATGCATTTGCCCACTCACCTAACCTGTCCAAGTCAACCTGCAGCCTTTTAGCATCTTCCTCACAGCTCACATCGTCACACAGTTTAGTGTCATCTGCAAACTTGGAGATATTACACTAAATTCCTTCATCTAAATCATTAATGTATATTGTAAAGAGCTGGGGTCCCAGCACTGAGCCCTGCAGCACTCCACTAGTCACTGCCTGCCATTCTGAAAAGGACCCGTTTATCCCGACTCTCTCCTTCCTGTCTGCCAACCAATTCTCTATCCACGTCAGTATATTACTCCCAATACCATGTGCTTTGATTTTGCACACCAATCTCTTGTGTGGGACCTTGTCAAAAGCCTTTTGAAAGTCCAAATACACCACATCCCCGGGTTCTCCCTTGTCCACTCTACTAGTTACATCTTCAAAAAATTCTAGAAGATTTGTCAAGCAGGATTTCCCTTTCATAAATCCATGCTGACTTGGACCGATCCTGTCACTGCAGTCCAAATGCGTTGCTATTTCATCTTTAATAATTGATTCCAACATTTTCCCCACTACTGATGTCAGGCTAACCGGTCTATAATTACCCGTTTTCTCTATCCCTCCTTTTTTAAACAGTGGTGTTACATTAGCTACCCTCCAGTCCATAGGAACTGATCCAGAGTCAATAGGCTGTTGGAAAATGATCACCAATGCATCCATTATTTCTGTGGCTACTTCCTTAAGTACTCTGGGATACAGACTATCAGGCCCTGGGGATTTATCGGCCTTCAATCCCATCAATTTCCCGAACACAATTTTACGCTTTATAAGGATATCCTTCAGTTCCTCCTTCTCACTAGACCCTCGGTCCCCTAGTATTTCCGGAAGGTTATTTGTGTCTTCCTTCGTGAAAACAGAACCAAAGTATTTGTTTAACTGGTCTGCCATTTCTTTGTTCCCCATTATAAATTCACCTGAATCTCACTGCAAGGGACCTACATTTGTTATCACTAATCTTTTTCTCTTCACATATCTATAGAAGCTTTTGCAGTCAGTTTTTATGTTCCCGGCAAGCTTCCTCCCATACTCTATTTTTCCCCTCCTAATTAAACCCTTTGTCCTTCTCTACTGTATTTCAAATTTCTCCCAGTCCTCAGGTTTGCTGCTTTTTCTGGCCAATTTATATGCCTCTTCCTTGGATTTAACACGATCCTTAATTTCCCTTGTTAGCCACAGTTGAGCCACATTCCCCATTTTATTTTTTACTCCAGACAGGGATGTACAATTGTTGAAGTTAACAATTGTTTAATTAACAGGCAGCACAACTTGTACATGCTGCAAGTTACAGTCCTCCAAACGGCCACGGGTTGCTAGCGCATCCCGATCCCTGTACTCATTTTCAAGGGATACCGAATTTCTTGGCCTCTCTATTTTAGAAAGCAAAACTCTCATTCTCCCTACCAAAACTTCTCTTCATACCATACCTTGTTTACCCTTGTGAATGTAGGTTGTGTATGTGAAAGAATGTGCAAAAAACAAATTTGTGCACTGGAGATGTCCAGATGGAAAATATAAAACAGACCCTCAGCAAATCGATCAACCTGGAATCACAATTAAACACAATGACCACAGCTGGTCTATCAACCTTGCCCCACACTCATGACTAGAAACTTCCTACCCTTCCTCCACCCCGGCCTCCACAGCCAGTAAATCCCCTGGGAGAGGTAAAAAAACAGAAAAAAATCCAGGGCCAATAAGGGAAGAAAAACGCTGAAAAATTCCTCTCTTACCTCCTCAGGCGATCAAAACCAGTCCAGGAGATCACATTGACCAGGCATAAGTTCACTGTTAATCCAGTTAGTTTTTATATGTTATGATCTCTATCCCAGCCAAGAACCAGTCCAGCTCCCTCTTGAAAGCATACAGATTGTCAGCAACCACAGGGCCAGCCAGCACACACGGCAGAGGCTCACTACACTCTGACGAAGAATCACCTAACATCCAGCTTAATCCTACTCTTGTGCAGTTTAAATGCATGTCCTCTGGTCCTCCCCAATCTGTCAAACTGAACTAATCTATCAATCGGCATGCAATCCAGCCCTTTCATTATTTTATGTACATCTATCAGGACACCTCTAAAACTAAATGGCTCGAAGGTTAATAGATCCAGTTCTATAAGCTTATCTGAGTAACTAAGGTTCCTTAGGCTAGGAGTCATTCTTGTACATCTCCTCTGTACCTTTTTGAAGGCCTCGATATTCATCATCAGCATAGGCAGTCCCTCGAAACGAGGATGACTTGCTTCTACACCAAAAAAGGCTAAGTTCACAGGTGTTCCAATGAAGGACCTAAAATTTCAAGTCCTGAACTACATCCTGAAGGGTTTAAGATGCCTGCACGTGGATTTTTTTAACATGTGGTGGCCGCTGCATACCAGCCACCACACGGGTTTGACAGAGCTAGGTCTAGATCCAGTGGCAAGGATTACTGAAGACGACTGGAGACCTGCTCTGCTGCACGGACCTAGTGTGCACACATATCGCAGTGTGGGCTGGCCCGTGCTGCCCCTGGGCCCCGAACTCACGCCTCTCGTGGGCCTGATCATGTCCCTCCACAGTCTCTCGCCGCTCCTTCGGTCCGACCTCGCCGCTTCTGCTGTATCTGCCCACACTCCAATCACCGACCTGGACCTGATGATGTGAGAACAGCAGCAGCAGGTTGGGGCCATAAAAGTAGTGGCGAGCAGCAGCCTGGGAGCAGCGTGGAGGCATACTACTTCAGGGAGCAGCACGAGCTGTGACAGCAGTGAAGAGTGACTATATTACGCACTATGTGAGGATATCAAAAGTGGATGCAGTACTCCAGATGCAGGCTTACCAATGACAGAATAATGTCCTTTGATTTGTATTATATGGTTCCATTAATATAACTCAACAACCTGTTTGCTTTGGCAATGGCGTCTCTGCATTGCTCGTGAGCCTTCAGTGATTTGTACACAATCGTTAGCTTGGTTTAAATATCTTGATATATCCGTGTAAGATATCAGTAAACTCATGGTGAGAGCATACTTTTTGCTGTAACTCTTGTAGAGAAAGCTGTTCTAAACACATACATGGCAACCTATGAAACTCGCAATAGCTAACAAGCAGACTGACACAGCCCCAATGAAGCTGACGTCTGAAAAGCTATGTACAATTGAAAAATCGCTGAATAAACAATGACTATGACCATGGCCATATTAAGTTGCTTTAAGGCAGCTGAATAAATTAAATTATTTTTTATTAGATTGTATTTTAGGACTTTTTTGTTATTAATGCTTTGGGATCACATTCTGTAATTCAGTTTGTTTTTCTGTGAAAACTGAAATCGAATGGTCTCACCTATAACATACAGAAAGCCACTTCCACCTCCCCCACCAACACCCCCTCTCTAATGCCAGTGCAAGACCCTGCCAGGATGACAGGCCTAGACAAATTGGTATGAATCTGAAACTGCTTCACATCAACAGCAAATTTGTACTGTAAATATACCTTAAAATGATTCCTGTTGTACACAATAAAAAAAATCATCTTGACATTTGCAAACAAAACGGTTCAGTAGTAGCCAGCACAAGGGAAAAAAATGACAAAGGAACATTCAGATTAGCATGGTGAAACTGAACTATAAAAAGAAAAACTGAAATATTAGATGGTCAGTGTTTGTTATATCAAATAGAATTTAAAATAATTCTTTGCGGGACAATCTTAAAATAGCGTATCAAAGTGATTTTATTCTTGTTGTTTTTTTTACTAAGAGGCACTGGGTGGAGCAGTTCGTCACAGCGATCACTGAGGCCTTAGATCTCTGGCATCTCAGTAAACACCCAGTGCAGTCTAATGAAGCGAAGGTTGGAGCTCTATGCCAAGTTCTGAGAGACAAAGGGAAATTTATCATTAAAAAATATATATTCTCGGTTAATTTCAGAGGTCCTGGGCTTCCATAAGTGACCTTACTTAATGGGAATGCAGGTCAGAAATCCAACATAGTAGTGCCCATCTTCCAAACCATCCTCCTGGCAATGAGGCTTCTCTCTGAGAGTGCAGGAATAAACCTTACCAATTAGATTACACATTTCATGCTAACATAAAATGTTATTTTCCTTGCAGTGAAATTAAAGATTGAGTATAATTGAATCAAATTTAGGCAGCTTCTGACGACTTCAGCTGTAGTATAACTTTAGAAAGTATTCAGTTAACATTTTTATACTTTTTGGGCTGGATTTTTGGCTTGTTGCCACTTCTGTTTTCACCTCGGAGGGGTGGCAATGACGGGGCAAGCTCTTCCGGGTGGATGGGCAGCTTCCAATGCCCTGCCAGGGTTTTTGGCCCGGAAGAGGTGAGTCAGTGTGCAACGCCCCTGGTTTGGCTCCCGCCCAATTCGTTGCGCTCCGTAGAGCAATGTGGTGGGACGGCCTGTGAAAGTGGGCGATCCGAGCTGTAGCGGCTCAGTGAGGTAAGTAACGTCGACCTCAGGTAAGTGTGATTGTTTTTTATTTTATGTTGTGGTGGCATGAGTTATTTATTGGGAATGTTTTTGGTAGTTTTTTTTCCAGGTTTTTTCTTTCTCCCCAGGCCTCTCTTAGAGCGCTCTGAGGCCGGCTGTTTAGCTTGGGATTATCATACGCTTAGCCGGCCGAGTGCCCGAAGAGAGGTGTGCAACGTCTCCCTTAGCGCTCTGCCCAACACTCAAAGCCCAGCTGCTCAATTTTGCTGATTGAGGAGCAAACTGTTCCCAGGCGCAAACTTTACTGCCCCGCCGTCATTACTGCCCCGAAATGAGCAAAGCCGAAAATCTAGCCTTAGTATTTAGCACAGAGCCGTCTGGTCCACAGACTATTTTCAAACATTATTTAACTGCCACACACGCAAAAAGCTCCGTCTCGTGGTACAGCAAGGGATGTGTAGCTGGTAGTACTGTTTAGTTGTGTTACATCCTCACTGGCTTTAGCCGCTAAGGTGAGGTTTGAATTGTTACTTTATATTTAATGATTAAGCGTGGAGGACATTTTCACTTTTCTAAGAAACTCCGTTCTGTCGGTAAAGGTGACGTTCCCCTCCCTGTGACTCGCCACTTGCAGCTCCCATTCCCATTCTGACCGCTCCGCTTTTGCTCTTCCACAATACTCCAACCAAACTCAACACATACCTGAGGAACATTATATCATCTTTCTTCTGGGAACTCAGCAGTTCGACCTTCGCTATATCCCCCATTTCTATTTCAGTGGGAAGTACTGGGGATATGGGGAGAAGGTTTCTGCCAACATGCAGAGGAAGGGGAGAGGGATTGATGCTTTGGATGTAGACCCTTTGTCACAACACCGCTCTCTGGGTGGATCTACGCTTGGGATGTTGGTCTTTTTTTTCTCTTTGATTTTTCTGATATTTTCTATTTTCATTTCAGAACCCATGGCCTTGATATTAACTCCCCCCCACCCCGCCCCCCCCGGCCGGCAATGGGCGGGAGAGGGTAAGGGGGCAAGAATAAAAAGTGAAATGCATGCAACGCGACCCGGTGCCAGTTTTATGATGACGATATTCAGGCGTCAGTGGAGAAGGGGGTGCAATATTAGCATATATAAATCAGGCTCCCATAGTGCAGTTGGGAGCCCATTTTGAAATTTACTGCTGCTGCATGGATTTCCTGGGGGTGACTGGCAGTGAAATCAAGGCGGGAGCTGCTGGCTCCACAAGGTATGTGGCTCTTTCAGTACTCTGTGAGGTCCAGGAGGAGCAGGAATGTTCCCCTCATGCACCTCAAGGAAGCCTTCAGCCTCCCCCTGCCCTGATTGCCGACCTCTACCCCCCCTCCCCCAAGACCCGATCACAGGCCTCCTCCCCCTCCAGATTGCTGACATCTCCCTAGGCCCCCAGCCACCCAAGATCTGATCGCAAGCCTCCTCCCCCCCACCCCACAATTGCTAAACCGCACCCCCCCTCCGATTGCATACATCCCCCTCCCCTCCAAGGCCCGATGGCCAATCTCACCCCCATTCCTCGGCTGAAGCCTCCTACCACTGGTGTTTCCTCCTGCCAGCCGATCATACTGTCCACTTGGCCCATTGTCAGGCGAGAGATGGAGCTACGTGATGATCGCCAGGACCTCTGCCCATTCAAGCATTTAATTTAGGCTACCCACAACACAGAGTGTACAGGCAGAGGCTGAGTTTCCTTCACACGTCTGAACAGCAGTGCTTCAGGTGGCTCAGGTTGCCACGTCAAGTGGTGGCAGACATCTGCAGCCTCCGAGAAGAAGCCCTGCTGTCTGCATTAGCAGTGGCTGTCAAAGTCACCACTACCCTCAGCTTTTTAGTTTCCAGATCCTTCCAATGTTCTGCCAGAGAATCTTCCAAATGCATAAGACAGGAGATTGATGGCTTGTTTGCTAGGGCTGGCAATTAAGTGAACTTCACTTGCGATGTCACCAGTCAGAAGAGCAGGCACTTGGGGTTTTGGCCCTGGCTGATTTCCCCATAGGTGCAGGGCATCATTGATTGCACAAACATGGTAATCTGGGCTTCCACTCCATTAATCTGCAGCTGGTGTGCAACCACAAAAAGATATTTATGCAGGTATGCACAAGAATTCCGGGGCTATCATAATGCTTTCGTTCTACGGCAGTCCAAGCTCCCTGACATCTTTGGAACTGCAAGCAGATGTAAGGGTGGCTGCCAGGAGAGAAGGGATATCCACTTCAAACTTGGCTGATGACACCCATCAGAAACCCGACCAATGAAGCCCAACAGCGCTACAAAGAATGCTATAAATGCACCACAGGTGTGATCGAACAAGCCATCGGCATTCTGAAACTGTGTTTCGGGTGCCTAAACAGATCTGGAGGTGCCCTTCAGTAAGCACCAGCCAGGGTACCCAGAATGGTGGTAGTGTGCTGCGTCGGGCACAACATTGTGCAGCATGGAGGTTTGGACCTGCAGGAGGAACAAGGCGCAGAGCTCAGATCCTCTTTGGATGATTCCGAGAAGGAGGAGGAGGAAGACGAGCAAGACGAGGAGGAGGAAGGTAATAAGGACAGTGCAGCACGAGCTGCTCACATTGCTGCCGGATGCCAGGTAAACCCTTATTAATGAAATGGTTCATTTAGGTTGCACCAATGGACCCATGTCAGAAGCACATGCAATGGCCACTCTTCCTGTCATCTCCATAGAAACATAGAAACATAGAAAATAGGTGCAGGAGTAGGCCATTCGGCCCTTCTAGCCTGCACCGCCATTCAATGAGTTCATGGCTGAACATGCAACTTCAGTACCCCATTCCTGCTTTCTCACCATACCCCTTGATTCCCCTAGTATCCAATGCCAGACACAACTCCACTTTCCTGCACTATCCCCATATCCCTTGATTCCCTTAATATCCAAAAATCTATTGATCTCTGTCTGGGATATATTGAAAGACTGAGCCTCCACAGCCCTCTGGGCTAAAGAATTCCAGTGGTTCACCACCCTCTGAGTGAAGAAGTTTCTCCTCATCTCAGTCCTAAATGGAAGACACCTTAGTCTGAGACTGTGACACCTGGTTCTCGAGTCCCCAGCCAGAGGAAACATCCTCCCTGCATCTACCCTATCAAGCCCTGTAAGAATTCTATGTGTTTCAATGAGATCACCTCTCATTCTTCTACACTCTAGAGAATATAGGCCTAGTCTACTCAATCTCGCCTCATAGGACAATCCCTCCCATTCCAAGAATCAGTCTGGTGAAACTTTATTGCATTCCCTGTACGACACGTACATCCTTCCTTAGATAAGGAGACCAAAACTATACACAATGTCACCATAGTCCTATATAATTGCAATAAGATGTCTTTACTCTTATACTCAAATCCTCATGTAATAAAGGCCAACATACCTGGGGTTCCGCAGGGCTCGGTGCTGGGTTCCTTGCTTTTTGTGGTATATATCAATGACTTGGACTTGAATGTTGGGGGTATGCTTAAAAAATTTCCAGATGACACTAAAATAGGCTGTGTGATTGATAATGAAGAAGAAAGCTGCGGATTGCAGGAAAGATATCAATGTACTGGTCAGGTGGGAAGAACAGTGGCAAATAGAATTAAATCCGGATAAGTATAAGGTAATGCATTTGGGGAGGTCTAACAAGGCAAGGGTATACATATTAAATGGTTCGACACTGAAAAGTGTAGAGGAACAAAGGGACCTTGGAGTGCAGGTCTACAGATCCCTGAAGGTAGTAGGCCAGGTAGACAAGGTGGTTAAGAAGGCATATGGAATACTTGCCTTTATTAGTCGAGACATGGAATAGAAGAGGAAAGCGGTTATGTTTGAACTGTATAAAACACTGGTTAGGCTGCAGCTGGAGTACTGTGTGCAGTTCTGGTCATCACATTACAGGAAAGATGTGATTGCACTGGAAAGGGTGTAGAGGAGATTTACAAGAATGTTGCTTGGACTGGAGAATTTTGGCTATGAGGAAAGATTGGAGATGCTCGGTCTGCTTTTTTTGGAACAGAGGAGGCTAAGGAGAGACCTGATTGAGATGTATAAAATTATGATAGAATGGATAGGAAGGACAAGTTTCCTTTGGCAGAGGGGTCAACAACCAGGGATCATAGATTTAAAGTAATTGGGTGGAAGTATAGAGAAGATATATAGGGAAATGTCTTTACCCAGAGGGTGGTGGGGTCTGGAACTCACCGTATGAAAGGGTGGTAGAGGCAGAAAGTCTCATCACATTTAAAAAATACTTGGATGTGCACCTAAAATGCCGTAAGCTACAGGGCTACGGACCAAGAGCTGGAAAGTGGGAGTAGGCTGGATAGCTCTTCATCGGCTGGCACCGACATGATAGGCCAAAATGGCCTCTTTCCGTGCTGCAAATTTCTATGATTCTATACCATTTGCTTTCTTAGTTGCTTGCTGTACCTGCATGTTAACTTTCAGTGATTCGTGTACAAGGACACCCAGGTCCCTCTGAACACCAACATTGCCCAATCTCTCACAATTTAAAAAATATTCTGCTTTTCTAGTTTTCCTATCAAAGTTGATAACTTCACATTTCTCCACATTATATTCCATTTGCCATGATCTTGCCCATTCACTTAGCCTGTCTATATCCCCTTGAAGTTTTTTTGTATTCTCCTCACAACTTACATTTCCACCTTGCTTTGTATCATTAGAAAACCTGGATACATTACACTCGGTCCCCTCATCCAAATCATTGATATAGGGCTAGACTTTCCACTTAGATTGCTAGTGCCCAAAACATGGGCAATGTTCCAGCCTTAGCAGTGTTTCAGCCTTCATGATCGCTGGAACATTGCCCATTTTTGGGATTGCGACTTTTGGCATTTTTTGGTGGCGATAGCCCAGCGATGTGAAATGGGCCCTAATGATGCGAAATAAGCCTCAGCGATGTGGAAGGCATGGCATCCCTAACAACAGCCTTCTGCGCATGCGTTTTTTTTTGCAACCTAGTATTCCCGTGATTCAAGAGGTCAGGGGGTCACCCACACATGTGCAGAAAGCAAAGGGGTTGGGGGGGGGGAGAGAGAGAGAGAGAATAGAGAGAGGAGAGGAAGACAGAGACAGAGAGGAGAGAGAAAAGAGCAGATTGACCAATAAAATAGAGATAAAGACCAATTTTGATTTGAAATGTTGGATTCTGATAGCAGGCAAGATGTGCAGGGGGGGAGGAAGAGGGTCAAACCCTTTAGTGATGAGGCCAATGAGGTGCTGGTCCAGGAGGTCCACTCCCGGTGGGCCCAATTAACCCGGGATGGGCGTGTAAATAGTTGTGGTTCAAGCATTGATCATTACGGCACTCCACTAGTTACAGACTACCAACCCAAAAATGACCCGTTTATTCCTACTCTCTGTTTTCTGTCCATTAAACAATCCTCAATCCATGCTAATATATTACCCCCAATCCCATGAGCCCTAATTTTGTTTAATAACCTTTTGTGTGGCACCTTATCAAATGCCATCTGAAAATCCAAATACATCATATCCACTGGTTCCCCCTTATCTATTCTATTAGTTACAACCTCATAAAGCTCTAACAGATTTGCCAACTCGCCCCTCATACCTACATAGTTTGCTTTGTTTAGATTTAAGACCCTAGTTTCAAATTTAATAAATCACTTTCAAACTCAATATAAAATTCTATCGTATTATGGTCACTCTTCCCTAAAGGCCCCTTTACTACAAGGTTATTAATTAACCCTTTCTCATTGCACAATACTAGATCTAAAATAGCCTGTTACTTAGTTGGTTCCTCAACATACTAATCTAGAAAACAATCTTATATACATTCCATGAATTCATCCTCTACACTATTATTACATATTTGATTTGCCCAATCTATACGTAGATTAAAGTCCCCCATGATTATTGTATTACCCTTGTTATATACACCTCTCATTTCCTGATTTATACTGTGCCCTACAGTACCACTACTGTTTGGGGGCCTATAAACAACTCCCAACAATATTTTCTGTCCTTTGATGTTTCTTAACTCCATGCACAAATTTCTCTTTCTTAGGACCATTAATGTTGACATCTGTGCTGTCAGTGTTCTACAGCATTAAGGTACTGCAAACACTGACAAGCACTGCACAGAGGTACAGGGCTGGACCCAGGCATTCGTATGACTGAAGAGAGTCATGGCACGCAGGGAGGTTCTTTTCCCTTTCCATGGACAGAGGAGAACTCCCTAGGAGACGAACATAGCCTAGTTGCACATTGCTCAGGAGGACACAAGCAGGGATGTCACCAGAAGGACTAGTCTGCAGTAGTACAAACCTTTCAATGATCTCAATAGATCATGAAACGTTACTGCAAAGCACACTCAACCTCATCCTGTGCCACTAATCATATCCCCATCATGCTGCCTTCTCTACCCTACTCCTGCACATCCTTACTCACACTAATTTACCTTGCACCTCCACCCATTCCTCTCTATCTACGTTATCACTTCTCCATCTCATTAGCCACCCCTCATGCTCACCCTCATCCTAGTTCAATCATACCAACTAACAACACATAAGGGTAGGCACTTGTGTGCTTTAGCCAATGTTCATGTGGAGTTTCTATGCTGTCAAATATTGAAACCTTTATTTTGAACATTTTGCGTTTTTGGATAGATTCGTGTACACCTTTGGAAGTGGCTTAGTGAGTTGCAATGAATGGTGAGACATAATGGTGCCCCCCGCAATGGTGATGGGTGTGAAAGGAATGGCTTGGGCATTGTAGGGATGCTTTATGGTGTTGGTGTGGGGTGGTACCAACCTGGCGCATCATGTGGCAGCCAGGGTGTACAGCATCAAGTGAAGTAAATGTGGCCATGGTGAGGCCATTCCTGGTGCCCCGGGCAACAATGTCACCAGCCGCTGATGCCCTCTGACCTGTGCAGCATCAGGATATTGTGGAGAAGATTGGTGTTGTTGTTAGTGCTGCTGGTATGCCGGGAGCTTTTGTTGTGGCTGATCGTGGTGGGATACTGAGGAACAATTTGAGAGAGTTTCAAGGGCACCGATGCTGATGGAATAGATGGCAGGTAAAGTAGAGATGACAGAAGTGATCTGCCAATGGTGGGAGAGGTAATAAGGTCAGACTGGATAGAGACTTGTGTAAAGACTTGAGAATTCTGAATCTGTAATGGAAATGCAGTTTAGAAAAGCTAATTTCTCAATCAGCTGGGAGTTTTGAGTTGACATTTGAATCTGTCAACTCATCAGCTGAAAGAATGGCAAGTGATCTCCCACCTCAGCTTCATTGACAAGGTCTAGGCACAGCGGGAGACCAGTGGCCAACCTGTCAAATTCAAAAAGCTGGGAAAAAAAGTCATTGTTAAGTGGCTAGAAACAAGTCACTAATGATTTCAATTGCCTTCCCCGCCGCTGCGTCTTGTCAGCGAAATTTAGATCAGGAGGGTAGGTGTGTCGAGGTCGGAGATTGAGTCAGGATCAGGGGCTTCAATTTAAAGAATGGTCTTACACCCCTAACACAACCTGTGTGTCCACTTTATACATGTTGATAGGCCTGTGGTGTAGTTCCAGATTTTTTATTAGAAACATAGAAACATTGAAATTTACAGCGCAGAAGGAGGCCATTTCGGCCCATCGTGTCCGCGCCGGCTGACAAAGAGCCACACGGCACTTGGTCAGCAGCCCTAAAGGTCACATATAAACATATAAACAATGACGGAAAGGCAAAGAGCGCCCAGCCCAACCAGTCCACCTCATCACAGCTGTGACACCCCTTATACTAAAACATTCTACACTCCACCCCAACCGGAGCCATGTGATCTCCTGGGAGAGGCAAAAACCAGAAAAAAACCCAGGCCAATTTCGGGAGAAAAAATCTGGGAAAATTCCTCTCTGACCCATCCAGGCGATCGAAACTAGTCCAGAAGATCACCTAGCCGTATTCTATTCCCTGCAGTAATTACCATTATATCTGCGCCGTCCAACAAAAGGTCATCCAGTCTAATCCCAATAACCAGCTCTAGGTCTGAAACCCTGCAGGTTACTGCACTTTAAGTGTCCATCCAACCATCTCTTAAAAGTGGTGAGGGTTTCTGCATCCACCACTCTTCCAGGCAGCGAGTTTCAGATCTCCACAACCCTCTGCATAAAGAAACCCCACTCAAAACCCCTCTAAACCTTCCACCAACCACTTTAAAACAATGCCCCCTCGTAATAGATCCCTCCACCAATGGAAATAGACCCTTAGTATTGTAATAATTTTCCATCAATAATTAAAATCTGAAAGCATGAGACTCCACATTTGTAAAAGTTAATTTTCAGTGACAGAGAGGTTGTTTGGCAGTAATTAAGGGATCAATGTCCCGCCCACTGCCGCCGAAGTTCCGCCGGAAATGGCCGTTTTCTGGACGATTCCTCTGGAACTGTTCATAGAAACATAGAAAATAGGTGCAGGAATAGGCCATTCGGCCCTTCGAGTCTGCACCGCCATTCAATGAGTTCATGGCTGAACATGCAACTTCAGCACCCCATTCCTGCTTTCTTGCCAAACCCCTTGATCCCCCTAGTAGTAAGGACTACATCTAACTACTTTTTGAATATATTTAGTGCATTGGCCTCAACAACTTTCTGTGGTAGAGAATTCCACAGGTTCACCACTCTCTGGGTGAAGAAGTTTCTCCTCATCTCGGTCCTAAATGGCTTACCCCTTATCATTAGACTGTGACCCCTGGTTCTGGACTTCCCCAACATTGGGAACATTCTTCCTGCATCTAACCTCTCTAAACCCGTCAGAATTTTAAACGTTTCTATGAGATCCCGTCTCATTCTTCTGAACTCCAGTGAATACAAGCCCAGTTGATTCAGTCTTTCTTGATATGTCAGTCCCGCCATCCCGGGAATCAGTCTGGTGAACCTTCGCTGCACTCCCTCAATAGCAAGAATGTCCTTTCTCAAGTTAGGAGACCAAAACTGTACACAATACTCCAGGTGTGGCCTCACCAAGGCCCTGTACAACTGTAGCAATACCTCCCTTCCCCTGTACTCAAATCCCCTCGCTATGAAGGCCAACATGCCATTTGCTTTCTTAACCGCCTGCTGTACCTGCATGCCAACCTTCAATGACTGATGTACCATGACGCCCAGGTCTCGTTGTACCTCCCCTTTTCCTAATCTGTCACCATTCAGATAATAGCCTGTCTCTCTGTTTTTACCAGCAAAGTGGATAACCTCACATTTATCCACATTATACTTCATCTGCCATGCATTTGCCCACTCACCTAACCTATCCAAGTCACTCTGCAGCCTCATAGCATCCTCCTCGCAGCTCACACTGCCACCCAACTTAGTGTCATCCGCAAATTTGGAGATACTACATTTAATCCCCTCGTCTAAATCATTAATGTACAGTGTAAACAGCTGGGGCCCCAGCACAGAACCTTGCGGTACCCCACGAGTCACTGCCTGCCATTCTGAAAAGTACCCATTTACTCCTACTCTTTCCTTCCTGTCTGATAACCAGTTCTCAATCCATGTCAGCACACTACCCCCAATCCCATGTGCTTTAACTTTGCACATTAATCTCTTGTGTGGGACCTTATCGAAAGCCTTCTGAAAGTCCAAATATACCACATCAACTGGTTCTCCCTTGTCCACTGTACTGGAAACATTCTCAAAAAATTCCAGAAAATTTGTCAAGCATGATTTTCCTTTCACAAATCCATGCTGACTTGGACCTATCATGTCACCTCTTTCCAAATACACTGCTATGACATCCTTAATAATTGATTCCATCATTTTACCCACTACTGAGGTCAGGCTGACTGGTCTATAATTCCCTGTTTTCTCTCTCCCTCCTTTTTTAAAAAGTGGGGTTACATTGGCTACCCTCCACTCCATAGGAACTGATCCAGAGTCAATGGAATGTTGGAAAAAGACTGTCAATGCATCCGCTATTTCTAAGGCCACCTCCTTAAGTACTCTGGGATGCAATCCATCAGGCCCTGGGGATTTATCGGCCTTCAATCCCATCAATTTCCCCAACACAATTTCCCGACTAATAAGGATTTCCCTCAGTTCCTCCTCCTTACTAGACCCTCTGACCCCTTTTATATCCGGAAGGTTGTTTGTGTCCTCCTTAGTGAATACCGAACCAAAGTACTTGTTCAATAGGTCTGCCATTTCTTTGTTCCCCGTTATGACTTCCCCTGATTCTGACTGCAGGGGACCTACATTTGTCTTTACTAACTTTTTTCTCTTTACATATCTATCGAAACTTTTGCAGTCCGTCTTCATGTTCCCTGCAAGCTTCCTCTCGTAACCTATTTTCCCTGCCCTAATCAAACCCTTTGTCCTCCTCTGCTGAGTTCTAAATTTCTTCCAGTCCCCGGGTTCACTGCTATTTCTGGCCAATTTGTATGCCACTTCCTTGGCTTTAATACTATCCCTGATTTCCCTTGATAGCCACGGTTGAGCCACCTTTCCTTTTTTATTTTTACGCCAGACAGGGATGTACAATTGTTGTAGTTCATCCATGCGGTCTCTAAATGTTTGCCATTGCCCATCCACTGTCAACCCCTTAAGTATCATTTGCCAATCTATCCTAGCCAATTCACGCCTCATAACTTCAAAGTTACCCTTCTTTAAGTTCTGGACCATGGTCTCTGAATTAACTGTTTCATTCTCCATCCTAATGTAGAATTCCACCATGTTATGGTCACTCTTCCCCAAGGGGCCTCGCACAACGAGATTGCTAATTAATCCTCTCTCATTACACAACACCCAGTCTAAGATGACCTCCCCCCGAGTTGGTTCCTCGACATATTGGTCTAGAAAACCATCCCTTATGCACTCCATCATCTCCCATCAAGGATCCGTCCGGCAGAATATTGGTGGGGAAGGGTTCCGCCCACGTCGCAATGTCCCACCCGCCCATGTCGAAAGTCAGATAATCGCCATTTTGATCACTTTAGCTGCACTCAGCCGACCTGCCACCCTGCAGAAGGACTGCTCTGGAAAAGCAGGTCTGAGCTTGGCAGCAGTGGGCCAGCAATCGCACATCAGGCGGGAAAAAGTACTGTGAGCGGCTTAAATCGGGAGTGAGGGAGGGCGGGAGTGAGGGAGGGAAGCAGGAGTGTGAGCGGTGTCAATCGGGAGGGAGGCTGCATTGTGAGTGGTATCAATCAGGAGGGAGGGAGGCAGTAATGGAATCAGGCAGCAATCGCACATCGGGTGGGTGGAAGAGAGGGAGGGAGAGATAGAGTGCATAGGGCAGCTATGGCACATCGGCTAGGTGGGAGTGCTCGTGGCCATCACATCACAGCAGCCAGTCGGATTCTACATCACATCAGTGGGACTGCTGGAAAGAAGTTCGGTCAATGTTGCATTACTTTCTTGCTGATGGTGATGTTTAAATTGGATGTGATAAAACCGACTGAAATGTGTGTAAGCTAATGGAGGCTTTTTTGTTGCACCTTGTTGAAAGTCCTTCTTTGAGAAGGCCAATGGCAAAGGGAAAATTATTATGAGTGACTGACAAGTGTTTAGCATCTCACATGTTGTACATCCAAGCTGATTCATTAATTATCTCGCACAATGTACTGCAATGTAACTGATGACCATGTCATCTGAGGGGTGGCACTCCTCCATCTTTGGCCTCGCAAAAAGAGGGTTAAAGTGCAAGCCTTAAGGGCTGCACTGTAACTTGGTAAACTAGAGTAATTAAAAGACAGCCTTCCTGCATTCATTGTTGTCTTGCGATGGCCTGATGACAGGACCCAGTATACACTGCAGTCAGATGTGGATGGGAAGATATTCCTGATGAAGCAGGTGACCTGAGGGACAGATGTGTGGTTGGCGCAACACAAAAGATGTTAAAATGTGAATGTATTTACAAGTGCATAATGACAAACGTTACATAATAGTATCACGTATACATACATTTAGACGAGGAAGCAACACCCACCCCTCTACCCAGCACCACCACCTCTCTTCACCCCCCCTTGCAGCCATGCCCTCTTTCCTCTTCCTCCCCACGCCAACACGATGGAGTGGCCCTCCCCTGTCCCTCACTGCCTCTGGTTCAGGATGTTGTGCAGGAGGGCAGCGCGATGTGTGTAGACATGTACATCTCGATGCCAACGTAGTGTGCGGGACCGAAGACGCCGGGATCTCCTGCTCTTCCGCATCTGTGTGCCTTGAGGGTGTGGAGTCAGGGGTTTGCACCACACATGCAGAAGCCATCATGGCCTCGACGCTTTCTGATGTGCACTCCAACACTGTGAGGAGGCGCTCCATCCTTTCATCGTGCTGCTGGGTGAATGTGGCGATGCTGGCAGCTATCCCAGACATGGTCTGCTGCATCTCGCGACCTACCTCCACACCAGTGGTTGAGAGTTGGACCATCTGGCTCAATAGAGTGACTGTCCTGCATCCGCAGGTGGTTGCTCGATGCTGCTGGGTGGTAGGGCCTTGCTTCCCTTTGTGCCAAGGACTCTGCGCTTGCTTGAGCTTGTTTGAGTGGAGTCTGTTGGAAATCTCAGGAAATCTGAGCCCGACGCCGAGGTGCTGCGGACACTTGGCTGACTTGGCAGGGGGCTGATGTCAGGCACTTCCGGATCCTCCAGGTGAAGGGGCACAAGTATGGGCCCTTCTCCCTCCTCTCTCTCCTCTTCTTCCTGGCCCTGGGTGGCAGAGATGTAAGTGGTGGACATGGGTAATGTGGGCTGGGGGTGCAGGAAGGATCCAATGTCCTCGGGTGTGGAGAACGTCAGGGTCGGAGATGCTGGGGTGTGAAGGCATTTGTGAAGGCCAGAGGTCGATGGTCTCTCCAGATCCATGGTGTCTGAGTCAGCATCTGCAAGCAGAGGACAAAATGTCAGTCTGTGGGGGGCGGCGGGGGGCGGAGGTGGTAGTGGTGAAAGTGAGTTGTGAGCTGTTCCATCTCACATTATGCCAGCAAGGAGTCCCATCCCTACATGTCCACATCAATAATGGGCGACAAAGTCTGCGTTCACCGCGAGTGCCTTAACATTGCAAGTACTTTCCTGCCATGGCCGTTGCTGACACCAGAGATGAGTGTAGCCTTACCCTGCAGTAACACCGGAACTGCAGAAACGTTTGTGCTTGGAATGCGGCGATGTCCCACCAATGCCAACAGACGCTCCTCCAGCCTGGTCAATTCCACCACATCTTGTGGGCTCCCTCCGGTCACACGCAGGCTTGCCTGTTTGTGCAGAGAAAACAAGCAGCCAAAGAAATGTTGCAGCCTTTACCACCTTTGCTCATGTCACCTCTTTCCAAATGCGCTGCTATGACATCCTTAATAATTGATTCCATCATTTTACCCACTACTGAGGTCAGGCTATAATTCCCTGTTTTCCCTCTCCCTCCTTTTTTAAAAAGTGGGGTTACATTGGCTACCCTCCACTCCATAGGAACTGATCCAGAGTCAATGGAATGTTGGAAAAAGACTGTCAATGCATCCGCTATTTCTAAGGCCACCTCCTTAAGTACTCTGGGATGCAATCCATCAGGCCCTGGGGATTTATCGGCCTTCAATCCCATCAATTTCCCCAACACAATTTCCCGACTAATAAGGATTTCCCTCAGTTCCTCCTCCTTACTAGACCCTCTGACCCCTTTTATATCCGGAAGGTTGTTTGTGTCCTCCTTAGTGAATACCGAACCAAAGTACTTGTTCAATTGGTCTGCCATTTCTTTGTTCCCCGTTATGACTTCCCCTGATTCTGACTGCAGGGGACCTACGTTTGTCTTTGCTAACCTTTTTCTCTTTACATATCTATAGAAACTTTTGCAATCCGTCTTAATGTTCCCTGCAAGCTTCTTCTCGTACTCCATTTTCCCTGCCCTAATCAAACCCTTTGTCCTCCTCTGCTGAGTTCTAAATTTCTCCCAGTCCCCGGGTTCGCTGCTATTTCTGGCCAATTTGTATGCCACTTCCTTGGCTTTAATACTATCCCTGATTTCCCTTGATAGCCACGGTTGAGCCACCTTCCCTTTTTTATTTTTACGCCAGACAGGAATGTACAATTGTTGTAGTTCATCCATGCGGTCTCTAAATGTCTGCCATTGCCCATCCACAGTCAACCCCTTAAGTATCATTCGCCAATCTATCCTAGCCAATTCACGCCTCATACCTTCAAAGTTACCCTTCTTTAAGTTCTGGACCATGGTCTCTGAATTAACTGTTTCATTCTCCATCCTAATGCAGAATTCCACCATATTATGGTTACTCTTCTCCAAGGGGCCTCGTACAACGAGATTGCTAATTAATCCTCTCTCATTACACAACACCCAGTCTAAGATGGCCTCCCCCCTAGTTGGTTCCTCGACATATTGGTCTAGAAAACCATCCCTTATGCACTCCAGGAAATCCTCCTCTACCGTATTGCTTCCAGTTTGGTTAGCCCAATCTATGTGCATATTAAAGTCACCCATTATAACTGCTGCACCTTTATTGCATGCACCCCTAATTTCCTGTTTGATGCCCTCCCCAACATCACTACTACTGTTTGGAGGTCTGTACACAACTCCCACTAACGTTTTTTGCCCTTTGGTGTTCTGCAGCTCTACCCATATAGATTCCACATCATCCAAGCTAATGTCATTCCTAACTATTGCCTTAATCGCCTCCTTAACCAGCAATGCTACCCCACCTCCTTTTCCTTTTATTCTATCCTTCCTGAATGTTGAATACCCCTGGATGTTGAGTTCCCAGCCCTGATCATCTTGGAGCCACGTCTCTGTAATCCCAATCACATCATATTTGTTAACATCTATTTGCACAGTTAATTCATCCACCTTATTACGGATACTCCTTGCATTAAGACACAAAGCCTTCAGGCTTGTTTTTTTAACACCCGTTGTCCTTTTAGAATTTTGCTGTACAGTAGCCCGTCCTTCCTTCCTTCCTTCCTTCCTTCCTCTCTCTCTCTCTCCTCGCTCCTTCCTCTCTCGCAGGTGAAATTGAGTGGTGTCCTTTTATGGCCCTGAGTACTTACTCAATTAGCGTGCAAGGGCCACAAAAGGACTACAACAGGCGACACAAAACCACAAAAAAAAACACCTAATTCCCGCGCATGTGCAATGGAGACCCTCCGATAAAACCCAAGTGGAGAGGCCTCCACCTGACGCATTCTGATGATGCTTGCCACCGAGTCCCACTCCCGTCTGCTTCCGCTCATCGACTAATGTCCACTGCTGCTCCCACTGCCACCCACGCAACAGCGACCAAAGCGGCTCCCGATGGGACCCGGCAGCAGCAGGCACCAAAAACGGACCTCCTGCCCGGTGGCCGCCGAGAAATGGGCGGCCATGAATTTCAGGCCCAAAGACTTCGCAAGAACTACAGAGTACTGATAATGGGGGATTTCAATTATCCTAATACAGACTGGCATAGTAATAGTGTAAAGGGCAAACAGGGGGAGGAATTCCTGAAATGTGTACAAGAGAACTTTCTTATCAAAATGTTTGCCCAATGAGGAAGGAAGCAGTGTTGGATGTAGTTCTGGTGAATGAAGTGGGGCAACTGGAGCATTTAGGGAACAGTGATTATAATATCATTCTGGGTCAAATAGTTATGGAAAAGGATAAGGTTGCAATGAAGTGTAAAAATACTTAACTGGAGGAGGGCTAATTTTATTGAATTGAAAAGGGATCTGGCCAAGGTGGATTGGAATCAAAAATTGGTAGACAAAACAGTAATTGAACAATGGGGGGCCTTCAAAGAGGGGATGTTTTGGGTACAGAATACACACATTCCCATTCGGGGGAAAGGAAGGACATCCAAAGCTAGAGTTCGCTAGATGACAAACGAAATTCGGGGGTTTAGAGCCACCTGTTACCACCAGAATTGGGTGAAAAAATGGTGGCTGTTGCTCTTCCACCAGCTGGCAAAGGGTCCGGTGGATGCCGGCATTTCTGGATGGCTGGCAGCACTGCCGATATCAGCGATCGTTAAAATCATGGAAATGATGTGGATTGTGACATCAGTGAGTGTGTGAGGCTCTCTTGATGCCCGATCCACGAGTTTGGAGTCCGGCATTCAACTTACCGACATGCCTTAAATGCGTCAAGCAAAGCAAGCGTTGACAAGCAGGAAGGAGGCTCCAACAGGAGTCTTTAAAAGGATCATCAGCAACTACTTGCAGCCGACATGTTTGTTCAGATTGACTGGCTCTGTGCAACTTTCTGCAACTCCAACAGCTTTGTAAAGAGAGATTCGTGTAAGCTTTATTCTTTCCTGAACCTTGATTCATGAGGCTCAATTTCCCCCAAAGCTTTTTTTTGACATACTTGAAGAGTTACGCCCGTTTTTTGGGGGCCCAAGTATGCCAAAAAAAAATGTTCTAAGTTTCCCTGTTGGATTTCTTCATTTTGGCGTGGCCTAACCTGTCCTTTAGATCTGCACCAAAAAGATCGGGTTGCCACAGTAACCAGGAACACAATGCGAGCTGAGGCTGCAAAGTGAAACATACAGCCAGCTTGTCTTTCGGATGGAACGTTGGACCAGGGCCCTGTCTGCTCTCTCGGTTTTGGGCAAGAGATACAGGGAGGAATGTGAGGAAGAACTTTTTTACACTGTGAGTGGTAATGTCCTGGAACTCACTGCCTATGAGGGTGGTGGAAACAGAGATTTCAAAAGGAAATTGAATAGACAGAGGGAAATAAACTTGCAGGGCTACAGGGATAGAGCGGGGGATAGGACTGACTGGATTGCTCTTCAGAGAGCTGGCATGGACTCGATGGGCCAAATGGCCCCCTTCTGTGCCATTATGATTCTATGATTATAACACATTAAAACACATTAAAACTCATTGCATCAACTTCAAAACACATTAAAATATATTGCAGCAACTTACCTCCAATTGTTAAAGCTGGCCCTGCTCCGTGCCCCTAGCCCTGGCCGAAGGGCTTGCCGGTCTGCTTGTCGAGCCCGCCCCGAGCCCATTGCCTGTACCGGTCCAGCTCCAGCTCTCCCACCATCCATAACCCCGCCCCTCTCTGCCCCGCCCCCAACCCTGAGTGCCTTGCCTGTCCCGCTCCCCCGCTCTTAGCTCAGTCCGATCCCCCGCCCCACCCTGGCCCCGAGTGCCTCACCGGTCCCGGTCCCCCACTCCTAGCCCAGGCCGAATGTCCTCCTCCCTCCCAGTCCCCGCACCTAACCACACCCGAAAGGCTTCCCCCCACCCCCTCTCCCCCCCTTCCCCCCCGCTGCAATTCTCTCTCCCCACCCTCGCCACCTCTCTCTCCCCTCTCTCTTACCTTTCCTACTGCTGCTGTCTGGGCATCTGCTGCACTTACCTGCGCCGATTTCCTTACCTGCGCCAATTTCTTTAACTCTCCAGAAGGTTTTTCTGCAGAGGCCACATGTGCTGGCCTAAGCAGAACTGAAGCAACTCTCAGCTGGCCAAACTTACCTAAATGGCCAGAATTGGCGCGGGTGGCAGGTTACGCCCCCTTTGGCTGAAAAAAAACGTACCTAAAAAAATCATAACGAACTGAGTTATGCTGGTACAAATTGATTGGGGAAACTGGATTTTTAACATCGGCCAAAAAATCAGCCTGTTCCAAAAAAATGGCGCAAATCACTGGGGAAAATTGAGCCCATTGTCTGTAAAAAAAAACTTTAGGATGTTTCTGAGCAAGAGAAAAATGCACTCAATAAATAGACTTCATTGTTTCTGTGTTAATGTGAAATCTGTGCTGCTTTTAAATGGTCTTTCAGGATCTGGTTCCTGTACTAATATACATCATTGGATGTGAAGCGGTTTGGGGTGTGTTGAGGATCTGAAAGGTGTTATATAATGGCAAGTTCTTTCCTATTTCGTTGTTGTGTTGGTTTCTTGCAACTGGCAGCAACATCAAACTAAACTTGTTGGATTGTTTTAGAATGGTTGCAGACAAGACCCTTTTTTTCTTTGGGTCTTCCTTCTGTTTTTTTTACAGGGGCTCATAAATGCACTGCAGCAGTGCCAGGGAGTTTCAGTGGTCACATCACGGCTTTGTATTGTCATATCATCACACAAGAACTTTTCCATTGTCTATGAGGACGTCTTACTCAGCGTAAGCACACCAGTTAACGTGTCACACCCAGCTCTGCGCAATGTTGGGACCCCACAGTGCAGTTGGTTTATAGGGAGATGAACTGCACACTACAAAACTAAATATTAAAGAGATGCTCCATCATCATCATCATCATAGGCAGTCCCTCGAAATCAAGGAAGACTTGTTTCCACTCTAAAAGTGAGTTCTTAGGTGACTGAACAGTCCAATACGGGAATTAGTCTGTCACAGGTGGGACAGACAGTCGTTGGAGGGAAAGGTGGGTGGGGAGTCTGGTTTGCCGCACGCTCCTTCCGCTGCCTGCGCTTGTTTTCTGCATGCTCTCGGCGACGAGACTCCATTACCCGAGATCGAACTTCAATGCAACCAGCTCTAGTTTTGTATCCAAAGTCTAAGTCCAGTAACCTGCCATTATAAGTGTCAGCTTGGCCTACTGGTCATGAGGCCAAAGATCATGAGATCAAACTCTACTCAGGCCTTGAATACTTTTCCTGGGCTGACTCTTAAGTGCAGTATTGAAAAATTGCTGGAGCTGTCACCTTCAAATGTTCGTCTCATCCGGAAGACAGCATCTCCAACAGTGCAGCAGTTCCTCAATACTGCTCTGGAGTGTCAGCCTAGATGCTGTGCTCAAGTCTCCAGAAGCCACAATATACCTAAATAACCTGTTAGACATGTAGAGAGCAAGTGCTGGGAAATAGATAAATTTCTATACAATGCTGACTGTACCAGGACTATAAAGGAGCCCGGCCTTTATAGGATATTTAATGCTGCTGTCATTACATATCTGTATGAACAGAGAGCCCAACCACTGTTTCTGGGAATAGTGTCAGTTCATATTTGTGAGTACAGGAGAATATTGATGTTATTCAGAAGGATTAAATAAATATATAAATATCTGAGCTGACAATTCACATGAGTTTTGTCGAGATATATTTTCAGCAATAGGTGGTGCTATAACGCAGTAGATCTTCCCATATATCTAAAAGAGCTATGTAGACAAGTTTATGCTTCATGGACATTTAAGCATTTTAATTTTTCATAAATGATTTGCAATTTCATTATAAAACTCAGCTTTGCTCTGGTTAAAAAACCACTAAAAACAACTGCTGATTGTTTTGTTCTTTGCCTTATACAGGACCAACAGTTCAATAATAATTATTGGGGCTCAGTATCAAACCAAATTTTGGACCTAAAGTAGCAGAATTGGAATAGTTTAAATCAGATCAGCCAATGCCTGAATTGATCTCAGTCTAGATACTTTGAGGTTAAATTCGGAAGCACCGACTTTTGGGCTCCCCCCACCCAAGCGAAGCGTTATTCCTTCACACAAAATGGTGAGTTCTGAAGAGCCTCGGATATTGGGCCTCAGACCTCACCATCATGAATACAACACTATGGGAGGAGTAAGGACTTTTGAGTTTGGGCCGATGTATCGGTAAGTCCTTATGCTCAGGATTGGGAGTTGAGTCAGGATCGGGGAGGGGGTTGTGCCGAAGTCAGGGGTCAAGTCAGGATCCGGGGCCAGGCGAGTCAGGATCAGGAGCTACAACTTGGGATTGGGAGTTTCAACTTTGGATCAAGGGTCAGGTTGAAGTGTTGGGAACTCAGTGCAGGGATCGGTAGTCGGAGGGTCTGGCACTTGGAACTGGGATGGAGGGGTCAGCGGTTGGGAGGCCTGGATGTCAGGACCGGGAGCGGCAGTGATTGAAATGCTGATTATTGGTGATTACATACTTTTCTTTTTATTTAGACAATGCTTAGAGTTGGTTTTCCCCGAGGCAGTCAGCACTGGCTGCCTCAGGGAAAACCAATGTGGCAGCAGGGACCTGAAGCAGGCGTTAGACCCCTTATTTGCATATGCAAAGCGCCTAATGCCTGCTTTAGGACTACATAAAGAACTAGATAAGTGGAAGTATCCTAGAAGTGGACGCATTAATTTGGTTTCTGGTGGTTTAATTGAGAAGGATGGCTACATCTAACACAGTACCTGGTAGACTTGTGGGAAACCAAGATAGTGTCCAAAACTATTACATTTGCAGTAGTGTAATCACTTTCTCATCCACACTGCAAATAGGTCACAGTGCCTCATGGATGCCCAGTTTTGAGCTGCTAGATCTGTTCTGAATCTATCCCGTTTAGTACGGTGGTAGTGCCACACAACGCAACGAAGGATGTCCTCAGTGTGAAGATGGGACTGCGTCTCCACAAGGACTGTGCGGTGGTCATAACATACCAATACTGTCATGGACAGATGCAACTGCAACAGGTAGATTGGTGAGGATGAGCTCAAGTATGATTTTTTATCATGTTGGTTCTCTCACCATCTGCCACAGGACAAGTCTGGCAGCTAGATCCTTCAGAATTCACCCAGTTCGGTAAGTAGTGGTGCTACTGAGCCAGTCTTGGTGGTGGACATTGAAGTCCCCTATCCAGAGTACATTCTGTGCCCTTGCTACCCTGAGTGCTTCTTCAAAGTGGTGTTCAACAAAGAGGAGTACTGACTCATCAGCTGAGAATGAACAGTAGGTGGTAATCAGCAGGTTTCCTTGCCTATATTTGACCTGATGCCATGAGATTTCATAGGGTTCGGAGTCAATGTTGAGGACTCCCAGGGCCACTCCCTCCCAAATGTATACCACTGTGCCGCCACCTCGGGTGGGTCTGTCCTACCTGTGGGACAGGAACTGCCCAGGGATGGTGATGGAGAAGTCTGGGATGTTGGCTGAAATGCATGATTCTTTGAGGCTGTAGGACTGCTCTCCCAATTTTGGCACAAGTCCCCAGATGTTTGTGAGGAGGATCTTACAGGGTTGACTGGACTGGATGTGCTGTTGTCATGTCCAAATCCGGTGCCGTGGTCTGTCTGCTTTTATTAATTTTATTGTTTTTCATAGCAGTTTGATACAACTGAGTGGCTTGCTCGGCCATTTCAGAGGGCGGTTAAGAGTCAACCACATTGCTGTGGTTCTGGAGTCACATATAGGCCAGACCGGGTAAGGATGGCATTTCCTTCCCTAAAGGACATTAACTTCATTTGATCACTTCTTAGCCCATCTCTCTTCCCTACAGTTTAAGTTTAGAGGACCCAAAATACAGGCTCTCCAAAGCTGAATTTTAACAAAATGTTTACTTGAATGTTCATCTTTAGTGATTGCAAGTAGTGAGAAGGTATCTTACAATAGAAGATAGGTTCTAGGGAATGGAGTTTGTAAATAAGCAACAATGTGACATTCGACCACATCGCTCACAAATTGGTGATTTATTTTCAGGTAAATGATCATTATTTATGCTATTTATGTTATAAAATTTTCTTTTAGAAAGTAGCATTTCATTGGCTAGGCGCTGAGTTGAGACTGATGATAGTGAATCAATCCTCCAGTATGTTTTGCACTAAATTAAAATACGATAGTGTTGAAGCAGCTCTTTGTAATGGTATCTCTAGGTTAGGCCAGCAATCTGTGGGAGAGATGCAGTGAAAATAATAAAAAGAAAAAGAGATAGAGAGAGAGAGAGAGGAGAGGTTAAGATGTGACAGAAAATGAGGAAGACTAAACCAAAAGAAGATGAATACAAGGCCGGTAAGAATAGGAGAGCTGGTTGTAAAATATGAGAACAGACCAACATACAATGAGAGATTATAGACCGGTAAGAAAAAGGAAGTAAAGTTGATTGATTAGTTCCAATGGGGGCGATTTTGATTTTGAACAATAGTGTAAAATGGGCAATATCTGATCCGTTTTCATATCTCCCGATTTTCATTACTTGCTCTGATTCCTATTTTTGCATCATCTGCAAACTTGGAGATGCAGCTCACAATACTTTTGTATTAGAAATTTATGATTTCAATACCTAATCCCTGGGTAACTTCCTTTTACTCTGAAAAGTGTGCATTTCTGTTTTTAAGCCAATTTTCTATCCAGTACTATACTTAAGTTCTTATTCCTTGACTACCTGAACCACATTGTTAATGCCTTTAAAAAATTCCAGCAGTTTAGTCAAGCATGAACTCCCTTTCCTGAATCTATCTTGACTCTCCTTTAACAGGTTACGGATTTCCATGTGTTCACCTATTAGATCAGCGAAGATCATTTCAAAAACGTTAACAGATGTTAAATTTATTGGTCTATAAGGACAAATTGTCCAATTGCCAGTGTGACTCCAACTGACTGGGAGGAAATCATGCATTGCAGCCAATGGTTTTATACCCATAGACAAAAGAATGTGGCCTGTGTATTTATAATATACACTCCAGCAGGTGAACGCCAAACAAAAGAAAGACTTGCATTTATATAGTGTCTTTTACAATATCAGAATGTTCCAAAGCACTTTATAGTTTTGAAGTGTAATCACTGCTGTAATGTAGGAAAAGTGGCAGTCAATTTATTCACAGCATGGTCCCACATACAGCGATGTGATAATGACCAAATAATCTTTTTTTTTTACTATGTTGTATGCTGAATAAATATTGGTCAGGACACCAGGGAGAGCTCCCCTGATCTTCTTTTAATATCTTTTACATCCACCTGAAAGGGTAATTGGGGCCTCGGTTTAACGTCACTTCCGAAAGACTGCACCTCCAATAGTGCAGCACCTTCTTAATACTGCACTGGAGTGTCAGCCTAGATTATATGCTCAAGTCTCTGGAGTGGGGCTTGAAACCACAACTTTGACTCAGACAAAGCTGCGATCACTAAGCCACAGGGCAATCAGAAAATGTATCCTCTGATAAAAGCTCAATGTTTGTTTTTAATTGGAATAAAGTATAATTCAGCCTCACATTTTTGCGAGACCATTTCTTCTTGAGAAGGAATGTTTTGCCAGTAATTTTCTGAGAGCTGCTTCCTCCCCATTGTCGTAACTTCACTGGCAGAAACTGTTGTTCATGCTTAAACAGAGGGGCTGAAATTGCCTCCAGGGGCGCTAAGTTGGCACAAACCTGTTTCTGCCTGGGGGGGGTGGGGGGAACTCTACCGGCTCCCACGAAATTGCACAGGAGTTAGCGGAGACGCTGACACAGTAGTGCTGCGCCCCGCTGATATCGCCCCGGGCCGCCGCACAACCGGCAATGATGTCATCGCCGTGCGTGGTGACCCCTTAACGCCCTGTGGTGACCCCTTTCCACTCTGTGCCTGAAATTGGCGAGCGCCCCGTGAGGCTGGTGCGAGCGGTGTCAGCGGCAGCCTCGCGGGTCACAAACCAGGCCAACATTTGATCGTGGGGCGGAAGTTAAAAGGGAGCTGGGCTGTGCCGCGTGCCGCCATTTTCTACTTTTGGCTGACTCACCAGTCGGCTGCCTTGGTCCTCTATTGCGCGGTTCGGGCCGCCATCATGCAGCCCAACACGCCGTTTGGGTGCCAGGATGCAGCCTTGGCACAACGCTGCCCTAGTGGCCCAGAGGAGGCCCACCCTTTTAATGGACGTGGAGGGGCATTGAAAGGCTTCAGCACTGTGCGGAGCAGCCGCCCGAGTAGTGCCCTCGATACCGCTCCAACAGGAAGTGGAGCGCACAACATTGCGCTCCACTTCCTCTGAGGGGCGGTGACCGCAATTTTACGGCCGGGGCGGGACTTTCACGCTGAGCACAGGAAGTCTCGCCCCAACTTGGTTACCACCCCCAAATGGGGCACTGGGGAATTTCGCCCCAGAGTTTCCACCACACAAAGTTATGATGGGATAATGGAAGCAGTTCCAATGAAACTCCTGGCTTTTGTCTTACTCTGACTCATGTTAAGGAGCTTTGTGCAATTTTATGAAGAAACATTTCAGGATAAGCTTAACTTCTAATTTATCTTACAGCACTGATGCACCTACTTACTCTTGCTTACATCAGGTTAAAGCTATGCTTGTAATGTTATATTTGGCTGAGATTTCCTCAAAGGGAGAAATACTCTTTGAACACAAGAGGGCCAAAGCACAGACAAAAAAACACATTTGGTAATTTCCTTCAATATTATTAGGTGTTTGAAGATGCTTTTTTTCATCTTGTGACCTGCAGGGCACAGAAAAGTTATTTAAATGGAATATTCTATTATTCTCACCCTCAAGAAATGAGCCAGCAAGATTTTATCTCAAGATGGAGACTAGGGTCATGCTTGTCATTGAGCTGTTAATATAAGTTTAAAGGTAGATCATAAACTCATGGATCTAATAAAATCAGTCTGCCTACACATTTCTGATCTGACAGTTTAATTACACGAATGCAAGGGAGTTCTCAAAACACAGAAAACATAAATCTGATCTTCCTGAATGGAAGCATTTCCAAAGGAATGAAAAGGAACCTCACTTTGGGAACAATGTTTATTTTCAATTAGAATGAAGCATCATCCCCTTTTTCCTTTCAAGATCTACCTTGATTTTAGTAAAATGTCCTTATCTGTTTGATTCTTCGCTTTTTTTGGTAGAGTATGACATTATGATTTGGACTTTCACCACCCACTTTTGTTTCTTGCCCATAGCGGAAAGGCAGTTTCAATAAGCGGACTTCTATGGAAGAAAGAAAAGGAAGACTTACATCTATATAGTGCCTTTCATATCTGCTGCCACTTTATAACCAATGAAGTACTTTTGGAGTGTAGTCACTGTTGTACTGTGGGAAACGTGGCAGCCAATTTGCGCACAGCAAGCTCCCACAAACATCAATGTGATAATGACCAGATAATCTGTTTTTGTTATTTTGATTGAGGGGTGAATATTGGCCAGGACACCGGGGATAACTCCCCTGCTCTTCTTCAAAATAGTGCCATGGGATATTTTACGTCCAGCTGAGAGAGCAGATTGAAGAATCGTTAATAAGCAGCAGAGTCTGAACCAGGAAATGTCAGTTATTATGATGAACAGAAAGAGAACTAATGAGAGTGAAAGATTGGACTAAGAGAGAGAGAGATAAAAGACGGAAAGTAAAAGTTAAAAAAAAGTTATTATGTTTTTTTTAAATCTCCAGTAATTAACAGCTGAAGGAATGAGACTCCACACTTCTAAAAGTAAATTTTCAGTGCCAGAACGGTTGTTTGGCATTAATTAACATGCTGTTAAAATGTTACGTAGACGGGAATAAACAGGCCCTAACTTTTACTTTTTCTGGCGAGTTTAGTCTATATACAGGAATCAGGTAAGTACAGTAACTTCACGCCGTTCAATGTATTGAAAAGTGAGTCTGACAGTGAGATGCCATTTTCAGAAAGCTTCTGGAGGAACAGGGTAACTCGAACAGCAACTTCTAGATTTCTGTGTTTAACTGTGCATGTACGCTCACCGCAAGTTGCTATCTGATTTGCACCATTATTTTTGCAGTAAAACCCACCTGTTTTCTAGTGCGAAAGGCGATACATGCCAAACTGTCAGATCATTACATTCAGGCTAAAGCTAATAATTTATTTGCAATTAATATGTCCTTACTATACAGTATAAATGCACACGAGGCCCATACTTGAGAAAAGATCACTCTGTGACCAGTTACCTTTATTACCAATACCTCAAGAGGCAGACGGTGGGTGGAGCTTCCCCTTTTATACCGGAAAGTCCAGGGTTAGGAGTGTCTCCCACAAGTTCGCCCCCTGTGGTCAGTGTTCTCAAGGTATACAACTTCGGTCAGTTTATACATGGGTTACAATGACAGTTGAATACATGACATCACCTCCCCTCCAAAGTCTTATTGGGATCACAGGTTAAGTCTCTGTGGTGGTTTATGCTCCCTTATAGAGTGCCTGAGTTGGGACTCCGGTTGTTGGGCGCTGGCGTGAGTGTCTGCTGTTTGTGGTGCCTCAGGCCTGTCCGGACTGCCCACAGTGACTGGGCTCTCCTCCTCCACTTGGTTCTGGTGTTCGGTCACCTGTGGTGGAGTAAACTCTACGTCGTGTTCTTCCTCTGCTTCTTCTATGGGGTTGCTGAACCTCCTTTTAGTTTGATCCACTTGTTTGCGACAGATTTGTCTATTGGTAAGTTTAACTACCAAAACCCTATTCCCCTCTTTGGCAATCACAGTGCCTGCAAGCCATTTGGGCCCTGCAGCGTAATTAAGGACAAAAACAGGGTAATTGACATCAATACATCGTGCCCTCGCATTCCTGTCATGGTAGTCACATTGTGACTGACGCCTGCTATTAACAATTTCTTTCATAGTAGGGTGCATAAGGGATAACCTGGTTTTGAGTAGCTCTGTGGGTGGAACCCCTGTGAGCGAGTGTGGTCGGGATCTATTGGCCAACAGGAGGCGTGATAAGCGGCTTTGTAGGGAACCCCCTTGGATTCTGAGCATCCCCTGTTTGATTATCTGCACTGCTCGTTCCGCCTGGCCGTTTGAGGCCGGCTTGAACGGTGCCGTTCTGACATAGTTGATTCCATTGCCTGCCATGAAGTCCTGGAATTCAGTGATTGTGAAGCACGGGCCATTGTCGCTGACCAAGACATCCAGTAGACCATGGGCGGCGAACATTGCCCGTAGATATTCCACCGTGGCAGAGGATGTGCTTGAATTTAAAATGGCACACTCGATCCCATGAAAGGACCTGCGTAGTCCACATGGATGCGTGACCATGGCTTGACAGGCCAGGACCAGGGGCTAAGGGGGACTTAGCGTTGCCCAGCTTAGCACATATGTTGAACCAAACGTGTGACCTGGCAATTGCCTTCATCATGACAATGCCCGGGTGCTCATTGTGAAGTTCTCTGATAAACACCTCTCTGCCCTTCTGGGGCATGACTACTTGGTTTCCCCACAGTAGGCATTCGGCCTGAATCGAGAGTTCGTCCTTGCGCCTATAAAACAGCTTAAACTCCTCAGGGCATGCCCCGTACATGGCTGCCCAGTCCCCATTCAGGACACATTTCTTAACTAAAGACAGTAGCGGATCTTTATTTGTCCAGACTTTAATCTGACGGGCTGTCACAGGTAAGCCTTCGCTTTCGAAAGCTTCAACAGCCATGATCATCTCAGCATCATGCTCAGCTGCCCCCTTAGTGTTGGCTAGTGGTAGCCTGCTGAGTGCATCGGCACAGTTTTCAGTGCCCGGTCTGTGCCGAATTGTGTAGTCATAGGCGGCTAACATAAGTGCCCACCTCTGTATGCGGGGCGAATCATTCGCATTTATGGCCTTGTTGTTGGCCAAAAAAGACGTTAGGGGTTTGTGATCTGTCTCCAGCTCAAATTTCCTGCCAAACAGGTACTGGTGCATTTTCTTTACCGCATATACACATGCTCGCGCTTCCTTTTCTACCATCCAGTAGCCCCTTTCTGCCCGGGACAGATTTCTGGAGGCATAAGCTACCGGCTGTAACTGGCCATTGGCATTCACATGCTGCAACACACACCCGACCCCATAGGACGACGCATCACACGTTAAAACTAGTTTCTTACACGGGTCATATAACGTTAACAGTTTGTTGGAGCATAACAAATTGCGTGCTCTATCAAAAGCCCTTTCCTGGCTGTCCCCCCAGACCCAATCACGACCTTTGCGTAGGAGCACGTGTAGCGGCTCTAACAGCGTGCTCAATTTGGGAAGAAAGTTGCCAAAATAGTTCAGGAGCCCCAGGAACGAACGCAGCTCCGTCGTGATACGGGGTCTGGGTGTTCTCTGGATCGCTTCCATTTTGGACGCAGTAGGTCTGATCCCGTCTGCTGCTACCCTCCTCCCCAGGAATTCTACCTCTGGAGCTAAGAAGACGTACTTCACCTTTTTCAGTCGCAGCCCTACCTGGTCCAGTCTGCGTAGCACCTCCTCCAGGTTGTGGAGGTGTTCTTCAGTATCATGACCTGTGTTGAGGATGTCGTCTTGAAAAACCATCGTCCTTGGAATCGACTTGAGGAGGCTCTCCATATTTCGTTGAAAGATCGCGGCGGTCGAACGAATCCCGAACGGACATCTGTTATACTCAAACAACCCCTTGTGTGTCATGATGGTGGTCAGCTTCTTCGATTCACTCGCCAGCTCCTGGGTCATGTAAGCTGAAGTCAGGTCCAATTTTTAAAAAAATTTGCCACCAGATAGTGTCGCAAAGAGGTCTTCCGCTCTCAGTAGCGGGTACTGGTCTTGGAGTGACACTCGATTGATGGTGGCCTTGTAATCGCCACATATCCTGACCGACCCATCCGCCTTGAGCACCGGCACGATCGGGCTCACCCAGTCATTGAATTCGACTGGCGAGATGATGCCTTCCCTCAGCGGGTAGTCCAATTCGCATTCTATCTTTTCGCACATCACGTACGGCACCGCTCTGGCCTTGTGGTGTACTGGCCTGGCGTCCGGGTTTATGTGAATCACTACCTTGGTCCCCATGAAAGTGCCGATGCCGAGTTGAAATAATGAGTCAAATTTGTCCAGGACCTGTGAACATGATACTCGCTCCACAGAAGAAATTGCATTGACATTGCCCCATTTCCAGTTCATGACAGCAAGCCAGCTCCTCCCCAGTAGTGCGGGACCATCCCCCGGGACAATACAGAGTGGCAACCTGTTCTCCAAATCTTTGTGGGTCACGACTACCATGACGCTGCCTAGCACCGGAATGATCTCCTTTGTATATGTCCGTAGCTGTGCGTCAATCGGCAATAATTTTGGCCTCCTGGCCTTGGACACCCACAACCTTTTGAACTGTTTGATACTCATCAGGGACTGGTTGGCCCCCATGTCTAGCTCCATTAATACTGGGATGCCATTGAGGAGCACTTTCATCATTATCGGTGGCGTCCTGGTATATGAACTGTATATGTGTTCCACATGAACTCGCTGAACTTCAGCTTCCAGCAATTTCCCCAGTATTCATTTGGCCTCGTCGGGCTTATATCGGGCCTGTCCTCCTCTTACATCAACCTGGCTGCAGGCTTCCTGCACATACGTGCCCAGTGACTGCTGACGTTGCAGTTTCTGCAGGTATATTGCTGATACCTGCAAGCTCTGGCTGGGTGTTTGCTTCCAGACCTCCAGCATGAGCTTGAGGCCTCGTTGTTGGAAACAAAAGGTCCATTACCAGTCGATCGTCTCTGACTGTCTCTGTAACTGTCCTTAAGCACACCATTAACAGGTGTTGATGGCCCTATTACTGGCTGCATTGTCCATTGCGATGGCATGAATCGTCATTCAGCTAGCCATTGTCTCTGTTGAATTCCCCCTTTGGGTTCGACTGCATGCTGGGCCATGTCCGATTGCCCTTGTCTGCCTAGAGAACTGTGTGCCGCGTTAACAATGTTGACTCCCTGGTCGTTTGCCGCATTTGAGCCAAGATTTATGCCACAAATCATTCTGGTCTCTTCCTCCCCTCAGATAATTGTCCGGGCTATCAGAGCCGCCGCTTCCAAGGTCAAGTCTTTGGTCTCTATCAGTTTCCTGAAAACCCCAGCGTGCCTGATGCCCTCAATAAAAAAGTCTCGCTGCATCTCCGCTCTGCATGCATCTGGGAACTTACATCGGCTCGCCAGCCACTGGAGATCTACCACGAAGTCTGGAACGTTTTGCCCTTCTCGCCGCCGTTGCGTGTAAAACCGGTGTCTCGCCATATGCATGCTGCTCGCTGGTTTAAGGTGCTCCCCGATCAATTTACTGAGCTCTTCGAATGTCTTGTCCGCCGGCTTCTCTGCCGCTAGACGGTCCTTCATCAGGGAGTACGTTCTAGATCCACAAACCGTCAGGAGATGAGCCCTGCATTTGTCGGCCGAATCCTGGCCCAACCATTCCTTAGTGATAAAACTTTGCTGTCGTCTCTCAATAAAGTCGTCCCAATCATCACCAACAGAGTACCTTTCTTCTGTGCTGCTCGTGGCCATGCTCGCGTGGTTTAAATACCTGTTTCTCGTCGCCAATAATATGTCCTTACTATACAGTGTAAATGCACACGAGGCCCATACTTGAGAAAAGATCACTCTGTGACCAGTTACCTTTATTACCAAGACCTCAAGAGGCAGACGGTGGGTGGAGCTTCCCCTTTTATACCGAAAAGTCCAGGTTCGGAGTGTTTCCCACAAGTTTGCCCCCTGTGGTCAGTGTTCTCAAGGTTTACAACTTAGGTCAGCTTATACATGGGTTACAATGACAGTTGAATACATGACAGCAATGATGGTAATTACACAGAAGCAGTAAGAAATAGCAAGAACCTAGTGATACAATGCTTAAATAGAATCAGTCCACAAAGGGGTAACATAACTTTATATGGTCCCATAACCTGCAGGAGTTGTTGATGAATTAGTCTTTCATAGACTTGCTGATGCAATGTCACATATCAGTGATGTGATTCCTTGTGGAGTTAACCTTTTCAACTTAACTGAAGTAAAATTAAACAGTTAGGGCAATGGTTTTTCTGTCAAAAGTAGACTTGCATTCATTAATTTTTCAAAAAGTGATTTCCCAAGCACTAAGCAATCGTTGACATAAAATTTGTTTCCGAGTACAGGCAGTAACCTGTAAAGAAAGCTCTCTAATTCTGATTAAAGATGTGGATAGATCTGATCAGATTCATGAATTGGCTACTGCAAATCAAAACGAATGAAGATTAGGAAAAGATTAGGAAAAATCTCTTTATGAAGAGAATTGTCAGACCATGGATCGCTTTGACACTAGATCTAAGTTTTCATTGTGTAACATCTGTATCTGAGTTAAAAACATGAAAAAAATAAATACAGGTTAGAAATTAGTGGTGAAGCTTTGCAACTAGGCTTCAGCCAAGCAGCACACATTGCCCAATTCAAATTTCTCCACTATTAGCAAAAGATTGCAACAATCTGGAAGAGTGGGTAATAAACTTCGTAGTTTATCCACTGTGGGACTGGATACAATGAAGGTCCCTCCCATTATAGTATTCTTGCATAACATTGAGGCCAGACCTTTGCTACAAATTCAGGACAGTGGCAGAGTTAGCATTTGATGTATAATTATTAAATTATAGGGGAAATTTTTAAGTTGGGCCCAAAATGGGTGCGATATTGGCTGTGAGCCTTCTCAAGGCCACAATTGTGAGACTTAAACTAGTTTACGTTTGCGCCTTATTTAAATTTTACCAACAAGCTGCGGGTGTCAAACAGGCCCACAAAATTATTTTAAAAAAGCAAAATCTTTACCTTTTCTGAATAGCCTCCAGCAGTCCATTAGAAAACTGGATAATATTCTTGCTGGCCTGCAATGCCCATTTCAAATGGACAGGAAACCTAGGAATTGAAGGCCTATTTCATAATACATAGTTGAGTGGACCTTCAATGTCTAAGGGAGCTCTGAAATGTTCTGTAATAGAGTGAGCAATACAGATGAGAAAGCTGCTTGCTTGGCGAGATGCCTTCCAGTTTGGAACTCACTATTTTCTGACTCCTGCTTGCCCAACTCATACCAATCAACCCATTTTCACCAGTTGCCACTTTGACCCTGTTCAATCAAAGCACACTAAAACCAAATATGCAACTTAATGAATTATGTAAGAAACTGTTCAATCCTCTATGGTGTTGCATATGGGGAGTCAAGACCAAGACCAGGAATAGTAATGGAGGGAAGAGAGAGGGGATAGGGAGATGGGAGAGGAGGGGGGGATGGAGAACTGTGGGCAGGATGTGGGAGATGGGGGTGGGCGGAGACGTACAAAAAGAGGAACAGGAGTAGGTCATCCAACCCCTCGAGTCTGTTCCACCATTCAATGAGATCATGGCTGATCTGTATCTGTTCTCCAGCTACCTACCTTGACTCCATATCATAGAAACATAGAAACTAGGAGCAGGAGTAGGCCATTCGGCCCTTCGAGTCTGCACCGCCATTCAATGAGTTCATGGCTGAACATGCAACTTCAGTACCCCATTCCTACTTTCTCGCCATACTTCTTGATCCCCCTAGTAGTAAGGACTACATCTAACTCCTTTTTGAATATATTTAGTGACTTGGCCTCAACAACTTTCTGTGGTAGAGAATTCCACAGGTTCACCACTCTCTGGGTGAAGAAGTTTCTCCTCATCTCGGTTCTAAATGGCTTACCCCTTATCCTTAGACTGTGACCCCTGGTTCTGCACTTCCTCAACATTGGGAACATTCTTCCTGCATCTAACCTGTCTAAACCCGTCAGAATTTTAAACATTTCTACGAGATTCCTTCTCATTCTTCTGAGCTCCAGTGAATACAAGCCCAGTTGATCCAGTCTTTCTTGATATGTCAGTCCCGCCATCCCGGGAATCAGTCTGGTGAACCTTCGCTGCACTCCCTCAATAGCAAGAATGTCCTTCCTCAAGTTAGGAGACCAAAACTGTACACAGTACTCCAGGTGTGGCCTCACCAAAGCTATGTACAACTGTAGTAACACCTCCCTGCCCCTGTACTCAAATCACCTCGCTATGAAGGTCAACATGCCATTTGCTTTCTTAACCGCCTGCTGTACCTGCATGCCCACCTTTAATGACTGATGTACCATGACACCCAGGTCTCGTTGCGCCTCCCCTTTTCCTAATCTGTCACCATTCAGATAATAGTCTTTCTCTCACTTTTTATCACCAAAGTGGATAACCTCACATTTATCCACATTATACTTCATCTGCCATGCATTTGCCCACTCACCTAACCTATCCAAGTCACTCTGCAGCCTCATAGCATCCTCCTCGCAGCTCACACTGCCACCCAACTTAGTGTCATCCGCAAATTTGGGGATACTACATTTAATCCCCTCGTCTAAATCATTAATGTACAATGTAAACAGCTGGGGCCCCAGCACAGAACCTTGCGGTACCCCACTAGTCACTGCCTGCCATTCTTAAAAGTACCCATTTACTCCTACTCTTTGCTTCCTGTCTGCCAACCAGTTCTCAATCCACGTCAGCACACTACCCCCAATCCCATGTGCTTTAACTTTGCACATTAATCTCTTGTGTGGGACCTTGTCGAAAACCTTCTGAAAGTCCAAATACACCACATTACTACTGGAAACATCCTCAAAAAATTCCAGAAGATTTGTCAAGCATGATTTCCCTTTCACAAATCCATGCTGACTTGGACCTATCATGTCACCTCTTTCCAAATGCGCTGCTATGACATCCTTATTAATTGATTCCATCATTTTACCCACTACCGATGTCAGGCTGACTGGTCTATAATTCCCTGTTTTTTCTCTCCCTCCTTTTTTAAAAAGTGGGGTTACATTGGCTACCCTCCACTCCATAGGAACTGATCCAGAGTCAATGGAATGTTGGAAAATGACTGTCAATGCATCTGCTATTTCCAAGGTCCCCTCCTTAAGTACTCTGGGATGCAGTCCATCAGGCCCTGGGGATTTATCGGCCTTCAATCCCATCAATTTCCCCAACACAATTTCCCGACTAATAAGGATTTCCCTCAGTTCCTCCTTATTACTCGACCCTCCTTTTATATCCAGGAGGTTGTTTGTGTCCTCCTTAGTGAATACCGAACCAAAGTACTTGTTCAATTTTGGTCTGCCATTTCTTTGTTCCCTGTTATAACTTCCCCTGATTCTGACTGCAGGGGACCTACATTTGGCTTTACTAACCTTTTTCTCTTTACATATCTATAGATGCTTTTGCAGTCTCTCTTAATGTTCCCTGCAAGCCTCCTCTCATACTCTATTTTCCCTGCCCTAATCAAACCCTTTGTCCTCCTCTGCTGAGTTCTAAATTTCTCACAGTCCCCAGGTTAGCTGCTATTTCTGGCCAATTTGTATGCCACTTCCTTGGCTTTAATACTATCCCTGATTTCCCTTAATAGCCACAGTTGAGCCACCTTCCCTTTTTTATTTTTATGCCAGACAGGGATGTACAATTGTTGTAGTTCATCCATGCGGTCTCTAAATGTCTGCCATTGCCCATCCACTGTCAACCCTTTAAGTATTATTCGCCAATCTATCCTAGCCAATTCACGCCTCATACCTTCAAAGTTACCCTTCTTTAAGTTCTGGACCATGCTCTTTGAATTAACTGTTTCATTCTGCATCCTAATGTAGAATTCCACCACATTATGGTCACTCTTCCCCAAGGGGCCTCGCACAATGAGATTGCTAATTAATCCTCTCTCATTACACAACACCCAGTCTAAGATGGCCTCTCCCCTAGTTGGTTCCTCGACATATTGGTCTCGAAAACCATCCCTTATGCACTCCAGGAAATCCTCCTCCACCGTATTGCTTCCAGTTTGGTTAGCCCAATCTATATGCATATTAAAGTCACCCATGATAACTGCTGCACCTTTATTGCATACACCCCTAATTTCCTGTTTGATATCCTCCCCAACATCACTATTACTGTTTGGAGGTCTGTACACAACTCCCACTAACGTTTTTTACCCTTTGGTGTTCTGCAGCTCTACCCATATAGAATCCACATCATCCAAGCTAATGTCCTTCCTAACTATTGCATTAATCTCCTCTTTAACCAGCAATGCTACCCCAGCTCCTTTTCCTTTTATTCTATCCTTCCAGAATGTTGAATACCCTTGGATGTTGAGTTCCCAACCCTGATCATCCTGGAGCTCCGTCTCTGTAATCCCAATCACATCATATCTGTTAACATCTATATGCACAGCTAATTCATCCACCTTCTTATAGATACTCCTTGCATTAAGACACAAAGCCTTCAGGCTTGTTTTTTTAACACCCTTTGTCCTTTTAGAATTATGATTTTGTGTGGCCCTTTTTGTTTCTTGCCTTTGTTTACTCGGCCTTCCACTATTGCTTTTTACCTTTCTACCATCTGTTTCTGACTCCATATTACTTTGCCCTGTCTCACTGCATAGGTTCCCATCCCCCTGCCATATTAGTTTAAGCACTCCCGAACTGCATTAGCAAATGTTATCACCAGGACATCAGTTCCAGTCCTGCCCAAGTGCAGACCGTCCCTTTTGTACAGGTCCCACTTCCCCCAGAACTGTTTTCAATGTCCCAGGAATTTGAATCCCTCCCTCTTGCACCACTGCTCAAGCCACGTATTTATTCTAACTATCCTGCTCCCTCTACTCTGATTAGCACGTGGCACTGGTAGCAATCCAGAGATTACTACCTTTGAGGTCCTATTTTTTAATTTAATTCCTAGCTCCCTAAATTCAGCCTGTAGGACCTCTTCCCACTTCTTACCTATATCGTTGGTACCTACATGTACCACAACAACTGGCTGTTCACCCTCCCTCTCCAGAATGCTCTGCAGCCACTCCGAGACATCCTTGACCCTTGCACCAGGGAGGCAACATACCATCCTGGAGTCTCGGTTGCGGCCGCATAAACTCTTATCTATTCCCTTACAATAGAGTCCCTTATCACTATAGCTCTCCCACTCTTTTTCCCGCCCTTCTGTGCAGCAGAGCCACCCATGGTGTCATGAACCTGGCTGCTGGTGCCTTCCCCTGGTAAGTCATCTCCCCGAACAGTATCCAAAACGGTATATCTGTTTTGGAGGGAGATGACCGCAGGGGACTCCTGCACTACCTTCCTGCTCTTGCCTTGTCTCTTGGTCACCCGTTCACTATCTGTCCTAACCCTTACCTGCGGTGTGACCAAATCACTAAATGTGCTATCCACAACATTCTCAGCATCACGCATGCTCCAGAGTGAGTCCATCCGCAGCTCCAGTGCCGTCATGTGGGCTGTCAGGAGCTGCAGCTGGATACACTTCCCGCACACATAGTAGTCAGGGACACTGGAAGTTTCCCTGATTTCCCACATAGCACAGGAGGAGCATGACATGGGTCTGAGCTGTCCTGCCATGACTTAACCCTTAAATTAATTTACTTACTAAAATTTACTTAAACACCAATCAGCTACTTAGTAGTTTGCTGCCAATTAAACCAATCTAAAAGTTAGTCTAAAAGAGAGTTATACTTACCAGTTGAACAGCCAACCACTTACCAGCTTGGCTGTGACATCACCTCTCGATTTCGCACCCCTCTATCTTTGTCTGCAGCTCGTTCGGCTGGTCTCTGGGCCTCCGTCTCCTACTCTCGCACTCCTTATCAGCTGCTCTAGTGTCTAGTATACCCTTAGCTAGCAAAATTCTATCGCTCTCATACATAAAATTATTAATTGGGCTAGCATCTACTGCTTTTTGTGGGAGAGAGTTCCACATTTCTACCACCCTTTGCACGAAGAAGTGTTTCCTAAATTCTCTGCTGAATAATTTGGTTCTGATTATGTCCCCTTTATGCTCGACTTCCCCACCAGTGGAAAAAGTTTCTCTCTATCAATTCCTTTCATAATCCGAAAAACCTCAATCAAATCACTGCTGAATATTGTACATTCCAGGGAATACAAGCCTAGTTTATGTAATCTCTCCTCATAATCTAACCCTTGGAGCCCTGGTAACATTCTGGTGAATCAGCGCTGCACTCCTTCCAAGGCCAATATATACTTTCTGAGGTGCGTGGTCAGTACTGTACACAATACTTCAGATGTGGTCTAACCAGAGCTCAGTATAGCTGCAGCAAAACTTCCCCCCCTTTATATTCTAGCCCTTTAGTTGTACAGGTTAACATTCCATGAGCCTTTTTGATTGTTTTTGTACCCGATTATTACATTTTAGTGATCTATGTACATGGACCCGTAAATCTCTTTGGAGCTCCACTGTTCCTATCTTTTCACCATTTAAATAATAGTCAGGTCTGTTGTGTATTTAACCCTTTGTAACCTGCATGACACCTGACCACCAGAGGGTCCACCTGTTGGAGTTCCAAGGTATCCCAGCATCTTTTGGGAGCACAGTATATAAGCAGGCTACCCACAAGGTACCTGCACTCCGGAATCTTATTAAAGGAGCTGAGGTCACACTTGCTCATTACACACAGTACTCAATTTCACCCTTTATTATGAGCGTAATAATTGGCGACGAGATAATGAACACCGCGCGAAAATGCAAAGAACAGTCGGCATCTTGGAGAAGTTCTCAAAAGGGGATAATTGGGAGGCCTTCATGGAGAAACTCGACCAATACTTCGTGGCCAGCGAGCTGGAAGGGGACGAGAACGCTACCAGACGAAGGGCAATCCTCCTAATTGTCTGTCTGGGGCAACAACCTATGGCCTCATGAAGAATCTCCTGGCCCCGGCAAAACCAACAGAGAAATCCTATGAAGCATTGTGTATGCTGGTCCGGGAGCATCTAAATCCTAAGGAAAGCATTTTGATGGAGAGATATCGGTTCTACAGGTGTCAACGATCGGAGGACCAGGAAGTGGCGAGCTACGTCGCCGAACTAAGGCACCTCGCAGGACATTGTGAGTTTGAGAGATTCCAAAAACAAATGCTCAGAGACTTTTTTGTATTGGGCATTGGTCATGAGACAATCCTTCGCAAACTGTTCACTGTAGAAACTCCAAATCTAAGTAAAGCCATAACGATAGCCGAGGCATTTATGTCCACCAGCGACAACACCAAGCAGATTTCGCAGAAAAAAGAAGTTTCGGCCAGTACTATGCATAAAGTAACGTTGGTTTTGAGCAGAAATGTACTTGGCAGAATGTACATGCTGGCTGCCATGGCCCGATCTCAATTTACCCAGAGTCTGCCATCAACTGTTAATGCGAGGCAGTTAACACCCTGTTGGCACTGCGGAGGTGATCATCGGCCCCATCAATGCCGCTTTAAGCACTATGTTTGGAATGGCTGCAGAACAATGGGACACCTCAAACGAATGTGCAGGTGAACTGCAAACCCTGCAAACCACCACATTGCAGAGGAAGATCGATCTACAGAGGATCAGGCTGAATTGGAGACTCGTACGGAGGAGGCAGAAGTGTACGGGGTGCACACGTTCACTACGAAATGTTCACCAATAATGTTGAAAGTTGAACTGAACGGTATTCCAGTATCTATGGAGCTAGACACGGGGCAAGTCACTCCATAATGAGGAAAAAGGCCTTCGACAGGCTGTGGGGCAAAAAGGCACACAGGCCCAAGCTCAGCCCCATTCACACCAAACTAAGGACTTACACCAAGGAACTAATCCCTGTAATTGGCAGTGCAGAAGTCAAAGTCTCCTACAATGGAGCAGTACACGAACTCCCGCTGTGGATTGTGCCGGGGATGGCCCCACGTTGTTTGGCAGAAGCTGGCTGGGAAAAATCCGCTGGAACTGGGACGACATCCGGCGCTTTCGTCCATTGACGACGCCTCATATACCCAGGTTCTGAGCAAGTTCCCATCGTTGTTCGAGCTAGGCATCGGAAGCTTCTCAGGGGCGAAAGTGCAGATCCATTTGGTTCCCGGTATGCGACCCATCCACCACAAGGCACGGGCGGTACCGTACATGATTCGTGAAAAAGTGGAAATCGAGCTCCACAGGCTGCAACGCGAAGGCATCATCGCGCCGGTGGAATTCAACAACTGGGCCAGTCCGATTGTCCTGGTACTCAAGGAGGATGGCACGGTTAGAATTTGTGGGGACTATAAAGTAACGATTAACCGTTTTTCGCTGCAGGACCAGTACCCGCTACCCAAGGCAGATGACCTATTTGCGACCCTGGTTGAAGGGAAGACCCTCACCAAGTTGGACCTGACCTTGGCCTACATGACGCAGGAGCTGGAGGAGTCTTCGAAAGGCCTCACCTGCATCAACACGCACAAAGGTCTGTTTATCTAAAACCGGTGCCCATTCGGGATTCGGTTGGCTGCGGCGACCTTCCAGCGGAACATTGAGAGCCTGCTAAAGTTGGTTCCTTGTACAGTGGTCTTCCAGGACGACATACTGGTTACAGGTCGGGACACTATGGAGCACTTGAAGAATCTGGAGGAGGTTCTTAGTCGGCTGGATCGTATGGGGCTCAGGTTGAAATGCTTGAAGTGTGTTTTCCTGGCACAGGACGTCGAATTCTTCGGAAGGAGAATCGCAGCTGACGGCATCAGACCCACCAATGCCAAGACGGAGGCCATCAAGAGCATGTGCGATCACAGAACATGATGGAACTGCGGTTGTTCCTGGGACTCCTTAACTATTTCGGTAATTTCCTACCTGGATTAAGCACCCAGCTCGAACCCCTACATGCGCTACTGCGCAAGGGAGACAACTGGGTATGGGGGAATTCACAAGAGGCTGCCTTTAAGAAAGCCAGAAATCTGTTGTGTTCTAACAAACTGCTTATCCTGTATAAAACCTTGTAAATGATTAGTGCTAGCTTGCGATGCGTCGTCATACGGGGTCGGGTGCGTGTTACAACAGGCTAATGAATCGGGGATTTTGCAACCAATCGCTTATGCGTCCAGGAGTTTGTCCAAGGCCGAAAGGGCCTACAGCATGGTTCAAAAAGAGGCTCTGCCGTGCGTTTACGGGGTAAAAAAATGCACCAGTACTTATTTGGCCTCAAGTTTGAGCTTGAAACTGACCACAAGCCTCTCATATCATTGTTCCGTGAGAGCAAAGGGATTAATACCAAAGACTCTGCCCGCATCCAAAGATGGGCGCTCACGCTGTCAGCATACACTATGTAATCCACCACAGACCGGGCACAGAGAACTGCGCAGATGCTCTCAGTCGGCTGCTATTGCCCACCACCAGGGTGGAAATGGCACAGCCAGCGGACTTGTTCATTGTCATGGAGGCATTTGAGAACGAGAAGTCCACCCTTACGGCCCGCCAGATCAGGACGTGGACCAGCCAGGATCCTTTACTGTCCTTGGTAAAAAAAACTGTGTCCTCCATGGGAGCTGGTCCGGTGTCCCAGTGGAGATGTAGGAGGCGTTTAAGCCGTTCCACAGACGCAAAGACTAGTTGTCCCTGCAGCGGACTGTCTGTTGTGGGGCAATCGTGTGGTCTTTGCAAGAAAGGCAGAGATATGTTCATATGTGAACTGCACAGCACCCACCCAGGCATTGTAATGATGAAAGCCATAGCCAGATCCCATGTGTGGGAGCCCGGCATCGTCTCAGATTTAGAGTCATGCGTGCGTCAGTGCAACACTTGCTCTCAGCTGAGCAATGCACCCAGAGAGGCACCGCTAAGTTTGTGGCCGTGGCCCTCCAAACCTGGTCGAGGATCCATGTAGACTATGCGGGCCTATTTCTAGGCAAAATGTTTTTGGTTGTCGTGGACGCTTACTCAAAATGGATTGAATGTGCAATAATGTCTGTAAGCACGTCCACGGCCACCATTGAAAGCCTACGAGCCATGTTTGCCAAGCACGGCTTGCCTGATGTCCTAGTCAGCGACAATGGGCCGTGCTTCGCCAGTGCTGAATTCAAGGAATTCATGACCCACAACGGGATCAAACACATCACATCTGCCCTATTCAAGTCCACATCCAACGGCCAGGCAGAACGGGCAGTTCAGACCATCAAGCAAAGCTTGAAACGTGTGTCGGAAGGCTCCCCGCAGATCCGGTTGTCCCGCGTGCTGCTCAGCTACCGCACCAGATCCCGGGAATCCCCCAGCCGAGCTGCTCATGAAAAGGGTGCTCAAAACAGGGCTCTCTCTAGTCCACCCTGATCTCCATGATCACATGGAGGACAAGCGGCATCAACAAAGTGTGTACCATGACCGCGCAAATTTGTCACGTGATATTGAGATCAATGATCCTGTGTTTGTGCTCAATTATGGACATGGTCCCAAATGGCTTGCTGGCACGGTCACAGCCAAAGAGGGGAGTAGGGTGTTTCAGGTCAAATTGGCCAATGGACAAACGCACAGAAAACATTTGGACCAAATCAAATTGCGGTTCACCAACAGCTACGAACAACCCGAAGAGGACACCACCAACTTTACCCTTCTAACACACACACACAAGTGGCAACTGACATCATAGTTGACCATGAAACCGAGCTCATCATCCCCAGCAGCCCGGCAAGGCTGGCTACCCAACAGCCCAGTGAAGAACTGACCAACCCACCCACACCCGCATTTGTACCGAGACGATCGACAAGGGAGCGTAAAGCCCCAGATAAGTGTACTATTGACTTCACGGGGGAGTGATGTAGTGTATTTAACCCTTTGTAACCTGCATGACACCTGACCACCAGAGGGCCCACCTGTTGGAATCCCAAGGAATCCCAGCATCCCTTGGGAGCACAGTATATAAGCAGGCCACCCACGAGGTACCTGCACTCTGGAATCGTATTAAAGGAGCTAAGGTCACACTTGCTCATTACACACATACTCAGTCTCACCCTTTATTATCAACATAATAGGATCAATCTTATTTTGGTCTAAAATGAATGACCCACATTTACTTGCGTTGAATTCCATCTACCATAGTTTTGCCCACTCACTTAATCTATCGATGTCTCTTTGTAATTCTATGCTCCTGTCTACACTACTTACTCTGCCCCCAATCTTTGTGTCATCGGCAAACTTGGATATTACGTTATCGAAGTCATTAATAAATAAGGGCTAGATTTTCGCCGACTTTGCAACCGTATTTTTGCTGCGATTTTACCCTCCGCAACGAAAACCCGGTCACCGGGATCTTCGGGCACCTTTTTTTGGCAGCGCTTCGATGTACCGCCGGGGAGAGGTGCACCGACATGAAATAATGTGCAACATCGTGGATTGCGTTACCATCGTACTTTCGGCACTCTCCGTCACGCCCAGAATACCGACAGGGTCAAACCTGCCGGTGCAGCCCTGCCAGCAGCAGTCAGTATGAAGACCTGCAAAAAAGGTAAGTTAAAGCTTTAATTTTAAATTATTTATCAGCGATTGAGTAGGTAAGGGGTTTGTGAATGTTTCATGAATGTTTTTTGCAAGTTTTTTGTGTGTTTTCCCCCCCTCTCAAGGCCTCTCTCGCAGCACTAAAGTTGCCGAAACTTGCGGTTTGCGCCATGAATCCTCGTGCAACCCCAACTTTACCAATGCAGACGTAAAGGCCAAAATTTAGACCTAAAAATGTTAACGCAGCGAAAATGGTAATTTTGGCGTAAAACTACCGTTTTCGACGACAACCAAAAATCTAGCCCCAATGAATAGCTGAGTCCCCAGCACAGATCTTTGTGGAACACCACTAGTCCCTTCCATCCAATTTGAGTATATACCCATTATTGCTACTCTGTCTTCTACTACCTAAGCAACCTCCTAACGCGATCAATCATTTTCCATCAGTTCCATGACCTTTCATTTTTGCTAACATTCTCTCATGTGGTACCATATCGAATGCCTCTGGATGTCTATATCAACTACATCCATAAACATTTCCCTGTCTACTACTTCAGTTACCTCCTCAAAAAATTAAATTAGTTTCGTGAGACATGACCTCGCCTTTACAAATCCACGTTGGCTCTCTCTAATCAGCTCTCTAAGTGCTCAGTCTGTCTTCAAATATAGGTCCCAATAACTTACCTGCAACAGATATTAGACTAACAGGTCAATAATTTCCTGAGAGAGAAGGAAGAGAGACAAGAGGAGGTGGAAGGTAGGAGAAGGATAGTAATTTTCTTCTGAAAAGTTGGGGTGGAGGAGATACCATAGCCTTCTCCAGCTTCATAGCTTCCTCCCAACAGAAGGAGGGAGGGTTGTGGTTGGCTACCCTTCATTGCTCCTGTTGTGTATCTGTAAAGCATGCACTCCCATGTTCCGCCAACAGGGAGTACATCCCCTCGAGTCCCAAGGGATCCCAGCATCACTTGGGAGCACTGTATATAAGCTGGCTCCTAAGGCCTGTTACTCACTCTGGAGTGTCTTAATAAAGACTGAGGTCACTGTTACTTTAACCTCCCTGTGTGCAGTCTCATCTGTGTTAGGAACACAATAACTGGCGACGAGTATACGAATCCAACGCAAAGATGCAGCGAACTGTGGGCATCCTGGAGAAGTTCTCGGAGGGTGAGGACTGGGAAGCCTATGTCGAATGGCTAGACAGTACTTTGTAGCCAACGAGCTGGACAGAGAAGGAAACGCTGCAAAAAGGAGAACAGTCCTCCACACGGTCTGCGGGGCACCGACCTACAGCCTCATGAAGAATCTTCTGGCTCCGGTGGAACCCACAGATAGGTCATATGAGGAGCTGTGTACACTGGTTCGGGAGCATCTTAACCCGAGGGAGGATGTGCTGATGGCGCGGTATCGGTTCTATATGTACCAGCGATCTGAAGGTCAGGGAGTGGCGAGCTATGTCGCCGAGCTAAGACGACTTGCAGGACAATGTGAGTTTGATGACTACCTGGAGCAAATGCTCAGAGACTTTTTTGTACTGGGCATTGGCCACGAGACCATCCTATGAAAACTTTTGACTGTAGAGACACCGACCCTCAGTAAGGCCATTGCGATAGCACAGGCGTTTATATGTCCACCAGTGACAACACCAAACAAATCTCTCAGCATACAAGTGCTAGAAATGTTCATAAATTAACTGGAACTGTATTTTCGAGCAGAAATGTACAGGGCAGAAACCACAAGTCTGCAACTGCCAGCAGGCCTCAGGTGACCCAGATGACTCAGAGTCCGCACAAAGGATGAATGCAAGGCAATTCACACCTTGTTGGTGTTGTGGAGGTTTCCATTCAGTCTATTCATGTTGCTTCAAAGGGTATGTTTGCAAGAGCTGTGGAACAATGGGGCACCTCCAACAAGCTTGCAGATGACCTGCAAGCTCTGCCAAACCTGCTAACCACCACATGGCAGATGAAGCTCGGTCCATGGTGGATCAAAGCAATTTCAAGCCTTAGCGAGAGGAGGCAGATGCTGAAGTACACGGGGTGCACACATTTTCGACGAAATGCCCACCTATAATGCTAAATGTAAAATTGAATGGCTTACCCGTAGCCATGGAACTGGACACTGGCGCTAGCCAATCCATCATGAGTAAAAAGATGTTTGAGAGACTGTGCTGCAACAAGGCACTCAGACCAGCCCTGAGCCCCATCCACACGAAACTGAGAACGTACACCAAAGAGCTTATCACTGTCCTGGGCAGCGCCATGGTCAAGGTCACCTACGAGGGCATGGTGTACGAACTGCCACTCTGGATTGTCCCAGGCGATGGCCCCACACTGCTTGGAAGGAGCTTGAGGGGCAAAATCCGCTGGAACTGGGACGACATCTGAGCGCTATCACATGTCGATGAGGCCTCATGTACCCAGGTTCTTAACAAATTTCCTTCCCTTTTTGAGCCAGGCATTGGAAACTTTTCCGGGGCAAAGGTGCGGACCCACTTGGTCCCAGAGGCACGACCCATTCACCACAAGGCGCGAGCGGTACTTCACATGATGAGGGAGAGAGTGGAAATTGAGCTGGACAGGCTACAATGCAAGGGCACCATCTCCCCAGTGGAATTCAGCGAGTGGGCCAGCCCGATTGTTCCAGTACTCAAAAGTGATGGCACGGTCAGGATTTGCGGCGATTATAAAGTAACTATTAATCGTTTCTCGCTACAGGACCAATACCCGTGACCTAAGGCAGACGACCTATTTGCGATGCTGGCAGGAGGCAAGACGTTCACCAAGCTCGACCTGACTTCAGCCTACATGACGCAGGAGCTGGAGAAGTCTTCGAAGGGCCTCACCTGCATCAACACGCACAAGGGACTGTTCATCTACAACAGATGATCGTTTGGAATTCGGTCGGCTGCAGCGATCTTCCAGAGAAACATGGAAAGCCTACTCAAGGTGGTACCACGCATGGTGGTTTTTCAGGATGACATATTGGTCACGGGTCGGGACACTGTTGAGCACCTACAAAACCTGGAGGAGGTCCTCCAGCGACTGGATCGCTTAGGGCTGCGGCTGAAGAGGTCGAAATGTTTCTTCATGGCAACAGAAGTGGAGTTTTTGGGGAGAAAGATCGCGGCGGACGGCATTCGGCCCACAGACACCAAGACAGAGGCTATCAGGAATGTGCCCAGGCCACGGAAAGTCACGGAGCTGCGGTCGTTCCTGGGACTCCTCAACTATTTTGGTAACTTCCTACCGGGGTTAAGCACCTTCTTCGAGCCCATATATGTGTTATTGCGTAAAGGTGAGAACTGATTATAGGGAAAAAAAACAAGTAATTGCTTTTGAGAAAGCCAGAAACATTTTATGCTCCAACAAGCTGCTTGTATTGTATAACCCGTGTAAAAGACTTGTGCTAGCATGTGATGCATCGTCATACGGAGTCGGGTGTGTATTACAACAAGCTAACATTGCGGGGAAGTTGCAACCTGTCGCCTATGCTTCCAGAAGCTTGTCTAAGGCCGAGAGGGCCGACAGCATGATTGAGAAAGAGGCATTAGCGTGTGTGTCCGGGGTAAAGAAAATGCATCAGTACCTGTTTGGCTTCAAATTTGAGCTGGAAACCAATCACAAGCCCTTCATATCCCTGTTCGCTGAAAACAAGGGGATAAATACTAATGCCTCAGCCCGCATACAAAGGTGGGCACTTGCGCTATCAATGTATAACTATACCATCCGCCACAGGCCAGGCACCGAGAACTGTGCGGATGCTCTCAGTCGGCTACCATTGCCCACCACGGGGTTGGAAATGGCGTAGCCTGCAAATTTGTTGATGGTGGCGCAGCCCGCAGACTTGTTGATGGTCATGGAAGCGTTTGAAAATGATAAATCACCTGTCACGGCCCACCAGATTAGGACTTGGACCAACCAAGATCCTCTGCTGTCCCTAGTAAAATCTGTATACTGCATGGGAGCTGGACCAGCATCCCCATTGAAATGCAAGAGCCAATCAAGCCGTTCCAGCGGCGAAAGGACGAGCTGTCCATTCAGGCAGACTGCCTGTTGTGGGGTAACCGCGTAGTGCTGCCCAAAAAGGGCAGGGAGATGTTCATCTCGGATCTCCACAGCACACACCCGGGTATAGTAATGATGAAAGTGATAGCCAGGTCCCATGTGTGGTGGCCCGGTATCGACTCTGACTTAGAGTCCTGTGTACGGCAATGCAGCATGTGTGCTCAGTTGAGCAACGCACCCAGAGAGGCACCACTAAGTTTGTGGTCCTGATCCTCCAGAACATGGTCGAGGATCCATGTCGACTATGCGGGCCCGTTTCTCGGTAAAATATTCCTGGTGGTGCTGGATGCTTTTTCAAAGTGGATTGAATGTGAAATAATGTCGGGAAGCACCACCACCGCCACCATTGAAAGCCTGAGGGCCATGTTTGCCACCCACGGCCGGCCTGACATACTGGTCAGTGACAACAGGCCATGTATCACCAGTGCCGAATTTAAAGAATTCATGACCCGCAATGGGATCAAACATGTTACCTTGGCCCCGTTTAAACCAGCCTCCAATGGGCAGGCAGAGCGGGCAGTACAAACAATCAAACAGAGCCTTAAACGAGTCACAGAAGGCTCACTCCAAACCCACCTGTCCCGAGTACTGCTCAGCTACCGCACAAGACCCCACTCACTCACAGGGGTGCCTCCGGTTGAGCTATTCACGAAAAGGACACTTAAAACCAGACTCTCGCTGGTTCACCCCAACCTGCATGATCAGGTAGAGAGCAGGCGGCAGCAACAAAATGTAAACGATGGTCACGCTACTGTGTCACTGGAAATTGATCTGAATGACCCTGTGTATGCACTAAACTATGGACATGATCCCAAGTGGATCGTGGGCACGGTGATAGTTAAAGCAGGGAGTAGGGTGTTTGTAGTCAAACTAGACAATGGACAAATTTGCAGAAAGCACTTGGACCAAACGAGGCTGTGGTTCACAGACTGCCCTGAACAACCCACAGCAGACACCACCTTTTTCGAGCCCACAACACACACCCAAAGGATCAACGACACCACGCCGGACCAGGAAATCGAACCCATCACACCCAACAACCCAGCAAGGCCAGGCTCACCCAGCAGCCCTGCAGGGCCAACAACACGCCAGCCCAGTGAGGGCACAACCAACACACCAGAACAGACATTTGTACCGAGGCGGTCCACCAGGGCAAGAAAGGCTTCCGGCTGCCTCACCTTGTAAATAGTTTTCACTTTGACTTTGGGGGGGAGTGATGTTGTGTATCTATAAACCATGCACTCCCATATTCTGCCACCAGGGAGCGCATCCCCTGAAGTCCTTGGGAGCACTGTATATAAGCCGGCCCCTAAGGCCTGTTACTCACTCTGGAGTGTCTTAATAAAGACTGAAGTCACTGTTACTTTAACCTCCCTCTGTGCAGCCTCATCTGTGTTAGGAACACAATTGCTCCAGCCCAGAATTCTGCTCCCAGAGTGGGGAGGGAGGGTTGTGGTGAATTGACATTGGTTGCTTCAGCTTTTCTTTTTTCAGCTATAAATTCTCATTGACCAGAGACAAGAAGGGAGATGGGTGGATGACATGAAAAACAGGACTTAGAAGGGAAAAAGATAACAAAAGATAACAAAAACATTGAAGAGAATTGTAATTGAGAATTGTGAATTGCAAAATTGCTCACTATTCCAGAATCATTCTGGAATATAATGATAAACCCCGGCTTCTATTCTCCACTGCTAACTGTCTTTTTAAACCACTCTATAGTTTCCACCCTCACCTCCGACAATAAGTGTGAGAAGCTCATGGACTTCTTTTTCTCTAAGATTGAGACCATCCGTTCAGCCACCTCTGCCTCTTCCCTTCCTTCCCCTATGCCACCGGGCCAAACCTCCTCTACGGATCCCACCTGCCCTAGCCCTGACCTCACATTTTTCTCCAGTTTCTCTCTGATCTCCCCTCATGACCTCTCCAAGCTCATCCTGACCACTTCCTGCTCCCTTGACCCTATTCCCACCAAACTGCTGACCACCCAACTTCCTTTTCTGGCTCCCATGTTAGCTGACATTGTTAACGATGCTCTCTCCTCAGGTATTGTCCCCCCCTTTCTCAAATCTGCCGTCATCACCCCTCTCTTCAAAAAACAACCCTTGACCCCTCTGTCCTTGCAAACTACCATCCCATCTTCAACCTCCCTTTCCTCTCCAAAGTCCTTGAATGTTTTGTCACCTCCCAAGTCCATGCCCATCTTTCACGCAACTCCATGTTTGAATCCCTCTAATCCGGTTTCCATGCATGCTACAGTATCGAAATGGCTCTCATCAAAGTCACAAATGATATCCTTTGTGACTGTGACAAAGGCAAACTATCTCACCTCATCCTTCTTGACTTGTCTGCAGCCTTTGAAATGGTTGACCACTATATCCTTCTCCAACATCTCTCCATCATCGTCCAGCTGAGTGGGACTGCACTAGCCTGGTTCCATTCTTATCTATCTAATCGTAGCCAGAGAAGCACATGCAACAGATTCTATTCCTGCCCCCACATCATTACCTCTGGTGTCCCCCAAGGATCTATCCTTGGCCCCCTCCTATTCTCATCTACATGTTGCCCCTTGGAGACATCACCCGGAAATGCAGCATCAGTTTCCATATATACACTGATGACACCCAGCTCTACCTCACTACCACTTCTCTCGACCTCCTCCATGGTCTCTAAATTGTCAGACTGCTTGTCCGGCATCCAGTTCTGGATGAGCAGAAATGTTCTACAATGGAATATTGGGAAGACCAACGTCATTGTTTTCGTTCTACGCCACAAATTCCGTTCCTTAGCCACTGACTCCATCCCTCTCCCCAATTTCTCTTTGAGGCTGAACCATACTGTTCGCAACTTTGGTGTCATATTTGACCCTGAAATAAGCTTTCGACCACATATCCGCAGCATAACTAAGACCGCCTAATTCCACCTCCGTAACATCGCCTGTCTCTGCCCTTGCCTCAAGCTCATCCGCTGCTGAAATCCTCATCCATGCCTTTGTTACCTCTAAACTTGACTATTCCAATGCACTCCTGGCTGGCCTCCCACATTCTACCCTATTTAATCCTAAACTCGGCTGCCCGTGTCCTAACTCGCACCAAGTCCTGCTCACCCATCATCTCCGTGTTTAATGACCTACATTGGCTCCCGGTTAAGCAACACCTCTATTTCCAAATTCTCATCCTTGTTTTCAAATCCCTCCTTGGCCTTGCCCCTCCCTATCTTTGTAATCTCCTTCAGCCCCACAACTCCCCGTGATGTCTGCGCTCCTCTAATTCTGCCCTCTTGAGCATCCCTGATTATAATCACTCAACCATTAGTGGCTATGCCTTCTGTTGCCCAGGCCTTAAACTCTGGAATTCCCTGCCTAAACCTCTCCACCTCTCTATCTCTCTTTCCTCCTTAAAGGCATTCCTTAAAACCTACCTCTTTGACCAAGCTTTTGGTTACCTGCCCTAATTTCTCTTTATGTGGCTCGGTGTCAAATTATTTGTCTCATAATACTCCTGTGAAGCGCCTTGGGATGTTTCACTATGTTAAAGACGTGATATAAATATGAGTTGTTGTTATTGTTGTTTTAAAAATCTGTTGATAGAAATGCATGACAATGCTGTCAGTTATGAATAGAGTTTGAAGTGTCCAAATGGATCCAACAACTCAGCAGAAGGTAGCTTATAAATCATGGGGTGAATGTAACAATTAGTGCTTCCAGTGCAGAACTTCACACAATGGGAGCACATTTCAGGAATTTGGGTTCAGAGATCAATGTACCCAGATCACGGTGCAAGTGATTTATTTTATCTATTAAAGTGAATGGATGGAATATAGAGTGAGGTAACTGATGGACTGACTTTCCAATACATTGCACAAAGCTCTGCACTGGGTGAGCTAAATCACAACATTTGCCTTCATATGTACAAAACCATCTTTAAAGAATTAATGAGGCTTTGAGTGCATTATTTTAACTATTTGAATAGAAGAAAAAGATTCAAATCATCTTATCTTAAAATTTTAAAATGCATTTATTTTATATATATATCTCAATAGTTGTACATAATACAGATTGTCAAATGAATGCAGTAGTATTCAATCATAAATATATTATTTATAATGTCCTGGAATAGTTTGGTCAAATATATATGATGAATGGCTTTGCAAACCAGAAAGTTGGTATACACCTTAATAATAATGTCATTTCCCATCTAGTGATAGTTGTGGTATGGCCAACAGCATTGAGATACCAAGCTATTCCAGGCTGCGACAGACATTGTGCATCCACTTAAAATGGGTAACAAACTAACATAAAACTTTAACAAACCCATCAATTTTACATATCCTGTTATATTACTGTAAACCCCACCCCACCCCATACCACCAAGAAAAACACAAGATTAACAGGTTGTTTTATTTCCTGTTTGTGGGATCTTGCTGTTTGCAAATTGTAAGTCATTTTTTCTTACACAACTGTAGTCATTGTTATCCAAAAGTAATTCATTGGCTGAGAAGCACTTTGGGAAGTCCTTTGGGATATTAATAATGTAAGGGGCAAATAGAGGGAGGAATTCCTGAAATGTGTACAAGTGAACTTTCTTGATCAGTATGTTTCCTGCCCAATGAGGAAGGAAGCAGCATTGGATCTTGTTCTGGGGAATGAAGTGGGGCAAGTGGAGTATATTTCAGTGGTGGTGCATTTGGGGAACAATGATCATAATATCATCAGGTTTAGAATAGTTATGGAAAAGGACAAGGAAAGGAACAATCAAGTGTAAATATACTTAACTAGAAGAGGGCTAACTTTAGTGAAAAGAGATCTGGTCTAGGTGGATTGGAATCAAAAATTGGTAGACAAAACAATAATTAAACAAGGGGAAGCTTTCAAAGAGGAGCTGGTTTGGGTACAGAGTAGATACAGTCCCACAAGGGGGAAAGGAAGGGCATCCAAAGCTGGAGCTCCTTGGATGACAAAAGCTATAATAGAGATTAAAATGAAACTGAAAAAGGAGGCTTATGATAATTGCATGGTTCATAATACAGTAGAGAACCAAGCTGAATATATAAAGTACGGAGGAGATCTTAAAAGGAAATGAGAGAGCAAAGCGAGAGAGTATGAGAATAGATTAACGGCTGGCACATAAAGTAAACGGAAAGTCTTTTCTAAACATATAAGTAGTTAAAGGGTCGTCAAAGGAAGGGTGGAGCCAATTAAGGACTGAAAAGGAGATCCTCTGATGGAGTCAGAGGACATGGCTGAAGTACTAAATGAGTAATTTACATGTGCCTTTACTGAAGAAGAGGATGCTGCCAAAGTAGCAGTACTAGTGATATTGGATGGGATAAAAATAGATAAATAGGATGTACTTAAAAGGTTGGCAGTACTCAATGTAGAAAGGTCACCCGGTCTCACTGAGATGCCTAAATTACTGAGGGAAGTAAGTATGGAAATTGTGGGTGCTCTGGCCACAATCTTCTAATCCTCCTTCGAGATAGGGGTGGTGCTAGATTACTAGAAGATTGCAAATATTACATCCCTGTTCAAACAAGGAGAGAGGGATAAACTCAGTAATGACAGGTCAGTCAGCATAACGTCGGTGGTGGGGAAACTGTTAGAGACAATAATCCGATACAAAATTAATTGGCACTTAGAAAAAGTATGGACTAATAAATGAAAGTCAGCACAGATCTGTTAAAGGCAAATCGTATTTGACTAACTTGATTGAGTTCTTTGATGAAGCAATGGAGAAGGTTGATGAGGGTACTGCAGTTGATGTTGTGTATATGGACTTTCAGAAGGGATTTAATAAAATTACTGCATAATTGACTTGCTAGCAAAATTAAAACCTATGGGATTAAAGGGACTGTAATAGCATGGATACAAAATTGGCTAAGGGATAGAAAGCAGAGAGTAGTGGTGAATGGTTGTTTTTCAGACTGGAGGGAAATGTGCAGATACACAAATCACTACAAGTAGTGAAGCAGATTAATAGGCCATAACAAAGCACTGGTGTTCATTTCTAAAGGGTTTGAATTGAAAAGCAGGGAAGTTATGTTAAACTTGTATACAACCTTGGTTGGACCACACTTGGATTACTGTGCACAGTTTCAGTCTTCATAATGGCCCGGATTTTCCTGTAATAATAATGTCGAGACTACGTGAGCTCGCCGTTAAAACAGGATAAATCTGACAGCAACTTTTGCCGTCCACCCCTGCGCAGTTAAACATGGAAATCCAGAAGTTGCTGTCAGTAATACCCAGCTCCTCCACAAGCTTTGCTGATACAGTCTTTGATGATGGAATCTGCACAGAAATGATGATGGAATCTGCACAGAAATCATTGTAATGGCATGAACATGGGCTAATTACCCACTTGTTCCACAGTAAAAGTGGCTGAAAAAGTTAGGGTTGTAGCATTCAGGAGTAAGTGAGTTTTTAATGGCATAATACATGATAATTGCTGCTGAACAACCTCTCTGGCCCTGAAAAATTAATGTTGTAAGTGTGGCATCTCATTCTCTCAGAAGAAAATTAAGGTTTTCTCTTTGATCTCTTTCCCTTAATCCCATCTGTATGTCCCAATCTCTATTTCACTTCTTGTATAATGATTTAACTGTAATTTATATTTCCTCTTTTTTGCTTCCTGGTTTACAGTCTGCACGTCTCAGTGATGATATCTCAAGCTCATTGGTTGAAGAGCCTTGCTGCTCATAGGCACCATAGATACCCTGTAGAGGATGCTGCATTAAAACAGATGGCAGATTAGCAGATATCTCCGCTGACAAGGCTGCTAAAGGTCTGTGGGCAACTGCACGTGAGGTGAACAGCGAAAGCCGTTCCTTCGCCACTGAAAGGAAAATTCGGACCATTGTATAAAGGCATTGGAGAAGGTTCAAAAAAGACTTCCAAGCATAATACCAGAACTGAGAGGTTATAACTATCAGGAAAGACTACATAGGCTGGGGCACATTTGTCTAGAAAAGAGAAGGTTGTTGGTACTTGATAGAGCTCTATAAGATAATGAAAGGGTTTGATAGGATAGATGTAGAATGTTTCCACTTGTGGGGAGATCAAAACAAGAGGCCAAAAATATAAGATAGTCATTAATAAATCCAATTGGGAATCCTAGAGAAACTTCTTTACCCCAAAAGTGGTAAGAATGTGGAATGCACTAATACAAGGAGTAGTTCAGACAAATAGCATAGGTGCATTAAGGGGAAGCTAGATAAGCATATAAGGGAGAAAAGAATAGAAGAGTATGCTGATGGAGTTAGCTGAAAAGAGGTGGGAGGAGACTCATTTGGAGCATAAACATCAGAAAAGACCAGTTGGGCCAAATGTACTGTTTCTGTGCTGTAGACTCAATGCAGCGATATACAGTGGTGTTCCCCACGACTATATTAGCAGCACTACTCTGTTCGATATATAGTAATGACCTGGTCTGGGGTGTACAGGGCATCATTTCAAAGTTTGCAGATGACACAAAACTTGGAAGTGTAGTAAACAATGAGGAGGATAGTTGCAGACTTCAGGAGGACATCGACAGACTGGTGAAATAGGCAAATAGATGCCAAATGAAATTTAATGCAGAGAAGCATGAATTGATATATTTTGGTAGGAAGAATGAGGAGAGGCAATATAAACTTAATCTTCAAATTCTAAATGGGATGCAGGAAAAGAGAGACCTGGGGTTATATGTACACAAATCTTTGAAGATGGCAGGACAAGTTGAGAAACCTTATAGGACCCTTGGCTTTATTAATAGAGGCACAGAGTGAAAAAGCAAGGAAGTTATGTTAAACCGAGTTAGGTCTCAGCTGGTATATTATGTTCAATTCTGGGTACCGCACTTTAGAAAGGATATCAATACTTTAGAGAGGGTGAAGAAGAGATATACTACAATGGTACCAGTGATGCTATATGGGTTTTTTGTTGCATTTTTTAAATGTGTAGAAAATTATCACTTAAAAAAAAAATGTTTATACTGTAGAAAGTCGAGAGCTACCAGATTTGTAGAGTTGTAACGCGTTCAACACTGTACCGCACAGAAGTGCATTTAAATTCATTGCATCATCTGTGTCTAAGATGGCATATAGATATTTAAGCTGAATGCTGTCTGTATAAATGTGCTCTGTGTGATAACACCACCGCAGGTCAGGGCTATAAATAGAGCTGGAGCGCCGGGCCCTGGAACATCATGGTGGAGGTGCGGCGAATGATGGTACGGGGCCCAGGGGCAGCACGGGCCAGCCCACACTGCGATATGTGTGAACACTGGGTCCGTGCAGCAGAGCAGGTCTCCAGTCGTCCTGGTTAATCCTTGCCACTGGATAAAGGCCTAGCTCTGTCAAGCCCATGTGGTGGCTGATGTGCAACGGTCACCACACATTAAAAAAATTCACGCACAGGCATCTTCCACCCCCTCAACTGGAGTTCAGGACTGAAACATCGGGTCCTTCATTGAAACATCTGTGGAAGCAAGTCATCCTCGTTCGAGGGACCGCCTATGATGATAACCAGGGATGAGGGATTTCAATTATGTGGAGAGACTGGAGAAGCTGGGTTGTTCTTCTAAGAGCAGAGAAGGTTAAAGGGGAATTTGATAGAGGCATTCAAAACTATGAACGGTTTTGATAATGAGAAACTGTTTACAGTGGCAGAAGGGTCAGTAACCAGAAGACACAGATTTGGCAAAAGAACCAGAGGCGACATGTGTTGTTGTGATCTGGAATGCACTGCCTGCAAGGGTAGTGGATGCAGATTCAATCGTAACTTTATAAAGAGAATACTTGAAGGGTACACATTTACAGGGCTGTAGTAAAAGAGTAGGGGAGCGGGACTACATTGGATAGTTCCACCAAAGCATCAAAGCATCAGCACAGGAATGATAGGCCGCCTTCTGTGCCGCACCAATCCATGATTCTATGATAAGGTGATCTGTAAATGAATGTGTTTCATTCTTTATTCCTTTTACCAATACCCAATATTTAAGCTGTACAGCTTTCATTTCTACCCATTTAATTTGATTTCTGCATAATTTACAAGGGTTACAATTTAAAAGACTTTAATATCAGGTTAGCTACACAGTGTGCAAAATTTCAGTGCTTCATTAGAGATAATTCATCACAGTGCTCTGAGGTTTTCTTGTTTGAATTGTTCTTTAACAAGTCAATTGTAACTGTTTGATTCTTAGAGTGAGTCGAGTAATGTAATGCATACATAAATAACATTCCTATTCAATCTGATGTTTTATACACAATGGAGGACCATACTTCTTCTCTGCCCCATTATTTGAGTTGATATTTATGTAAAAATAGCACTGTTACCACACTATTTCCATCATCGCACAATATGTGTATTTGCCTAGCCACCCTGCTACACACTGCACCACATATTATATGGCTAAACATGTCAACCCTGAAATTCCAACTGGGTTCTGTGTGTCTCCCATTCTATCTCCAGCAAGATACCAGCAGTACCTCCCAAAAAATAGTAGAGACCCAGCAGAACTCATGTCATCAGGTTTTATCTTAAGTTCCAGCTCCATGACTTCCATCCTCCCCCAACCTAAGAATTTCTGACCCAGGGTATTTTTTGAATGGTGATATCGCCAGTTGACTCCCAGTGCTAATTCTCACTTCCTTCAAAGATTATCCATCTCTGGTGAGTTTAGAGTATGAATTCAAACAGTGGCACAATCATCAGGTTAGAAAGGACTTGTATTAGTGTACAAAGGTTTTTCTGGGATACAGGAAAGACAGCTGTGGCAGGGTGCTCCGAGGTGTGTAAGACATCCAAATTCCTCAACAGTTTGACATGCTTGCATCCCATTTATGTTTTCTTTGCTTTTTCAGTTAAACCTGAAAATAAAAAAATGCGTAGTTATTCTGTTGGAACATAAGAACAGGAGTAAGCCATTCAGCTCCTCTAGCCTGTTCTGCCATTCAATTAGATCATGGCTGATCTATATCGGAACTCCATTTACCCACCTTGGTTCCATAACCTTTAATATCCTTAACTAACAAAAAGTTTATCAATCTCAGTTTTGAAATTTTCAATTGATCTAGACTCATCAGCTTTTGGGAGGCAGAGTTTTCCAGATTTGCACTACTATTAATGTGAAGAAATGCTTCTTAGCATCCCCCCTGTACAGCCTGGCTCTAAATGTAAGGTTTTGTCTGGACTCTCCGCCAGAGGAAATAGTTTCTCTCTACATACCCTATCAAATCCTTTAATCACCTTAACCATCTCATTTAGATCATCCCTTAATCTTCTATACTCAAGGGAATACAAGTTTAGTTTATGCAACCTGTCCTCATAACTCATAACCAGAACTCAATGTAGGATTCCGGATGCAGTCCAACCAGAGATTTATACATCTGTAGCAAAATCTCCACCCCTTTGTATTCCAGTCTCCTTGAGATAAAGGCCAACATTCCATTAGCTTTTTAAATTATGTTTTGTACCTGTCCATTAGTTTTTAGTCACTAATACAAAAGCAAAATACTGCGTATGCTGGAATCTGGAATAAAAACAGAAAATGCTGGAAATCTCAGCAGGTCAGGCAGCATCTGTGGAGAGAAAGCAGAGTTAATGTTTCGGGTCGATGACCGTTTCGGGTCTGACAGAGGGTCATCGACCCGAAACGTTAACTCTGCTTCCTCTCCACAGATGCTGCCTGACCTGCTGAGATTTCCAGCATTTTCTGGTTTTATTACACTAGTTTTTACATGATTTCTGTACATGGACCCGTAAATCTCTCTGCTCCTCTACATATCCTAGCATTTTACAATGAAATGAGATGATATTCCGTCTCTCTTCTTCAATATCAAAAAATGAACAATGATGACGACCATTTACTCTGATGTACTCTGATGTATCAGTCAACTAAATAATAAATGTTAATAAGCAGGATTCATACTCACTCCAAAAGATGAAACAAAAATTGAAAACGCACTGAACACAATTCTCCAGTAATTTGATGTTTAATATGATTGGTCGAGTCTGTTGACTTCGGAGACCGTGGGTCCAATAGCATTGTCTGCAGTACCTGATCAGCTTCAGGCATCAGGGCCCCATATTACTGAATGCTGAGACCTGAGGCCAACTTAATGTTTGACGAGCACAAAGCTGCATGGTATCAGATGAAGAGTTTGAGCACGAAAAAACTAATTAAGCCCCCAGTTCTTATTGAAATTAACCCAAAGACAAATGGTAGGAGCACCCAAGAAGCACTCCAGCTGCTCAGTTTCCATTTGAATTGAACACTTGATGGCAGACTTGAAATAATATATCCTTTTCCTCTTTTTCCCAATAGGACCCCAATTCGATGCTGTGCATACCTTTACTTGGGCTACAAAAGACATCCCATGAAAGGGTCCTTAATCCCCCAGCATTCCTATGGTCCAAAAAATGGCAGCATTTTAAAGGCAGCCAGTGTCTCTGCTAATACTCAGTATTTGCCTCCAACTTCAGTGGCACTCCCAGCACACTGTAAGCTAAATGCCAGGAGCACACTAAAAATGATCTAATCTTGCATCATCGGGCCACATCAATTTCATGGGGTACAGGTGCACATAGTGCCTATAGAACTGCACTGTTCCAGGACCAAACACTCTGCCCTATATTTTTCTGTTCTCACATCCATATCAGCCACTGGATTGGGTATAATTGTGGCTCAAAGCCTCAGCTGTTCCAGCAAACTCTCACCATAACTATAGCAGATGTCCACCAGGACGGTTACAAACTCCGTTGGGGCAAAGTTTGCACCCACCCCTACAAGAGTGTCGGCATAAAAGGGCATGAATGGTGAAGGGTCTCCCTAGGTTGGAAGTTTCTACAGCCCTGCCCTCACCAGTCATATCTCCCTGACACCTGACAGAAGTGAGGACCATCCGGGGTCCAGGCTGATATTGTAGACTAGACCCCCAAAAGAATTTTGATATTGCATGCTGCCCCTGACATAGGCATCTTCAGTGGCGGAGGTCACTGGTAAGCACGCAATTCCAGGACACCATACTTTTTCCTGTTAAAATTTGCAAGGAAACATTTTTTGGGGATTACATTGAAGTGCAGGAGAAATATATTTATATCTACTTGGAAACCATTTTTTGACTACATACGCATCTAGAAAGCTAAGTTGACATCTCTTTCAATTTTTAAAATGTATTTTGTAAATGTGTCCACGTCACCACAGCTGGCAGAAGTCCTATCTCGACCCATCTCTGGAAGCAAAACCGCTACAGAAGGAAATCCAGCCTCGAGATTCTGATGGGCAGTGCTCTCCCTCCAAAACTTTACCCTGCCCTTTCTCTTCTCAGATACTGATGAATATTCTCAGCATTTTCAGTTTCCATTCTTGATATATAGATTACCAAATACAGTGTATTCACCACCCGATGGCATTAATGGTTAGCACTAGGTCTTAAGCTAAGAGTAAAAATGGACTACTGCCAGATGCTCAATGCTATCATGTCAGCAGAATGCTGTCAGCAAGACACAGGGTATAAGAAAGAAAGATTTGCATTTATATAGCACTTTTCATGACCTCAGGGCATCCCAAAGTACTTTACAACGAATGATGTACTTTTGAAGTGCAGTCACTGTTATAATGTAGCAAATGCAGCAGCCAGTTTGCGCACAGCAAGGTCCCACAGTGAAATGTGAGAATGATGAGATAATCTATTTTTTGGTGATGCTGTTTGAGGGATAAATATTGATCAGGATACTTCTGCTCTTATTCAAAATAGTGCCATGGAATCTTTTATCACATTGGTTTAACGTCTCATCCGAAAGACGGCACCTCCGAAGTATCAGTTTTCTGCCTCAAATCTCTGGAGTGGGTCTTGAACCCAAGACCTACTGACTCAGCGGTGAGAGTGCTTCCATTGAGCCATAGCTGACACTTAAGTATGTAGTGGTCATTGTGACATCCCACCTGATTTATTGTTGCTGGTAGATGGGACACCAACAGAAGCTGGACTTACCCTCATCTTAGTAGTTTAATGTAATACCATGTACTACATGTGCCAATTATGGGTGAATCTCAAAATGGGATTGAAAATAATCGACTGTTTTTGTTATGTATGTAAACTTGTAAATACCATGTCTAACCACCCGAGGGCTTATCCCCTGGAGTCCCAAGGGATCCCACAATCCCTACAGTCACACCTTACTTTGAGCTTGCAGTATCTAATCTGATTCTTTATTCAAGACATAACAATTGGCGACGAGATACAGATGACGAACCCCACCGCAACAATTCAGAGAACTGTGGGCATCCTGGAGAAATTTTCGGAGGGAGATGATTGGGAAACCTTCGTGGAGTGACTCAACCAATACCTCGAGGCCAACAAGCTGGAAGGAAAAGTGAACGCTGCCAAACAAAGGGCAATCCTCCTCACCGTTTGCGGGGCACCAATATATGTCCTCATGAAAAACCTGCTCACTCCAGCGAAATACACAGACAAGTCGTACGATGAATTGTGCACACTGGTCCTGGAGCATCTAAACCCAAAGGAAAGCGTTCTGATGGCGAGGTATCGGTTGTACACGTACAAGAGGTCTGAAGGCCAGGAGGTGGCGAGCTACGTCGCCAAGCTAAGGCGCCTTGCAGGACATTGCGAATTTGAAGGACACTTGGAGCACATGCTCAGGGACTCCTTCTACTTGGCATTGGACATGAAGTAATACTTGCAAACTTTTGACTGTAGAGATCCCAACCTTGAGTAAAGCCAAAGCGATAGCCCAGTCGTTTATCGCCACCAGTGACAATACCAAACAAATTTCTCAGCACCCGAGTGCTGCTGCAAGTAATGTGAACAAAGTAACGTTGTTTTCGAATCGAAACATACATGGCAGGACTTACATGCCTACAGCTGCATGTCCGCAGATGACTCAGAGCCCACCATCAAGGGTGGTGAATACAAGGCCATTAACATCTTGTTGGCGCTGCGGGGGTGATCATCGTTTCCATTCATGCCGCTTCAAAGGATACATTTGCAAGGGCTATGGAACAATGGGACACCTTCAATGCATGTGCAGGCGAGTTGCAAACCCTGCTAATCCTGCAAACCACCATGTTGCAGAGGAAGACAGATCCACGACAAACCAGAGCGTCAGACCGAGGAGGCAGAGGTATATGGGGTGCACACATTTACCACAAAATGTCCCCCGAAAATGCTGAATGTTAATTAAATGGACTCTCGGTGTCCATGGAGCTGGACACGGGCGCAAGCCAGTCCATAATGAGCAAAAAGACTTTGGATAAATTGTGGTGCAGCAAGGCTTCAAGGCCAGTATAGACTCACATTCATACTAAACTGAGAATGTACACAAAGGAATTGATTCCCGTAATTGCTACCATAAAGGTGTCCTACGATGGAGCGGTGCACGAGTTACCACTCTGGGTGGTACGGGGGGATGGCCCCACGCTGGTCGGCAGGAGTTGGCTGGGAAAGATACGCTGGAACTGGGATGACGTCCGAGCGCTTTCATCTGTTGACGACACTGCATGTGCCCAGGTCCTAAGCAAGTTCCCCTCGCTGTTCGAACCAGGCATCAGGAAGTTCCAAGGAGCAAAAGTGCAGATCCATTTGATTCCGGGAGTGCGATCCATCCATCACAAGGTGAGAGCGGTACCTTACATGATGAGAGAGAGGGTGGAGATCGAGCTGGACAGGCCGCAACGAGGGGGCATCATTTCACCGATCGAATTCAATGAGTGGGCCAGTCCGATTGTTCCAGACCTCAAAGGAGACGGCACCGTCAGAATCTGTGGTGATTACAAAGTAACTATCAATCATTTCTCACTGCAGGATCAATACCCGCGACCAAAGGCAGACGACCTATTTGCGACGCTGGCGGGAGGGAAAATGTTCATGAAGCTGGACTTGACCTCGGCCTATATGACGCAGGAGCTGGAGGAATCATCGAAAGGCCTCACCTGCAGCAACACACACAAAGGTCTCTTCATTTACAACAGATGCCCGTTTGAGATTCGATTGGCCGCGGCAATATTCCAGAGGAACATGGAAAGCTTGCTGAAGTCGGTCCCGTGCACCGTGGTCTTCCAGGACAACATCTTGGTTACAAGTCGGGACATCATTGAGCACCCGCAGAACCTGGAGGAGGTTCTTAGTCGGCTTAATCTTGTGCGGCTCAGGCTAAAATGCTCGAAGTGTGTTTTCATGGCACCTGAGGTGGACTTCCTGGGGAGAAAAATCACGCCGGATGTCATCAGGCCCACCGGTTCGAAGATGGAGGCAATCAAGAATGCACCGAGACCATAGAACGTGACAGAGCTGCGGTCGTTTCTAGGACTCCTGAACTATTTTGGTAACTTCTTACCGGGTCTTAGCACATTGTTAGAACCCCTGCACTCTTTAATGTGTAAAGGAGATGAATGGGTATGGGGTAAAAGCCAAGAAAATGCCTTTGAGAAAGCTAGGAAGCTGTTATGTTCAAGCAAATTGCTTGTGTTGTACGATCCATGTAAGCATTTGGTACTAGCATGTGATGCTCATCGTACGGGGTCGGGTGTGTATTGCAACAAGCTAATGAATTTGGGAAATTGCAACCAGTTGCTTATGCATCCAGAATAAGGCTGAGGGGGCCCACAGTATGATCGAAAAAGAAGCGTTAGCGTGTGTTTATGGGGTAAAGACAACGCATCAATATCTGTTCGGGCTCAAATTTGAATTGGAAACCGACCATAAGCCGCTTATATCCCTCTTTTCTGAAAGTAAGGGGATAAATACGAATGCATCGGCCCGCATCCAGAGATGGGCGCTCACATTGTCCGTATACAATAAAGTCATCCGCCACAGGCCAGGCACAGAAAACTTGCCGATGCTCTCAGTAGGCTGCCATTGCCCACCACAGGGGTGGAGATGGCACATCCCGCAGATTTAATTATGATAATGGAAGCATTCGAGAGTGAGCAATCACCTGTTACCGCCGATCAGATTAGAACCTAGAAGAGCCAGGATCCCTAAAAAACTGTGCTCCACGGGAGTTGGTCTAGTGTCCCATTAGAGATGCAGGAAGAAATAAAGCCGTACCAGTGGCACAAAGATGAAATGTCTATACAGGCGGACTGCCTCCTATGGGGTAATCGGGTAGTGGTGCCAAAAAAGGGCAGGGACACTTTCATTAATGATCTCCACAGCAGCCACCCAGGCATCGTAATGATGAAAGCGATAGCCAGATCCCACGAGTGGTGGCCTGGTATCGATGCAGACTTAGAGTCCTGCGTGCATGAATGTAATACATGTTCCTAGTTAAGCAATGCACCCAGGGAGGCACCACTAATTTTATGGTCCTGGCCCTCCAAACCGTAATCTAGGGTCCATATCGACTATGCAGGCCCATTCTTGGGAAAAATGTTTTTAGTGGTTGTAGATGCGTACTCCAAATGGATTGAATGTGTGATATTGTCAGCAAGCATGTCCGCTGCCACCATTAAAAGCCGACAGGCCATGTTTGCCACGCATGGCCTGCCTGATGTCCTTGTAAGTGACAATGAGCCATGCTTTATCAGTGCCGAATTCAAGGAGTTCATGACCCGCAATGGGATCAAACATAAGAAAATAACATAAGAACATAAGAATTAGGAACAGGAGTAGGCCATCTAGCCCCTCGAGCCTGCTCCACCGTTCAAAAAGATCATGGCTGATCTGGTCGTGGACTCAGCTCCACTTACCCGCCCGCTCCCCATAACCCTTAATTCTCTTATTGGTTAAAAATCGATCTATCTGTGATTTGAATACATTCAATGAGCTAGTCTCAACTGCTTCCTTGGGCAGAGAATTCCACAGATTCACAACCCTCTGGGAGAAGAAATTCCTTCTCAACTCGGTTTTAAATTGGCTCTCCCATATTTTGAGGCTGTGCTCCCTAGTTCTAGTCTCCCCGACCAGTGGAAACAACCTCTCTGTCTCTATCTTGTCTATCCCTTTCATTATTTTAAATTTTTCTATAAGATCACCCCTCATCCTTCTGAACTCCAACGAGTAAAGACCCAGTCTACTCAATCTATCATCATAAGGTAACCCCCTCATCTCCGGAATCAGCCTAGTGAATCGTCTCTGTACCCCCTCCAAGGCTAGTATATCCTTCCTTAAGTAAGGTGACCAAAAATGCACACAGTACTCCAGGTGCGGCCTCATCAATACCCTGTACAGTTGCAGCAGGACCTCCCTGCTTTTGTACTCCATCCCTCTCGCAATGAAGGCCAACATTGCATTCACCTTCCTGATTACCTGCTGCACCTGCAAACTAACTTTTTGGGATTCATGCACAAGGACCCCCAGGTCCCTCTGCACCGCAGCATGTTGTAATTTCTCCCCATTCAAATAATATTCCCTTTTACTGTTTTTTTTCCAAGGTGGATGACCTCACATTTTCCGACATTGTATTCCATCTGCCAAACCTTAGCCCATTCGCTTAACCTATCTAAATCTCTTTGCAGCCTCTCTGTGTCCTCCACACAACCCGCTTTCCCACTAATCATTGTGTCATCTGCAAATTTTGTTACACTACACTCTGTCCCCTCTTCCAGGTAATCTATATATATTGTAAACAGTTGTGGTCCCAGCACCGATCCCTATGGCACAACACTAACCACTGATTTCCAACCCGAAAAGGACCCATTTATCCCGACTCTCTGCTTTCTGTTAGCCAGCCAATTCTCGATCCATGCTAATACATTTCCTCTGACTCCGCATACCTTTATCTTCTGTAGTAACCTTTTATGTGGCGCCTTATCGAATGCCTTTTTGAAATCTAAATACATCACATCCATCGGTACACCTCTATCCACCATGCTTGTTATATCCTCAAAGAATTCCAGTAAATTAGCTAAACATGATTTCCCCTTCATGAATCCATGTTGCGTCTGCTTGTTTGCACTATTCCTATCTAGATGTCCCGCTATTTCTTCCTTAATGATAGCTTCAAGCATTTTCCCCACTACAGATGTTAAACTAACCGGCCTATGGTTACCTGCCTTTTGTCTGCCCCCTTTTTTAAACAGAGGCGTTACATTAGCTGCTTTCCAATCTGATGGTACCTTCCCAGAGTCCAGAGAATTTTGGTAGATTATAACGAATGCATTTGCTATAACTTCCGCCATCTCTTTTAATACCCTGGGATGCATTTCATCAGGACCAGGGGACTTGTCTACCTTGAGTCCCATTAGCCTGTCCAGCACTACCCCCCCTAGTGATAGTGATTATCTCAAGGTCCTCCCTTCCCACATTCCCGTGACCAGCAATTTTTGGCATGGTTTTTGTGTCTTCCACTGTGAAGACCGAAGCAAAATAATTGTTTAAGGTCTCAGCTATTTCCACATTTCCCATTATTAAATCCCCCTTCTCATCTTCTAAGTGACCAACATTTACTTTAGTCACTCTTTTCCGTTTTAAATATCGGTAAAAGCTTTTACGATCTGTTTTTATGTTTTTCGCAAGTTTACTTTCGTAATCTATCTTTCCTTTCTTTATTGCTTTCTTAGTCATTCTTTGCTGTCGTTTAAAATTTTCCCAATCTTCTAGTTTCCCACTAACCTTGGCCACCTTATAAGCATTGGTTTTTAATTTGATACTCTCCTTTATTTCCTTGATTATCCACGGCTGGTTATCCCTTCTCTTACCGCCCTTCTTTTTCACTGGAATATATTTTTGTTGAGCACTATGAAAGAGCTCCTTAAAAGTCCTCCACTGTTCCTCAATTGTGTCACCATTTAGTCTGTGTTCCCAGTCTACTTTAGCCCAACTCTGCCCTCATCCCACTGTAGTCCCCTTTGTTTAAGCATAGTACACTCGTTTGAGACACTACTTCCTCACCCTCAATCTGTATTACAAATTCAACCATACTGTGATCACTCATTCCGAGAAGATCTTTTACTAGGAGATCATTTATTATTCCTGACTCATTACACAGGACCAGATCTAAGATAGCTTGCTCCCTTGTAGGTAACATACTGTTCTAAGAAACAATCCCGTATGCATTCTATGAATTCCTCCTCCAGGCTACCCCATGCGATTTGATTTGACCAATCGATATGTCGGTTAAAATCCCCCATGATTACTGCCATTCCTTTTTCACATGCCTCCATTATTCCCTTGATTATTGTCCGCCCCACCGTGAAGTTATTATTTGGGGGCCTATAAACTACGCCCGCCAGTGAGTTTTTCCCCTTACTATCTCTAATCTCCACCCACAATGATTCAACATTTTGTTCATTGGAGCCAATATCATCTCTCACAACTGCCCTGATATCATCCTTTATTAACAGAGCAACCCCACCTCCTTTTCCTTCTTGTCTATCTTTCCGAATTGTCAGATACCTCTGTATATTTAATTCCCAGTCTTGGCCCCCCTGCAACCACGTTTCTGTAATGGCCACCAAATCATACCCATTTGTAATAATTTGTGCCGTCAACTCATTTACTTTATTTCGAATGCTGCATGTGTTTAGGTAGAGTATTAAAACACTCTACCTAAACATGTCACGTCTGCCCCGTTTAAATCAGGGTCCAACGGTCAGGCAGAACGAGCAGTTCAACCATTCAAGCAGAGCTTGAAAAGGGTAACTGAAGGCTCACTGCAGACTCGCTTATCCCGAGTCCTGCTTAGTTACTGCACAAGACCCCACTCACTCACTGGCGTTCCTCCCGCTGAACTGCTCATGAAAAGGGCACTTAACACAAGGCTCTCGTTAGTCCACCCTGATCTACACGAACAGGTAGAGAGCAGGCGGTTTCAACAGAATACATATCATGATCGCGCAAATGTGTCACGCGAAATTGAAATAAATGATCCTGTATTTGTGTTGAACTATGGACAAGGTCCCATGTGGCTTCCTGGCACTGTTTTGGCCAAAGAGGGGAGTAGGGTGTTTGTGGTCATACTCTCAAATGGACTCACCTGCAGGAAACACTTGGTCCAAACCAAACTCAGATTTGCAGACAATCCAGAACAACCCACAATAGACTCCACCTTTTTTGACCCTCCAAAACGCACACAAGTGGCAACTGACCCAACGGTTGACCATGAAGCAGAACCCATCACCCGCAGCAGCCCAGCAAGACTCACCACCCCAGCAGCCCAGCAAGGCCAGCTGTGCAGCAGCCTAGCGAAGGCCCAACAAATGACTCACCAACACCAGCATTTGCACCAAGATGATCAACTAGGGAAAGGAAGGCCCCAGATCGTCTCACATTGTAAATAGTTACACTATTGACTTTGCGCGGGGGGGGGGGTGGTGGGGGAGCGGGGAGTGTTATTATGTATGTAAACCTGTAAATACCATGTCTAACCACCAGAGGGCTTATCCCCTGGAGTCCCAAGGGATCCCACAAGGAGGCCTCACAGGCTGGAGAGGCACTCTGAGATCTGTAATAAAGGACCACGGTCACACTTTACTTTGAGCTTGCAGTATCTAGTCTGATTCTTTATTCAAGACATAACAGTTTTCAGTTAGGTATGTTGCCTGCAGAATAGTTAAAGCCATCTTTTCCACCCCTAGTGCCTATCCTCCTTAAACAGAAGGGGTAATGGTGAGAAAAATCTCTTTGGGTTTGAGATGGCTCTAAGAGCTGCAATGCAAATCTTGTACCAAATTAACTCTCTCTGTTAGACTCAGAGTTGAATCAGACAATTCCACAGTACTCCAAGGCAGTTAGGGTTAGGGAGTGCTGCACTGTTGGAGGTGCTGCCTTTCAGATCAGATGTTAAACTGAGGCCCTATCTATCCTTTCATCTGGATGTAAAAGGTTCCATGGCACTATTCAAAGAAGAACAGGAGAGTTCTCCCGATCCATATTCATCCCTCAACCAGCATCACAAAAAAAATAGATTATCTGATCATTATTACATTTCTGTTACTTTCAGTACAATTTAGAATTTGAGGACTGCAGCTTCCATACCAAATGGCAGATCCAAGTGTCATCTGCAGCTCAGCACTCTCACTGCTGAGTCAGAAGATCGTTGGTTCAAATCCCACTCCAGAGACATGAGCACATAATCTAGTGCAGGTCTGAGGGAGCACTACAATGTCAGAGATACTGTCTTTCAGATGAAATGTTAAACCTAGATCCCATCTGCCCTCTCAGGTGGACGTAAAAGATCCCATGGCAATATTCGAAGAAGAGCAGAGGAGTTCTCCCTGATGTGCTGGACAGTATTTATCCCTCAACCAACTTCAGATGATTTTTTCATTTTCACATTGCTGTTTATGGGACCTTGCTGTGCACAAATTAGCTGCCGAGTTTCCTACATTACAACACTTCAAAAGTACTCCATTGGCTATAAAGTGCTTTGGGACGTCCTGAGGTTGTGAAAGCCGCTATATAAATAAAAGTCATTGTTTTCCTATTCCTCCGCTTCCCCTTTCTTAGCTATTCTTTTGTCATGCTCTATCCTCAATGCTCCCAGACCACTGCATGTCATTCAAATGAGCAATAAGGAAACACAGCCCCTGCTTCATCTGCGTCCTCGGAAATGTGGGCTGACCTTTCGTTTTCAAATCCAATTGTATATTTGGCTGTCAATCATCCTTTAATAGTTTATTATTTCTTGGGTATTTTACACTTAGAATTGTTTAAATTGGAACTTTCTGAAGTCGCTCATCATATATGTTCCCATGTGTTTTGTAAAAATCCCTTTTTGCAGTTTAGCTCCTGTCCCAGTGCTTTCACCTTTTATGAGTAAATTGGCTTATTTAAAGGTACAGGGTAAATCCAGGATAGCTTGGCACAGAGCCTCGTACAGAGTGAGTGCTGATTAGAGAATCAGTGCCGTGTCATTATCCTTTCTGCGATCTGTCTAACAAGGCTCTTCGCCCGGGGAGCAGCTCATGGAATTTAAAGCAAAGCACAATTCATTCCTCAAATTTCCTACATCACGTGACTCTGCATTCCTAAAACCCTCAAACAAGATTAGCGGCATCAAAGAGGGCATGGCTGGGAAGGAACTCCAAGGGCAGGAGGTTTCTCACCTGACCTGGTGGTACAGTGGTGGGTTGCTATGCCAAGTCATAGCAAGTGTGCCAACTTAATAAAGAAAAAGAAAGACAAACTTGCAATTATATGGCGCATTTCACACTCTCAGGACCTCCCAAGATGTTTTACAGCCACTGAAGTACTTTTGAAGTGTAAGCACTATTGTAATGTAGGAAATGTAATTTAGCATCCAGCAGAAGTGGGGCTCCAGGCCTGGGTCATCAATTTTTAAGAAATGTCATGATTACTTTTTTCCCTTTTTATAACAGGGCCAATGGGCCCACATCAACCACCTTGCGGGGGTGGGGGATTTGGGTGGGCCAGCACGCCCCACCCGTCCACGGAGCAGTTACTCTCTGTCGTGTGTTGTGGCCTTCTCCCTCTGGCTGACATCCAAATTGAGCACCTAGTGTGGTAGATTATTCAAATTAGGTGACCACCCTGCATACTTTGGCGAGGTCAGCCACAGAGATCACTGCTGGTTGGATCCTGACACTTACTCTGGGAGCAATGGCCTGAAGATTTTCAGGGCATGCGTCTTACCTTTCTGGAACATGCAGTCAATTCCCACAATTAGAGAGTGCAACTGTTCAAAGTCGTGCTGTCAATAGTCTGTTCAGGAAAATTAGGAGAAGCACATGGGGGAGTGGAAAAGGTACCTCAGGAGTGTTGGGAATGATTCAGCAAAGTAACAGGATTTCAAGGGAGTAGCTTATAGTATTATAAGTAGTGCTGTAATATGTCCCAGTGATGTAACAGTACTGCTAGGAAATGACTAGTGTCCTGACTGCAGCGGAATAATGCAGAATAGAAACGGAACTACTTAAGAATGGCCCAAAAGAAGGACTAAGAAATCCTTTTTTGCTGTAGAGCGAGAAACCTTAGCACATTTCAGGACTGAAAATAAGCTTGCTGTCAAAAATACATTTGTATACATGCTAACTGGGCGACAACTTATAACCTTTATTTAAAACTGGTATTAGAAGTCACTTAAGTAACACAAAAATCAGTTGGAGGGTAGGATTGAAGAGTCTTATGCCCAATAAATCAGACGTGATATACTGCAACTGTTGAACACAAGAACATAAGAACACAAGAAATAGGAGGAGTAGGCCACCTGGCCCCTCGAGCCTGCTCGGCTATTTAATAAGATCATGGCTGATCTGATTATGGACTCAGCTCCACTTCCCTGCTCGCTCCCCATAACCCTTTATTCCCTTATCGCTCAACAATCTGTCTATCTCCGCCTTAAATATATTCAATGACCCAGCCTCCACAGCTCTCTGGGGTACAGAATTCCACAGATTTACAACCCTCAGAGAAGAAATTCCTCTTCATCTCAGTTTTAAATAGGCGGCCCCTTATGCTGAGACTATGCCCCCTAGTTTTAGTTTCCCCTATGAGTGGAAATATCCTCTCTACATCCACCTTGTCGAGCCCCTTCATTATCTTATATGTTTCGATAAGATTACTTCTCATTCTTCAGAACTCCAATGAGTATAGGCCCAATCTATTCAACCTATCTTCATAAGTCAACCCCCTCATCTTCGGAATCAACCTGTGAACCTTCTCTGAACAGCCTCCAATGTAAGTATATCCTTCCTTAAATACGGAGAGCAAAACTGTACACAGCACTCAAGGTGTAGCCTCACCAATACCCTGTACAGTTCGAGCAGGACTTCTCTGTTTTTATATTCTATCCCCCTTGCAATAAAGGCCAACATTCCATTCGCCTTCCTGATTACTTGCTGTGCCTGCATACTAACATTTTGTGTTTCATGCACAAGGACCCCCAGGTCACTCTGTACTGAAGCACTTTTCAATTTTTCTCCATTTAAATTATAATTTACTTTTCTATTTTTTCTGCCAAAGTGGATAACCTCCCATTTTAACACATTATACGTCATCTGCCAAATTTTTGCTCACTCACTTATTCCTTTGCAAATTTTTTATGTCCTCCTCACAATTTGCTTTCCCACCCATCTTTATATCATCAGCAAACTTGGCTACATTACACTCGGTCCCTTCATCCAAGTCATTAATATAGATTGTAAATAGTTGAGGCCCCAGCACTGATTCCTGCGGCACCCCACTAGTTACTGATTGCCAACCAGAAAATGATGCCTATATCCCGACTCTCTGTTTTCTGTTAGTTAGCCAATCCTCAATCCATGCTAATATATTACCTCCAACCCCGTGAACTTTTATCTTGTGCAGTAATCTTTTATGTGGCACCTTATCGAATGCCTTCTGGAAATCCAAATACACAACATCCACTGGTTCGCCCTTATCCACCCTGCATGTTACATTCTCAAAGAACTCCAGCAAATTTGTCAAACATGATTTCTCTTTCACAAAACCATGCTGACTCTGCTTGATTGTGTTATGCTTTTCCAAATGTTCTGCTGCTGCTTCCTTACTAATGGACTCCAGCATTTTCCCAACGACAGATGTTAGGCTAACCAGTCTATAATTTCCTGCTTTCTGTCTGCCTCCTTTTTTAAATAGGAGCGTTACATTTGCGGTTTTCTAATCTGCTGGGACCTCCCCAGAATCCAGGGAATTTTAGATTACAACCAATGCATCCACTATCTCTGCAGCTACTTCTTTTAAAATCCTAGGATGCAAGCCATCATGTCCAGGGGAGTCGTCCACCTTTAGTCCCATTATTTTACCGAGTACTATTTCTTTAGAGATAGTAATAGTTCCTCCCTCCCTATAGCCGCTTGATAATCCACTATTGGGATATTATTAATGTCTTCTACTGTGAAGACCGATACAAAATATTTGTTCAAATTCTCTGCCATTTCCCTGTTTCCCATTATTAATTCCCCATTCTCATCTTCTAGGGAACTAACTTTAGCCACTCTTTTCCTTTTTATGTATCTGTAGAAACTCTTTCCATCTGTTCTTATATTTCGTGCTAGTTTACTTTCATAATCTATCTTTCCTCTCCATTTTTTTTTAGTCGTTCTTTGCTGGCTTTTAAATCCTCTGGCCTCCCACTAGTCTTGGCAACATTGTATGCCCTTGTTTTCAATTTGATACTCTGTCCAACAATGTATCTACTGTTAGTGGGTCCGTTGACTACGCCCACCAGTGACTTTTTACCCTTATTATTCCTTATTTCCACCCAAACTGATTCAACATCTTGATCTTCTGAGCCAATATCGTTTCTCACAAATGCACTGATCTTATCCTTTATTAACAGAGCTACCCCACCTCCTTTTCTTTTCTGTCTGTCCTTCCGAATTGTCAAATACCCCTGAATATTTAGTTCCCAGTCTTGGCCACCTTGCAACCATGTCTCTGGAATGACTATCAGATCATATCCATTTGTATTTATTTGTGCCGTTAACTTATCTATTTTGTTATGAATGCTGCGTGCATTCAGATAAAGAGCCTTTAAATTTGTTTTTTTACCATTTTTTCCTGCTTTGACCCCACTTTCTGATTCACTTTTATATTTATATATTCTGTCCCTTCCTGTCACGCTCTGGTTTTCATTTCCACCAGTGCTACCCTGCTCTATTGCCTTCTCCTTATTCTTTGACTTTTTAAATTTTTGCTCAGGTGAACCCTCCCCCCCACTATTTAGTTTAAAGTCCTCTCTACAGCCCAAGTTATTTGATTCGCCAGGACCCTAGTCCCAGCACGGTCTAAGTGGAGTCTGTCACAACGGAACAGCTCCCTCTTACCCCAGTACTGGTGCCAATGCCCCACGAACCAAAACCCATTTCTCCCACACCAGTATTTGAGCCATGTGTTTAACTCTCTGATCTTATTTACCCTATGCAAATTTGCTCGTGGCTCAGGTAGTAATCCAGAGATTATTACCTTTGTGGTTCGGCTTTTTAATTTAGCCCCTAGCTGCCCATATTCCCTCAGCAGAACTTCTTTCTTTGTCCTACCCTTGTCATTTATTGCGCACAAATTTGATGCAGAAAGTTTTAAGCTGAGCTTATAGTTTCTGAGAGTTGCTGCAGGTGTTTATTTAATGTTAGTTCTATCTAACAAATAAGCTGTTAAAATGAAGCTTTAAAAATATATATATTTTACTCAAAGGCTATTTCTGGTGCTGTTGTTCTAATGGAGGTTTATTTTTTTCCAGACTATTTGCAACTGCTTTTTTGATACAAGGAACATACAGGTGCATTCATGCTTTCTTTGAGCATTCTTATCACTGCACTTGTGAAATTTTCACGGCTGGAAATAAAGTCGGGAATGTGGTTGGAATGGTGATAATTTATACTTAATTTTAGGTATTGTAATGCGACTCTCATATTTAGAACTTTAGAAGTTTAATATAGATTGTTGTGATTCATAATTCTGTTCTATAATTGTGAAGGTTCTTTTCAGTTGGCATGTAAGAAGGACCCATTGTTACCATGCAGTAACTATGGAGAGAACCCACACATCCGTATTGGAGCTGTCAACAGCCACAGGGAAATGTGAGGAGTAGTATTAATAATATTAGTTTGCAAGCCTCAAATGGCCAATTAGGTTCCTCTGAGAGCCAAAAATTCAGCTTCTTGTGTCAGTTTCTGAAAACCACATTTTTGTGCATGTTAATGTTTTGTTTAATGATCAACGTGGGTAATGGCTTTATTTTCAGTACAAGCCTTTGACAAGTTAAAGGAAATAAAGAAATACTTGCATTTATATAACACCTTTCTCGACCACCAGACGCCCCAAAGCGCTTTACAGCCAATAAAGTATGTTTGGAGTGTAGCCACTGTTGTAATGTGGGAAACACAGCCAATTTGTGCACAGCAAGCTCCCACAAACAGCAATGTGATAATGACCAGATAATCTGTTTCTGTTATATTGATTGAGGGATAAATATTGGCCAGGACACCTAAGATAACTCCTATGCTCTTCTTCGAAATGGTGCCATGGGATCTTTTACTTCCACATGAAAGAGCAATTTAATGTCTCATCCGAAAGATGGCACCTCCAACAGTGCAGCACTCCTTCAGCACTGCAGTGTCAGCCTAGATTTTTGTGCTGAAGTCCCTGGACTGGGACTTGAACACACAACCTTCTGACTCAGAGGTGAGAGTGCTACCCACTGAGCAACGACTGACACTAAGTTGAAGCGAGCAAGCCACAGGACCTCACTGGAAAATAAATCTCTTGCTGTTTGCATTTACATCTTCTGTCAGCTGTTTGTACCATTCACCGTGATTGGTGGGTGTATCTGCAGCTTATGTTATAACAAGCTTATGTCCTACTGTCCTTATTTTAATTTGGTTGCCAAGTTGCCACACTCAATGAGTGGGAAATCCAACAGTTCCTTCACGGAGCTGATCCAGAAGTTAAACATTATGGGGAGGTGGGGTTAAAGCATTCCCAGGGGGCGGTGTGGGAGGGATCACTGAGCAACCAACAGTGAGTGTGAAGATTTTTGGGGGGCTTGGTGGAACACTGAACTATCTCTGGGTGCTAAGTAAATCAGTGACACTACTTTTTTTGCGCTTTTTTGGAGTGCTCTGCAGCGATCCCTTTAAGGACCGTTGGTTGGGCCGGTCAATGCCCAGTGGAATACTAAACTCGCATCAGGGTCCTACAAATGACATAGGACACCGATTTAAATATTTTAATGAGGCTCCTGCCTGTTTCAAGCCAGGTCACTGGCTGCCCATTTTGAGACCCACTTGAATATCGATTCGGGCGGGTCTCGGGCAGCCAGTGAGCGGTAGCGTTCTTTTTAATTTTCAGCTGTCTACTGCCCCTCTTTACAGTGTGAATGAGGTGGTAGGCTTACAGAAATTTATCCCTTTGTCTTCTTGTGTTACAAAGACTATATTTAGGTTGTTTTTGAGGTATTTTTTTGAATTTATTGGTCAGCTTATATTAGTTTTCTAGATCAGCATGCATTCTGTAATTCACAACATTAGTTAACTGCAAATTTTTGCTTGCAAGCATAAATCTTGATGACACCACTAACTGAAAAAGCTGAAAAAGATTTGAGTATCTGAAGATCGATACCCTCTGTCATTTGTCATCATGCGAATGTAATAGATGAATATTTACTTACCCCACGTTAACAAGGTGAGCTTCTCCCCCAGGAAATATAAGAATACCACCAACAGAAGACTCACTGAGAAAAATAACACCAGGCCAAGTCGATTAAATAGGCCCAATAAGGGATAGACCCAGGCTCCAGCTGCATAGTAAATCCACAGAACCCTATATTAAAGAGAATACATTCCATTTGATTACTGAATATAATCATCAGAAAGTAGTAACTGGTTGGAATTTTGGTGTAACAGAAGGGAATTGGAATGGAACACATGCTGGAGCATTATGCTTGGATAAGGAATTTGTCTATATGGATTCCACTACTTTATTTTAATGAAAACATGAGGATGTTTTGTCAGTAAATTTATGAAATAACAACCCTCGTTTGAATTTGATAGTGAAATTTATATATCTTGTTAGAGCTATACAAGATACTAAGTGGATGAGACAAGGTTCATCCTAAGCATTATTTCACGTTAAACCATGACTGCAGGACAAGGCAGATATAGTTACAAATTGATAAAACATAAGAACACAAGAACATAAGAACATAAAAGGTATGTTTGGGAATAATGCCAGGACCAAGAGTGCTTAATACCTGGAATGGTCTCCTGGTTAAGGTAGTTGAGGCAAAAAGTCTGGAGTCATTTGAGAGGAAGTTTGAGGGTGAGGGGTCTATAGGCTTGAATGGAAAGATGAACTTGATTGGCCTTTATTTATCTATATTTATAAACATACAAAAATGGCAGGCAGAAAAATCAAGCCTGCCCCTCACTCATGATGGCTGGAGCATCATGACTCGATACTTCCTACCAGTTTAAAATAAAAACAGCTTTCCTTTCACACAAATATTACTTTATTTAAATTTTCTGCACTTGTACTCCCAATGCAATGCCCTCGCTACCAGCAGCATGTATCAGGAAATTAAGTGCACAAAGTTCCTGTTTTTCCATTCATTGCAACACATAATTTGGACTTCACGATATGCAATCCCAGAAGCAAAGGCTTCATGTACAGAAGCAGGAAATTGACCAAAACGCCAATCCTTATTAATCTGAGGTGAGAAGAAACAAGTGGCCTCAGCCAATAATAATGAAAGACCTCAAGACATGTTGAAGATCCATTAAGGAAAGAAAAATCAAATATGCACAGAGATTTTAGTGATTGGAATTTAAAATATTTGGAAAGGAAATGCATTGTTTCACCATTTGGTCATGTTTATTTGTCTGTGTGCAGTCCTTACCACAACAAATAGGAAATGGAGACAATTCCCAGGATGAGAAGTCCAGTTCTTCGTTTTGGATATTGATGGGGTATAATGAACAGCTCCAGCAGGATTAGTGGCAATACTATAGTGTGCTGAAATAAGAAAGAGAAACTTTCATTTATATATGGCATTTCACAACCTCAGGACGTCCCAAACAATTTGACACGCAATGAAGTACTTTTGAAGTGTAGTCACTGTTGTAATGTAGGACACGCAACAGCCAAATTGCATTTTAAACAGTGCAGCACTCCTTCAGTACTACACTGGAGTGTCAGCCTAGATTTTGGGAATATATAACAATACTATTGCAGTTGTTTTCAAAATCAGCCACCACTATTCCAAACCAATCAGATGGTTCACAAACCTATCTGTACAGAATGTAAGATGGCAGAACTGCAACAATCGCTGCACTGTACAATACTCACTGCTGCAGAAAATATTAACTGCATATCTGTGGAAAACTTACTTTCCTTATTGTTAGATCTTGCACCATTCATAACCAGTAGGAATTTAAAAAAATATGAAACTAAAGCATAAAATGTTGATGCTACAGAACAGGTCAGACAGCATATGTAAAAAGAAAAGATGGGCAAAGGCTTTCTGACCTTCTATCAATACCAGATGTAATATATTCTTATGATATCACTAACAAACACACTCTATAGGATGGCTCCAACTGTCATCCTGTGACTTTGTCACATGATGCTTTTATTGTATTTACATCAGTAGTTGCATTTTCACAGTGGTCCACTAGATAGAGCAGTTGTCCACGAGGGGGGAGCTCTATAACACTTCTCCCTCCTTAATGAAGAAGTAATCATAACAAAATAATCATCATACATAACTTACACGGTATACACAACAAAAGATATGGAATTATTTTTCCATATTTACAAATCGAACTTAACCACTGGTTTTCTGTTTCGAAGAGGATACCATCATTCTTGAACAGAACTTCCCAAACTTCTTATAAAATTTAATTCATTCTCGGCTGAGCCTGAGGAGAGTTTTTCTCCAAGGGCAACTCTTGATCTACATTTGAACTCTTCACAACTTCAGACTGTTTGTCTACCTGACTCAGGCTGAGACTTAAATTCTGACTTTCTCTTGGACTTGTTTCTAGTACATCTGATATAGAATTTGCTACTGGTACTCCACTTGCAAATAGACTATCTGACGCATCAGAAATAATCAAATCATTCCAACTTTCAACTCCTTCTACATCTGTAGGTAAAATATGATCAATGTGAAAAACCTAACCTTTCCACGATCAAACATCTTGACCAAATATGTGCGAGGACCACCGAAAAGCAAAATTCGGTCACGCAGAATCAGCATGGATTTATGAAGGGGAAGTCAAGTTTGACAAATTTGCTGGAGTTTTTTGAGGATGTAATGAACAGAGTGGATAAAGGGGAACCAGTGGATGTGGTGTATTTGGACTTCCAGAAGGCATTTGACAAGGTGCCACATAAAAGGTTACTGCACAAGATAAAAGTTCACGGGGTTGGGGGTAATATATTAACATGGATAGAGAGCAGAGTCGGGATAAATGGTTCATTCTCTGGTTGGCAACCAGTAACTAGTGGGGTGCCGCAGGTAACAGTGTTGGGACCCCAACTATTTACAATCTATATTAATGACTGGGAAGAAGGGACTGAGTGAGCCTTGCTGATGATACAAAGATGGGAGGAAAAGCAATGTGTGAGGAGGACACAAAAAATCTGCAAAAGGACATAGACAGGCTAAATGAGTGGCAAAAATTTGGCAGATAGAATATAATGTCGGAAAGTGTGAGGTCATGCACTTTGTCAGAAAAAATCAAAGAGCAAATTATTATTTAAATGGAGAAAGATAGCAAAGTGCCGCTGTACGTCGGGACATGGGGTACTTGTGCATGAAACACAAAAGGATAGTTATGCAGCTACAGCAAGTGTAAGGGCGTGGTCTCTATGAGGGGGTCAGGTTCCCTTCTGACTAACTTGAGCGGTTCAAATCGCTCCCCCTCCCTTGGGTTCTAGACTCTGGATTTATTTGGCGGGTGTGACAAAGTGCAAAGGACAGTGGTTTGATGCAAAAGAACTTTGGTTTTATTACAGTCAAGGTAATACAAGCTTATTACTCTTGTGAGAGAATACAAGGCCAAACTTACAATCACTCTAATAAAGGACAATACAAGGAAAGGTACAAGGTCAAACTTATAATCACTCTAATAAAGAACCATACACTATGTATTCAAAGGGGGTTACAGTAAAATTATACCTCCCACCTCCGAATATCTAATTCTAGCTAGGTTGGACCCCAGGGCAGGCAGGGACTATGCTTACCAATCCTTTTGACAGTTAACGGTAGATCGCGGTTTTGAGGTTCGCTGGATGTGGTAGGGTCTGCTTGCCGTAACCCGAACGTCGGAGAAGACTTCTTGCTGCGCAATCTTCAGTTGGGCTGAGTCCGCTGATGTGGTAAGGTGTGTTTTGGATCTATGGGGTAAGTACCTGGTTTTCTTTGTTAGTCTTTTAGGTAAGGTTTTACCCGTTGGTAGGTCAGGATTAGATTGTAGAATGGAAACTTTTCGATTCTTCGGTTTTTTCCCGTTGGAGTTTTGTTCGAGTTTGGTCGATCGTGGTGGTTTTTCCGTTGATACCACGTTGACTGTGGTCGGTTGCTGCCACGATGGTGATGTTCTTCAGGACTTCAGGACGTCGAGGCTGGAGAAATTAGTTTGCATCTGTCGTGTTGGTTTCTCTCCTTGTCGTGATGACACAAGCGTGGTCTCGGTTGTATCTCGAAATGTGTCATCTGAGGTAGTAGCAGCCTTGTAGCTACCTAGCAACCTAACCTCTGTTGAAAACAGGTGCCAGTTATACGATTTCAGTGGTTCTAATCTTGGCGCCAAATCAGTTCAAAATCCTTTGTATAAATTTGGCGGGCTTGGCTCTTCTTTGTAATATTTTGACTGGCTCGTTAAAAGTTGATTTGTTTTGGGTGGGTTCGAAAACTGTTTCCTGATGGAAATATTAGTTTGGTAATTGCAATATCCTTTTATGCTTAGTTTTCTCATGCAGGCTGGATTGGGCCTCTTTGTGATGTATATGCTGAAATGGTTGTCCAGACCCATGTTGATGGGTAGCTAGCTCTGGGTGATTTTATGATGTTAATGTCTCTTGTGAAGAAGGGTTCTCGAATACTCATTCCTCCAGACAGGTTAACTTAGTCCTCACACACAGGTACCCTCACTTAATCAGACTGTCTCCTGCTAGTTCCTTCGGCCGCCCACAGCCTTGAGTTTGTCTTTTAAAATCCAAAATTCTATTAAAGTTCGTAATTTCTTCTGTAAGCACCTTAGAGTTCCAAACATTTCGGTAGACAGTCCCAAATTAAATTTCCTTTCGAATGAGCCCAAACACAGGGAGGGTTTCTTGTGAATTGTGCACCTACTTCAGTCCCTCCTGTTGACACTCCACACTCTTGAGTGTCGATCAAGGTAAGCAAAATTCTTGCTCCCGAGAGTCAATCTTCCCTGCATTTAAACTAGCTCTAAACATTAATGTACTTCCCCCATTGAAATGCAATGCAATTTACAGGCGAATACAATCATTACAATTCGGTTGCATATAGAGGGGGTATGACGTCCCCCTTTTACTCGGTTTTCACAGTAAAGTAACGGGATACAGTCAAACACAGTTTAAGTAAAGTAAAATAAAAGCATATAGTCAAAACACATTCTCAAGTAACATAAAGGTCCATCGTCAAACATATTTTAAGTTCAGTAAAATAAAGGTAAGTAGTCAAAACATTTTTAAGTAACACCCTTACAACACTCGCTGGCTGGGTAGAATTAGATCCCAGCCACCCTGGCCATCTTCCCTCGTGGGCGTAAACGATGAGTTCTTCCACGCCTGGGTGCCACCCCTGGCGGTTACGATCGGTGCTCTTCCCCCTGAACACCCATAAATGAGGGATTCTTCCACGTCTCCTCGGTCGCCGCTGCTCATCATTATCAGAGCGAGCAGGAACAGGATCCTTTCCATACTGTTCTCTTTCCTGTCGGGGCACATAAAACAGATTGTCTAGCCCTGAGAAAGCTCTCTGGCTTGACAAAGGTGACCGAGTTCCAATTTGGGCTCATAGTCTTTAGTTGACTGGCTGTCTTATTCAGTTCCTTGTGGACAGATGACTGCTCTAAACTTTATCTCACAGTCGTTTTGCTTGTTATCTCACCGGTGCTTCCTTAATAGCCATACTGGTAGATTCTTTTTACTCCCAGGTGTTACCCAGCCTGTGCTTCTTTTAACAGTTGCGCTGGTAGATTCTTTCCTTACCCCAATTAACTAATACATCTATACTTATCATTACACAGATAATCTTACATTACTCTAAATTACTACTAAACATATTTAAATTCATATCGTACTATATATGTACATTTGCCACCCGTCTCCGGGTGGCCAGGTTAATTCCTGCCTTCTTTCTTTCTTCTTCTTCCGCTGGGTGTCCAGCGAGGTGAGCAATAGGTCGGTCTGCACCGCCGGACCCGGAGTGTCCTGACCGGAGGTGGGTTCGAGTCCCACACTATCGGGGGAATATCCCCCCGGTGCTGCAGCACAACGCTTCTTTGGGGGTGGCTGCCTGGTTCGTTTCTTCCCCTGGATGAGGGCTACAGCCTGGGGACTCTCACTTGGTGGCTGGTCCACTGCTATCTCTTTTGAGGGTCCCTTGTTGCCCGAGGCTACCGGCTGGGTGTCCCTGCTCGCGAGCTGGTCTCTGACCTTAGGTACCCTTTTGCAGCTGGTCCCTTTCCCGGGGCTGAACCATTTAAATTGGAGCGCTGGTGACCACGGTGTCTTTGGCCGTGGTGTGCAGGGAGTCCTTCTTAAGGCTCTGGCTGCTGGAGGTGCGTCCAAGTCCCAAATGATTGGGGGGACAGCCCCTCCAGTAACACAGTCCACCGCCCCTCTAGGTACAGTTTCTGGGTCTGCCACGCCCCCTGTGGGAATTCCACAGTCGGGGGCTGTTGGCTGGGGGTCCCTGTCTTTAGCACAGTTTACAGGTTTTGACTGTCCCTTATGTTTAGCTGCTGCCCCTGGGTTGAAAAGTTTGCACTGATTTATGTGGAACCATTTTGTTCGGCGGGGCAATTTTATGGCATAGGCCATGGGGCTTGCCTTGTCGACAATGTGGTACGGTCCCATGTACAGTGCCTCAATGACCCCTACTATAGCGTAGTTCCTCACCATAATCTGGTCCCCTATCTCCCACTCATGATGTTTGCGGGGCTCTAGCAGCAGTCGGTTGCTCCGATGCTGTTTTCTCATGTTGTTAGCAGCCTGCCAGTGAATCTGTTTAAGGTGTTCAAACAGATTCCTGACAAAGCTGTCCCGGTTCGCTTCCCTCAGCTGACCTTCCGTGAGTACCGGGGCTAACACATGGGTGGGGGTTCGCATGGTTCTGCCGGTCATGAGGTCGTATGAGGAGTACCCCGTGCTATTTGACTGGCTGGTCCAGATCACCATGAGGACTAGTGGTAGGACCTCTTCCCACCCCTTGGGTGAGTCCCCTGTGTCTTTGCACAGCCTTTCCTTGACAGTGTGGTTTAAATGCTCCACAGGCCCCGATGTCTGCAGGTTGTGGGCAATATGCCATTTTCCTTTGATGCCGAGAACCTTAAGGGTCTCCTGCATCACCTGCCCGGTGAAGTGACTCCCTTGGTCGGACTCCATGTATTGTGGTAGCCCCCATCTAGAGAACACTTCTCTGACCAGGATCCTCGCTGTTCCCAGGGCAGTGGCTGTTCGGCATGGGAAGGCTTCCACCCATTTGGTGAACAGGTCCACCAATACTAGGCAGTACCTGCAGCATCCCTGGGCAGTGGGTAGGGGCCCGATGTAATCGATTTAGATCAATTGCCAGGGTCCCTCTTCCCTCCTGATATGTCCCATAGACACCTTTATTTTCTGGGGGTCAGGGTTGTTGGCCGCGCACGCCTGACAGCTATCACAGAACTCGCGGACGTCTTCCCTGAGTCCTGGCCACCACCCTGCCTGTCCCATTCATTGCCAAGTGGTCTCAGGTCCGTGGTATCCTGCTCCTGGACCCTCGTGGGCCAGATGGAGGAATTCTCGCCGGTGTTGTTGTGGTACTATCCATTGCTCCCCCCTGAACAGCATGCCTTCTTTAATGGCAATTGCTGCGGTGCCGTCCGGGCCGTCTATCCTTTCCCCTTTAGCTAGCGTGTTCAGGACAGTTTTGAGGACGGGGCCTTGGGTCTGAACCGTTTTTAGGTCCGGGGGCAAAGCTATCCCTGCCTTCCCTGCGTCCCCATCCTGCCCCTGACTGCTGCAATGGGTCCTGGATTGTACTGATCCCAGAGCTTGCCCGTGCGGGCACCTTGCTTGGCCAACATATCAGCCTGCTGGTTTCCCTCACTACGAGGTTCAGTGGTGGAATGTGCCTTCACCTTATGTATATGGATATTCACTTCCTCCCCTATGGCTTTCGTGATCTTTTCCAGTAGGGGCTTAATTGCCAGGGGTCTCCTGTCTGCGGATGTGTATCCGAGACGGGACCAGTTAGCCAGGTACTCCGTACATGAATTGTATGTGAACATACTGTCTGAGCAAATCGTGTATGGGGTAGGGAATTCTTCGGGGTATGTGACTACGTACACCACCGCAGACAGTTCAACGTGCTGGGCACTCATGGTACTGGGGAGTTTAATCCCCAGGGCAATGCCTGCCTCGGGGTCATAAACTCCGCAGCCTGTGATTCGTTCCCCCGCAGATTCTGTGCTTGAACCGTCCACATAAATCTCTCGGCCTGTGGGGTGTAACCCAGCCCAAAAACCTATGTCAATTTCCCATACCCCTTCTATGGAACACCGGTGGGCCGTCCCTGGATAAATCATGTTGGCTGTGAGTCTTGGCTCGCAGAGATCCTTTACCCTTAGGCCCATTTAAGAGAGGAGCAGGGTCCAGCGAGCAATGTGGGCACTGCTCACTGTCCGGTCCTTGATTCTCCCGTCCAGGAGCATTTGGGTGGGGGTATGGTGGGTAAGGAGTGTGATAGGGGACCCCGCTATGAAGATCTTTTCACAGCCCAGTGAGTGGCTAGGAGGTGCCGCTCACAGTTGGAGTATCCCTTCTCCACGTCTGTGAATATCCTGGAGGAGTAGACCACTGGCCTCAGCCGGCCGTGCCGCTCTTGGAGCAGTACTGCACTCAGGCTGTCCCCACTGGCTGCTACCTCCAGGAAAAACTCTTTACCCCCATCGATGGCCCCTAGAGCTGGCACGGTCTGCAGGTCTTTCTTGAGTTGGATAAATGCTGCCTCGCAACCTTTGTCCCATTCCCACTCCACTCCCTTGTGTAGGAGTCGGAGCAGAGGGGCTGCGGTGGCTGCATAATCCTCAATGAAATCTCTGCAGTACCCGGTTAGCCCTGGAAAAGATCTCACTCCTGTTACTGTGTTGGGGGCGGGTAACTTCTGCACTGCTTCCCTTCTAGCTTTGTCAATGGCTCTTTCCCCTGCGCGCACAGCCAGTCCCAGAAATTTTACTTTCTTAAGGCCGATCTGTGCCTTCTTGGGGTTTACTTTAAATTCTTCTTCTTTCAGCAGCTCCAGCAGTTCAGCCAGCAGTGGGCCATGCTCCTCCCCCTCATCGGTGAATAGGAGCAGGTCATCCACACACTGTACTAATTGCTGGGGTCTGCTGAAACTCTTTAAACAGTTGGCCATACACTGATGGAAAATACTGGGGCTGTTGTGGAAGCCCTGAGGGAGACAGTTCCAAGTATATTGCTGTCCCTTAAAGGTAAAAGCAAACTTGTACTGATCTTCCCTTCTCAAAGGTATGGACCAAAACCCATTGGAAATATCCAGCACCGTGAAGGTGGTCGCGGAGGCTGGGATACTTCCAATGAGGTCGGCGACAGCAGCAACGGTGGGTGCACAGGTGGGGATGCTCCGGTTGAATACTTGATAGTCCACCGTAGCTCTCCAGGAGTTGTCCAGTTTCTTAACTGGCCACAATGGGGAGTTCACATGGGTTGCTATTGGTCTCAATACTCCCTGTTTAACCAGCGAACCCAAGGCTGTTTCCATGTCTGCCTCCTCCTCCCTGAGGAAGTTGTACTGTTTCTGTGGTCGGGTCATGGGGTCCCCATCTATACTAACCTCGACCTCATTTATTCTCCCGCAGTCGTGTTTGTGAGTGGCAAAAGCTGCAAGGTTTTTCTTCACATACTCTTGATATTCTATCATGGTGCTACTGACCAGTGATTCAAGGTCGTAACCCTCGTTTGGTTTCATGGTGCACACCGTCCCTTTTCCCTGTTTTCCCAGGATAACCATCACCTCACTCTCCTGTCCCGTGCAGACTGATCCCCAAAGGCAGTGGTTTCTTAAATCCACCAGGATTCCATGGCCTAGGATGAAGTCAGCCCCCAGGATCCCTCTCCCTTCCTGCTCCCACTTCATCAGGGCACAAGTCCACTTAGTGTGGAGTGTACCTAAATGAATGGAGAGCAGAACGGAGAATGAGCCAGTCTGTTCAGTGCCTGTGAAACCCACCAAGCTGTCGGGGACCCTGTTAGACAGAGGTGAGGCGGCGGGGTTAGCTGCATAGACAAGGGTGCTTGAGGCACCAGTGTCCAGCAGGTAAGTCCCTTTCACCTTTTCCACTTCCATCTGTACGGTCGGTCTCTCCCACGCATCATACTCGAGGGCACACAGGTGGACAGGCTGTGCCTGTCCTAGTCACGGTTTTGGTTGGGAGGGGGCAGATGGGATTTCAGTACTGGTGGTGGTGGCTACCTTTCCAGGGCCATCTAACATGGCTTGGAGCGCAGTTAAAAAGGTATCAAACGAGTAGGAAGGGACTGGCTTCTCGGTCTCGGCCTTTTTGGCCGGGGTTGGAGAACTCTTTCCTGCGCTATTCTTCCAAGGATTTCTACAATTCTTTCTCCAGTGCCCATTCTTTCCGCACCTGAATCAGGTACGTTTTGTATCGGAGGGATTACCCCCCTCGTGGCGCCATTCCCTCTTATCTTGGTTAGGTCGGATTTCGTGAAACCTTCCCTTTTGTGGGTGCTCTTTTGTCCCTCTGTCGTTTCTGTAAGCAAGGGTCAGTTGCCTAAGCACTCCCTGTTCGGTGGCTTGGGGATCCCTTGGGTCGAACCAGGCCTCAGCCTTCGTTCTTATTCTGGGTAAACTGTTAGCTACTAGGCTTTGGAGCCAGTGTGCTAATTTGTTCGAGTTTAAGAGATCTCTATCTATGTCCCCACTACAGGCGCTTTTGTACACCGGCCACAGTCGGTCTGCGAAAGCCTGTGGGGTTTCTCCTGTGAGCTGCACTGTTTTCTCTACTCTAGAGAAGGGACACCCGTCATTGCAGCCCACAGCTTCTAAAATGTCCTTTTGGACAGCAGCAAGTGTTTTCTGTCCTCTTTTGCTCTCAGTAGAGAGAGACTGGTACAGTTTGCTGTCTAGCGATAGGAGAAGCATCTTTGCCATTTCTGCATCATCGCATCCATTAATATCCCCTGCCTTTCCACTTCCACAAAGTGAACCGAGGGGTCTCCCTTTGGAGATAGCTTTCCCAGGTGGCTTATCATAGCCCTAAGCTGGTGGGGAGTGTGGGGGACCACAAACTGACTTTCCAGGGGCCCTGGACCCCCGTTAAGGATGGGCAGGCCAAACTTCTGTTGCCGGACTGGGCACATTGGCCCTGGTTCTGGCTCTCCCTGTTCTGGCTTGCCTCCCTCTCCTCCCTGCTGCCAAGCCGAGCTGAAACTCGGTGCTACAGGTGGTGGTGGTTCACTATCCCTGTCCGCCCCACAACTGATTTGCCCCTCCTGCTGCTGCACCAATGTAGTCACCGGTGCCACAGGTAGTGGCCAGGTAGTTTCCTCCTTCTCTTCCAGGTTTACCTGGGGCGTACCCGGGCTTATTAGGCATACCATACCTTTTGCCTTGGACAGAGCAAGGTTTAAACTTTTAATTTGTTGCTGGCAGGGACCGTGGTCTCCCGATTCAAACCCATTAGTGCTAGCTACTTTATACGCTGCTTGCACATCTTTTAATCTTTCCTGGAGCTCTTTTACTTGTAGGGTGAGGCGAGTACTTTGCTCCCTCAGTGACTTTTCATTACTTTTGGCCTCGGTAACCTGACATTGAAAATAGTCCTGACTGTTTTTAAACCTTTCCATTATCTGGGTTCTTTCCTGTTTTAGCTTATGGAGTTCTCTCGATAATCTTTCTTTTGACATAACTCTTTCCTGGTAGTTCTCTGCGCATTCCCAGGACACTGCCTGTAATGTTTCATTGGTTTTATCCAGGAGTTGGACCTGTCATTGCAGACAGACCAACAAAATTGCATTCTCTACTGCTTCCTTGTGATCTTTGCTTGCTGTCCACTGGGCTGCAGTGTCAGCCGGACGCTCAGTGCACAATAGACTAAGCACCCATTCCTTAGTTACATTGACCTTCTTAAACACATAGGAGGAAATCCTCTCTTCCATTTTGGTTCTTTGCTCTAAACCAGCATATTCCACATCACAACCCTTGTACCAGAGTCCTGCCGTGGTCGCCATTTTGTAAGGGGGTGGTCTCTATGAGGGGGTCAGGTTCCCTTCTGACCAACTTGAGCGGTTCGAATCACTCCCACTCTCTTGGGTTCTAGACTCTGGATTTATTTGGCGGGTGTGACAAAAGTGCAAAGGACACTGGTTTGATGCAAAAGAACGTTGGTTTTATTACAGTCAAGGTAATACAAGCTTATTACTCTAGTGAGAGAATACAAGGCCAAACTTACAATCGCACTAATAAAGGACAATACAAGGAAAGGTACAAGGTCAAACTTATAATCACTCTAATAAAGAACCGTACACTACATATTCAAAGGGGGTTACAGTAAAATTATACCTCCCACCTCCCAATACCTAATTCTAGCTAGATTGGACTCCAGGGCAGGTAGGGACTATGCTTACCAATCCTTTTGACAGTTAACGGTAGATTGCAGTTTCAGGATTCGCTGGATGTGGTAGGGTCTGCTTGCCATACCCCGAACATTGTAGAACACTTCTTGCTGCGCAATCTTCAGTTGGGTTGAGTCCGCTGATGCAGTAAGGTGCGTTTTGGATCTATGGTGTAAGTACCTGGTTTTCTTCGTTAGAAACAGGTTTCTACAGACTTTTAGGTAATGTTTTACCTGTTGGTAGGTCAGGATTAGATTGTAGAGTGGAAACTTTTTGATTCTTTGCTTTTTTCCCGTTGGAGTTTTGTTCAAGTTTGGTCGATCGTGGTGGTTTTTCCGTTGATACCACATTGACTGTGGTCGGTTGCTGCCATGATTGTGATGTTCTTCCTTCCTTCAGGACTTCAGGACTTCGAGGCTGGAGAAGTTAGTTTACAACTGTCACATTGGTTTCTCTCCTTGTCATGATGACAACAGTTTGGTCTCGGTTGTATAGCGAAGTGTGTCATCTGAGATAGTAGCAGCCTTGTAGCTACCTAGCAACCTAACCTCTGTGAAAAACAGAGGCCAGTTACATGATTTCAGTGGTTCTAATCTTGGTGCCAAATCAGTTCAAAATTTTTTGTATAAATTTGGTGGGCTTGGCTCATCTTTATTATATTTTGGCGGGCTCGTTAAAAGTTGATATGTCTTGGGTGGGTTGATGTTCGAAAACTGTTACCTGATGGAAATATTAGTTTGGTAATTGCAATGTCCTTTTGTGCTTAGTTTTTGCATGCAGGCTGGATTGGGCCTCTTTGTGATGTATATGCTGAAATGGTTGTCCAGACCCATGTTGATGGGTTGCTATCTCTGGGTGATTTTGTGATGTTAATGTCTCTTGTGGAGAAGGATTCTCGAATACTCATTCCTCCAGACAGGTTAACTTAGTCCTCACACACAGGTACCCTCACTTAATCAGACTGTCTCCTGCTAGTTCCTTAGGCCTGCCCACAGCCTTGAGTTTGTCTTTTAAAATCCAAAATTCTATTAAAGTTCGTAGTTTCTTCCGTAAGCACTTTAGAGTTCCAAACTTTTCGGTAGATAGTCCCAAATGAAATTTACTTTCGAATGAGCCCAAACACAGGGGGGGTTTCTTGTGAATTTTGCACCTTCTTCACAAGTGATCAGGAAGGCCAATGGTATCTTGGCCTTTATTGCAAAGGAGAATGAGTATAAAAGCAGGGAAGTCTTACTACAGCTACATAATGTATTCGTGAAGCCACACCAAGAGTACTGCATGCAGTTTTGGTTTCCATTTTACATAGAAACATAGAAAATAGGTGCAGAAGCAGGCCATTCAGCCCTTTGAGCCTGCACCACCATTCAATATGATCATGGCTGACCATGCAACTTTAATACCCCACTCCTGCCTTCTCTCCATATCCACTGATCCCTTTAGACGTAAGGGCCACATCTAACTCCCTTTTGAATATATCCAACGAACTGGACTCAACAACTTTCTGTGGTAGAGAATTCCATAGGTTCACAATTTTCTGGGTGAAAAAGTTTCTCCTCATCTCGGTCCTATATGGCTTACCCATTACCCTTAGACTGTGACCTCTGGTTCTGGACTTCACCAACATCAGGAACATTTTTCCTGCATCTAACCTATCCAATCCGTCAGAATTTTCTATGAGAACCTCTCTCATTCTTCTAAATTCCAGTGAATATAAGCCTAGTCGATCCAGTCTTTCTTCATATGTCAGTCCTGCCATCCTGGGAATCAGTAGGTGAACCTTCGCTGCACTCCCTCAATAGCAAGAATGTCCTTCCTCAGGTTAGGAGACCAAAACTGCACACAATACTCAAGGCCCTGTACAACTGCATCAAGACCTCCCTGCACCTATACTCAAATCCTCTCGCTATGAAGGCCAACATGCCATTTGCTTTCTTAACTGCCTGCTGTACCTGCATGCCTACTTTCAATGACTGATGTACCATGACACTCAGGTCTCATTGCACCTCCCATTTTACTAATCTGTCACCATTCAGATAATAATCTGCCTTCCTGTTTTTGCAACCAAAGTGGATAACCTCACACTTATTCACATTATACTGCATCTGCCATGCATTTGTCCACTCACCTAACTTTTCCAAGTCACCCTGCATCCTCCTCACAGCTCACACTGTCACCCAGCTTAGTATCTTCAAACTTGGAGATATTACATTCAATTATTTTGTCTAAATCATTAATATGTATTGTAAATAGCTGGGGTTCCAGCACTGAACCTTACGGTAACCCACTAGTCACTGCCTGCCATTCTGAAATCCGTTTATTCCCACTCTTTGCTTCCTGTCTGCCAACCAGTTCTCTATCCATGTCAATACATTACCCCCAATCCTATGTTCCTTAATTTTGCACACTAATCGCTTGTGTGGGACCTTGTCAAAAGCCTTTTAAAAGTCCAAATACACTACATCCACTGGTTCTCCCTTGTCCACTCTACTAGTTACATCCACAAAAAATTCTAGAAGATTTGTCAAGCATGATTTCCCATTCATAAATCTATGCTGACTTGGACCGATCCTGTCACTGCTTTCCAAATGCGCTGCTCTTACATCTTTAATAATTAATTCCAGCATTTTCCCCACTACCGATGTCAGGCTAACTGGTCTATAATTCCCTGTTTTCTCTCTGTTAAAAAGTGGGGTTACATTAGCTACCCTCCAATCCATAGGAACTGATCCAGAGCCCATGGAATGTTGGAAAATGACCACCAATGCATCTACTATTTCTAGGGCCACTTCCTTAAGTACTCTGGGATGCAGACTATCAGGCCCTGGGGATTCATTGGCCTTCAATCCTATCAATTGCCCTAACACCATTTCCTGACTAATAAGGATTTCCCTCAGTTCACTCAGTTCCTCCTTCTCGCTAGACCCTCGATCCCCTAATATTTTCGGGAGCTTATTTGTGTTTTCCTTAGTGAAGACAGAACCAAAGTATTTGTTCAATTGATCTGCCATTTCCTTGTTCCCCTTTATGAATTCACCTGATTCTGACTGCAAGGGACCTACATTAGTCTTCACTAATCTTTTTCTCTTCACATATCTATAGAAGCTTTTGCAGTCAGTTTTCATGCTCTCTGCAAGCTTACTCTCATGCTCTATTTTCCTCCCGAAAGGATATACTTGCTTTGGAGGCAGTTCAGAGAAGGTTCACTAGATTGATTCTGGGTATGAGGGGGTTGACTTATGAGGAAAGGTTGAGTAGGTTGGGCCTCTACTCATTGAAATTCAGAAGAATGAGAGGTGATCTTATCGAAATGTATAAGATTATGAGGGGGCTTCAGAAGATGTTTCCACTGATGGGGGAGACTAGAACTTGAGGGCACGATCTTAGAATTAGGGATCGCCCATTTAAAACAGAGATGAGGAGACATTTCTTCTCTCAGAGGGTTGTAAATCTGTTGAATTTGCAGCCTCAGAGAGCTGTGGAAGATGGGACATTGAATAAATTTAAGACAGAAATAGATAGTTTCTTAAACGATAAGGGGATAAGAGTTATGGGGAGTGGGCAGGGAAGTGGAGCTGAGTCCATGATCAGATCAGCCATGATGTTATTGAATGGTGGAGCAGGCTCAAGGGACCGATTGGCCTACTCCTGTTCCTATTTTTTATGTTTTTATGTTCTTATATCTTCACTACTCTTCCTGGTAACCACTTTAACCATTTATGGTGATGGTTCTTCACTCACCTTCTGATTCAATTTCACACTTCTCTCTTTTACTCTACCTCTATCATGATTCTCTTCTGGATTAATTGTTTCTTTTCTACTGACTGTGCCAGGTTTGGCTTTAACAACGAGAATCTAGTTCATGGCTGTCATTTGAGAAACAACTTTGCTGGTGTTCTACCAATAGTTGTATGAGGAATATTATGATAAGTAATTAGAAAATTTACTAGCTTGTGGTTCAATGACAACTGCCGTTTCTTTGGATTTGGATTCAACGTTTACTTGATAAGTGCACGTTTTACAATTTGTTCTGTGCACACTGCTGCACCATTTGAAGCAGGGTAGTACAGTAGAATCTTGGTATCTTTCACACCATTTCTGCTCATGTGTAAATTCCTCTGAACAAAATTGCAGCCCATTATCATACACAATTTCTTCTGGGAGGCCATATGTAGAAAACAATCTTCACAAATTGCCTAGTGTTTAACTTGTTGTTATTTTCCACATCGCAAATACTGCTACCCACTTCGAATGACTATCAATGACAATGAACAATTGCTGTCCTTCAAGCTCATTAAAATCTACATGTAACCTTTGACACACCCTAGGAGACCATTTCCATGGCTGAATTGGTACTGATGGTGGTTTTTTGCTTACTGATTGACATGTTGTACACTGACTAACAATGTATTCTATGATTCAGAATTTCTTAACAACCCGCCAGCGCCCGATTGCCGCCCAAAAGACCACGAAGATTCCCAAGGTTATCACCGGCAAAACTTCCCCCAAACAAAGAAAAAAATCTGCCCAGCAAAAAAATGGGCATGCACCTCGATTCTCGGCAAAAAAGTGGAATTTAGGGTCGAATGGGCGGTTCTTAAAGAAAATGGACGATAATTTAAAAATTCACTAAAAATTTACCCCAAGGCTGCGGGTTGGGCCTAGGAGGAGAAAAACACTAAAAATAATTTTTAAAAAACAGAACATAAAAAAATCATAAAAGCATTCTCAGGACCCTTTTAACTTAAATCACGACAACAGAATTTTAAAATATTGAGTAAAAAAACAATTACTTACCTTTTTCTTGCAGGACTACTCACCGCCTAAATTCTTATGTATTGGTCACTGCTGAGCCAAGTCGCGCCATGGCGATCTGTGGACAGTGCACAGCGACAGTCCGCACCCCAGCGGTACCTCAAAACCGTCGACATAACTCAGCTGGGCAATTTCTCACCGATCCGGTTATTGCCCAAAACAGCCAATACCGTCCAGAAACCGGGCAGTGAGCCAATGCAATTTCTAGCCCTAAATCTTTATCTAAACCTGGCCACCATAAGTAACTGTGTGCAAAATCCTTGGTCAAGCACATTCCCAGGAGCTGGTCATGAAGATCTCCTAACAATTTGGACCTGATCTTATTTGGGATATCGACTCTTGCACTCATGATACAATCTTTATCCACTGATAATTGATTTCTACAAATGAAGTATGGAGGAATATCTTTCTCTGATACCCGGTTTGGCCATCCATTTGCTATGTAATCATACACCTTTGACATAACTGGGTCATGTTTGGTTGCTCTACCAATCTCTTCAGCTGTGACTGGCAGTTCATCAATGTATGAAAAATAGAACACTTCTTCTACCTTAGAGATAATGTTCTCAGATTCTAGTCTTTTGAGTTCTTGCTCAACTTTCTCCTTGAGTGCGAATGGTATGGGACGTGGCTTGCAGTAAAATGGTCTAGCATCCTTCTGCACTCTGACACTCGTCTTGAAGCCTTGGATCGGACTGCCTGTTTCATGGAACACCTTCGGATACTGCTTGTTAATGTCATCTTTCAATGCAAATTTCATTTCCACACAAAAAATATCATTCCAATCCAGCTTCAGTGATACCAACAAATTTCTACCTATCAAACAGGCTTGTCTCCTGCCATTACTATGAGAGGCTAGCTCCGAAACGGATCCCTGTATTTCACCAGTATGGTGATACGACCTACAACAGGAATTTATTCTCTTGAGTAGCCTCGCAGCTCTATCTTCGATTTCTCCAGTGGAAAATCATGTAACGTGTCGAGATATAACGATTCTAGTACGACGCTCACGGATGCACCAGTGTCGATTTCCAAGGGTATCCTGGTTCCTGCAATGTCTACTTGGATGACGATACATCATGAATCATTGTTAGATACCCTCGTGGTCCTGATGACATGTATCTCCAGAAACTCCTCGTCCTGTTGCTTCTCTTCAATGCTATGTAGTGTTTGGTGATTTCTACTTATAGCATTGAAAGTTGGTTTACTCTTCAGTCAGCATGCCTTTGCAAGGTGCCCAGTTTTCTTGCAGTAGAAACACTCTGCCTTCACATATGGACAGCTTTAAATGATGTGTTGTCCCAGACACCGATAGCGCGATTTCAATGCACTGTTGCCTTGGCCAGTTGCTGAGGTCTTAAGACCGAACTGCCTTTTACTTTTAACCGGCAGGCGATTCACCTCAGTTTTCTGATGACTGGAAATGGTCCGAAATTCTCGGGAGTATCGGTCGGCCATATCCATTGACATAGCTACCTGACAAGCTGAATCAAAAATCCAAATTAGGTGTTGTCACAATTTTCTTCTGATTGCTTCATTTTGCTCTCCACAATCAAAGCGATCACACAATGCTTAGTCCTGAAAATTTCTGAAATGACTGTGAATGCATCGCTTTTTTAAAGCTACAATGTACTCACTGATACTCTGGTCATGTAATTGATTTTGTGTTCAAAACGATAACTTTCAGCAATTTCCAGAGGTTCAGGACTGTAGTGCTGTCTCCATCAGTGGCGTGACCTTTGGCTTGATGGGAATAAGCACTCAAGGTTTCATACACCTCGGGGCCTGCTTCAGTCAAGAAAATAGCCCATTTCCTTTCTAACACTACCCGGTTACAGTTTTCATCATCGGGGACTTTGACAATACTGTTCACGGTGAAAAGGATTTCTAGCCACTCCTCATCCGCTCCAGAAGTCTCTTGGTCATGATGGAACTCACCTAAGCACCCTATTATTCCAATAGGCTCAGTCATCTGGATTCTGACAGTTCATCCAAGTGTGCTTGTAATTTATCTTGGATTTTAGCTGTACTGCAAAACGAAGAACCTCTCAAAGTCTCTCTCTCAGTTAGCTGGATCATTCACCAACAAAAATTTCAGCTAGGGAATCTGATTATCTTATCCTCGTTCACCAAGGTGATATATTCTTATGATATCACTAACAAACACACTCTACAAGATGGCTCCATCTGTCATCATTTGTCACATGACCCTTTTATTGTATTTACGTCGGTAGTTGGATTACCACAGTAGTCCACTAGGTGGAGCAGTAGTCCACTTGGGAAATTTCTATTACAACAGGCAGATGGTCACTTGGTGCCAGATCCCTATCAATGTCATTTGCACCTGAACTCTGTCCAACATCTCACTGTAACACCATGGGCATGATAAGAAAATCCACCTACTAAGATTGTACCATCACATCCATCCCATGGGAAATCATTCCTTCATGTACCAATCAATAATAAATCAGTAGCCATTGATTTTCTTTTCTTTTCATGCCTATTTATTTTACTGTAGGAAGGAGGATTGTCTCAGGATTTGTACTGTGCACAAAAAGGCCATTTTCTATCCAAACCTCTCTAGAAGTATCATGATAAATGATTGCATGAATACCTATTACCTGAAGCACAGCCATCAATGACCAATCTGTGCTGACACTTATATTAAATAGAAAATTCAGCACTTAGTTTATTCAGACTATGAACTATTTCGATCAGCTGATATACGACTGGGTTGTTTGCTGCATGTTGACTAATACCTTGTACAGTTAACTGTATTATATTACCACAAAATTTATTGCTCAGAGCGAGAACGTTTCAGAAACATTTGTTGAAACTCCTGTTCCAAATTGTATTCATTTCATATTATCACAAATATTTGTTTTCATTTCCCAGACCAGCCACTCTTGCTTAGTCAGGTGAACTATTATGGTGGCTAATTTGATGAATTTTCACTCCATGCACAGAACTTGGGAATTTGGTAGCACGTTCGCCATGTTTTACCACCTATTCAGACAGAATAATGGTGTGGGGGGAGTGAGCACACCTGGATTCTCGATGGGGGTAAGTTCATTATTGCATGCTTTCAATGGACATTATCTCTGACCTGCAATCCCTTAAAGTGCAGTTTCCCCACTAGACAGGATTGGGGAATTACCCCTGATATACACTCTCAGTGGACATGGCTCAGCAGCTGGTATGAAAATTCATAAAATGATCCTGTTAGTGCTCAGCAGTTTTGGATCATAAGCATTTCTGTACTGTAGACTCACATTGGAGTGAGACTTGAACCCACAACCTTCTGACTCAGAGGCGAGGGTGCCACCAACTGAGCCACAGCTGACACATATGGACAGAGAGTGCATAATTTATACAAGATTTTTAATATATAGATTTCAATAGAGTTTTTAAGCACTAAATAGTATCACATGAAGAACAGAATTTATAATTTGAATACAAGCTGTCATACAGCCAGAACTGAATGTTAAAATGTTAACTTTCGCATAAATAATTTGGCTTGTATGGCAAAGGAGTTTGAAATATTCCAATAATATAGTGAATAACATAGTTAGAGAATAAAACTGTTCATGACTTGGTGAAGGATAGACTCCAAGTCGATTGTTTTTGTTGTCTCCTTGTGATAGGATGAAACTTTCTTCTCATAATGAAAATGCTAAGAACACAGCTGTAACAGTGAAATACTTATTGCTTGATACGACCTATTTCCAGTAATGTGTCCACACATCTGCACTTACCAGGGGTGGACCTGCCCTTCACAATTTGATTTCACTGAGATCAAGATACAGATGATTGCACTCTCAGCATCAGCCCCAGCCCCAGGAACCCCCAGGAGCCTCAGCCACCTCGGATCTGGACCCCACTGATTAACCATTTTCCCTTTTCAGCCAGGGGCTGATTCAAGTTGCCCTTGCTGTCCCATCACTCACAACAGTAGCGTGTGAGGAATCAGAATTGTCAAATTTAATAAGCGATAAGTCTGTCCAAAATGAAGCAGAGGAAATCGGGCCAGAGTCATTGCAAATGTCACATATCCGACCATCAGGTAGCTGGGGAGAAGTGGATAAAACTTTGGGAAATGGGAGGGGAAAAAGTAAATCAAAGCATCGAGAGTAGGGTGGGGCTGATGCTGAGATCGCAGTCACCTGTATCTTGGTCTCAGTGAAATGAAGTTGTGAAAGCCATTAACTTATATGGTCAGGCTACTTCTAGGCTGGAGCAGGAAATATTTGCAACATCTTCCAGTTTGTCATGCGCTGTTCTATAAGGGAGGTAACTAAAGCTCTGTATTCTAAGGGAACTGAATACATTTTCTTCTCTCCAGCCAGAGAGCAGCAGGCAGAGCGAACACGTGGCTTCGCGAGTATTGCAGGTTTCCCCATGGTACAGGGTTCCATTGACTGCAGGCACGTCGCTTTGCAAGCACCACATGTAAACTCTGAGATTTACTACAACGGAAAGGGATTCCGCTCTGAGTGTCCAGCTGTTGTGTGGCCATACTTACCAAATCATGCAGGTGAATGCCCGGTATCTTGGCAGCAGTCCACGGTCCCATGTGCATTTGAGCCACAATGACAAACCAAAGGTTGGCTACTGGGCTATCCGGTAACAACATGGCTCATGAATCCGTTTCGCAACCCATACACACGTGGGCAGCATTCATACAACAAAAGCCATGCTACCACACAAAATATCATTAAACAGACCATTGGTGTGCAGCAGCAATGCTTCTGCTGACTGAACAAATCTGGAGGAGCCTTGCAGTACTTAGCAAAGTGCATGTCAAGATTCGTAGTTGTCTGCTGCATGCTGCACAAACTCGCCATTATGAGGGCACAGCCCTTGACACCAGCTATATGGTGACCAGCTGAGAAGCAGGAGCAGGAAGAGGAAGTGAGGAGGAAGAGGAAGCGAAGAGAAAGCAAGGAGGCAACCCGGACAGCCTTTTGCTGGCGAGGCTGTCGGTGACCGACTCATCCGGCTACAATACCAGTAAACACAAACCTAATCCCCCATTCACCAACACCTTACCTTCCCTCTGTCACTGACCATCACGGCATCTGCTTGGCCATAATGCAAAAATAAAAGCCAACACAAAACAAACATTCCAAACCAAATGTATTAATTAAATCATGCCATATTGCATACAAACATAAACTAATCACCCTTATGCCTTTCTTTGTGGTTATTTTCCATGTGCCTTTGCCTGTCCTAATGCTTCTGTGCAGTGCTATTCCAGTGGCTGCAGTATGGCTGGTTGAAGGCTGCTGACTTTCAGTGGAGGAGACTGCAGATAGCCCTGGAGGATGACCTCAAGCAGCTCAGGGCCTAACAGGCTTGGCTTCGGACTGCACCATCTTTGCATGGGTGGGAGAAGTCTAGACTGGCTGGCTGACAGGCAACTGCAAGGGAACTAATTGAGTAGCAGGAATGGGAGGACGAATGCTATCATCCTGATAGAGGACAACAGGTTTGTGCTCCATGGAGCCACTGCCCTTCCCCTGGATCCGCAAGTGTGCAGTTGGTCATCACTTCCATGCTAGAAAGGATGGGCTGTGCCAAGTTGGTGCCGGACTCCTACATGCTCCTTGACATTGCATGCAGTCCTTCTGGCAGGCCTGCCAATGCACCAAGTAATTTATTGTGCATACCCATCAGCCCTCTTCTGTAGCCTGCCAAATTGAAGTGGTCATCAGAGTCCTCTGCAGCAGAACTCATGTGTGAGTTCGCCCTCTGGGGAGCTGGCACCTGTGTTACCCTTGTTCCCACTCGTGCCTGATGTCTCATCAATTGCAGATCCCACATCTAATGCTATCCTCTAAAGTCATCATCATCATATGCAGTCCCTCGGGGTCAAGGATGACTTGTTTCCACACTAAAAATGAGTACTCAAGTGACTGATGAACTCATTTTAAACGGTGAAAGATGCTTGTGCATGAATTCTTTTAATGTGGGATGGCCGTTGCACACCAGCCACCACACGGGCTTGATGGAGCAAAGTCTTGGTCCAGTGGCAAGGGGATCCAAGACGACTGAAGACCAAGCTCCGCCACAAAGTACGCAATGCGTCAGTATCGGAGTGTGAAATCGAGTGATAGTGTTGTGACTTCATCATCAATGCCTTCTTCCTCTTCCATCTGTTGCTGTTCCACCACTGCTGGCCAGGTTGCAGTTCTTAGGTAGCTGAAAGGAGAAAGGCACAAGGCTGGGGTTGTGGTGCGGTGAGGGAGGGAAAGTAAGAGGTGCATGCTTACACGATCTACAACTTTTAAATCAAAAGACATTGCAATAAGAAGGAAGTGGGAATTGTGAGAAGTAGGATTAGATATGAGGATACTATTATGTTCCATTGATTCAGCACCGCCGTTGACCACAGAATCAGTGATGGCTGCACCAACGATGCCATCTCCTCCATCGGGGTAAGGTCATGCAGGCGCACCTGTCTCCCCTCAGTTAGCTCCTGCTGGCTCCAATTATGTGCCAACTTGTCCTGCAAGATAGAGGGAAGTTTGTCAGTGAGTGCAGTGCAATGTGTTTGGGTGATACAGCTGTCATGGTTGAATAGCTGGCAATGTGGTACATTGAGCAGTGTATGAGGCTAGTGGTGCAGTTGGTGGGTTATGGCATTTGAAGATGAATTCAGTGACCTTGACCACTCATGTGAGGTCATTGAACTTTTTTTGGCATTGCATGCAGGTCCTCAGGGCTTGACTCCTGGCATTGACCTCCACAGCTACCTGCTCCCACTGCCTTTGCAGCATTTGCCTGGAGGGTCTTCTACGCCCCCACTCCCTGTGAATAGAGGACGTCTCTTCTCTTGACCACCTCCTCCACCACGGCTTCAAGTGCAGTATCTGAGAACCTTGGAGCATGCTCTCTCTCCCCTGTTGTGCCATCAGTCAGTGTTCTTGCAGGCCAGACTCTCTTCTCCAGCCACTTGCAGCATCTGCTCCAGTCAGAATGCACCTCCCCTTTAAGCAGTGCAGCCTGGTTTTAAGTAGAGCTGGTTAGCTTTAAGTGGATCTAGCCTCGCACGAACTTGGGCCCCCTGCTCAGGCATTCAGCTATGCAACGGCGCATGTAGCGCTGCCTCAATGCTGTAATCATGTAAATTAGCAGGCAGCACAAAGTTTGCTGTATCGGAAGCAACAGGCGCAGATAAGTCACGTATCCTAATCCCCATGCCCATTTCAGAGGGGCTATCAAAGTTATCCCAATAGAGTTTTATAAAGGCTTGCTCCATTTAAGATCAATTGCCAGCCTTTCTTAACTTCTGAGTTAACTATCCTAATATAGATTTCAAATAATTAATACAAGATGGTTATTCCACTTGCCTACTACGAGTACATATCAGACGGCATGCACAAACAACTTACGAACAGAAATTTTCCTGGACATGCACCCAGGGCACTGAAAAATGGAGTAGGAGCCTGTTGTGTGCTCTGACCCGCCCAATATTCTGTGCCGAGGTGATCCAGTGCCCCTAGGTGTCAACCCGGGAAAATCTCACCTATTATTTTCATCCACATCAGGAGCATGTCAGTGGAAAATTTATCCCAAATATAAATAGTTCCAGCTCAGTGCTAAACAAAGCAATTTGCTGAACTACATCAGCCTGAAAATTACTGTACCTGTAAATGCTTGCATCCAACTGCACTCACTCATCCAATCTCTCTACAGTGCTGCTCTCTTCACCACCTTTAAATTCTATTTTTTATTGTATATTCAACTAAATCCTCCACTGCCCAATCCATCTCTCTCTTTAATCTTTTACTGTTGATTCATCTTTCATCTAAAACCTCTAAGTATCAGTTTGTGTCAGTTGGTACCACCCTTGACTGAAGGTTGTGGCTTCAAACCCCAAAATGGGCTTTGAACACATAATGTACACTGACACTCTAGTGTAGTGATGTATTGTTAAATTAAGGGGGAAAAATGCCGTTGCATCCCGTTTGAGGGTGGTAATATCCGGGAGATGGGACATTTTGTGCCAGGCGCGGATGTCCCGCCCCACTCGCTAAATTCGGGTTACCGCCCCCGAAAAGAAGTGGAGTGCAAAATAATGCACTCCACTTCCTATCTCTTGCAGTAGTGGGGCGGATGGGTAGGGAGTGCAACACTAGGCTACGCACTGGGCCGCGTAGGAGGGCCTCTTCCCTTAATTAAAGGGAAGGACCCTAGGTTCAAACTCTGCAATGATGAAAGGGTCCTATCAGGATCACCGGGGAGTGGGAGTGCCGTGCCAACAGCCCGGCACTCTAGCAAAGTGCCGGGCTGACCGATCGTGGCACGGATCCTGCATTCAATGCGACAACAGGGCGCTCGTCAAAATCGGCTGACTATTTTTTGTAATGGCCCACACCTCCCCTTTAACTTGCACTCCGCAATCGGCCAGCCGCCCTGGACACGCTCCATGAAGCTGTTGCTGGCATTGCCCAGCGCAGCTTCAGGGCGCGATACCCAATTTAGGGTCCGGGGCACTAACGAGGAGCTGCGCATGGTGATGATGTCCCTTTTAGAGCTCCTTTGCAGCCATTCTATGAGGACAGGCTGTGCAACCACATTGGAAAGAGCAGGAAATTGGACAAAGACCCCCTTGAGCATAATTTACACAAGACTTCATAGAAACATATAAACATAGAAAATAGGTGCAGGAGTAGGCCATTCGGCCCTTCGAGCCTGCACCACCATTCAATATGATCATGGCTGATCATGCAACTTCAGTACCCTATTCCTGCTTTCTCTCCATACCCCTTGATCCTTTTAGCTGTAAGGGTCACATCTAACTCCCTTTTGAATATATCTAACGAACTGGCCTCAACAACTTCCTGTGGTAGAGAATGCCACAGGTTCACAATTCTCTGAGTGAAGAAGTTTCTCCTCATCTCGGTCCTAAATGGCTTACCCCTTATCCTTAGACTGTGACCCCTGGTTCTGGACTTCCCCAACATCGGGAACATTCTTCCTTTAAAAAGTGGCTACATTAGCTATCCTTCAAACCATAGGAACTGATCCAGAGTCTATAGAATGTTGGAAAATGACCATCTATGCATCTACTATTTCTAGGGCCACTTCCTTAAGTACTCTGGGATGCAGACTATCATGCAGTAATAAATGTGAAAGGACGCGCTAACTTTAAGTGCAGAATGATCATGGCAAAATCAATCGCTGCCTGATTTCTCAGGGCTGATTTGCCTGAGCAGAAAATCCATCCTGTACATCTTTAAAAGATGGAACCTCAATTTAAATTTTCATCCAATGCACTCCCATAGTACTGCACTGAAGTGTCAGTCTAGGTTATATGCAGAAGGCCTTGGAAAGGATGCAGAAGTGATTTACTAGAATGATATGAGAGACTTCAGATATGTAGAGAGACTAGAGAAGCTGGGATAGTTCTCCTTAGAGCAGAGAAGGTGAAGAGGAAATTTAATGGAGGTGATCAAAATTATGAAAGGTTTTGATACAGTAAATAAGGAGAAACTTTTTCCACTGGCAGGACGGTCAGTAACTAGATGACACAGATTTAGGATAATTGACAAAAGAACCAGAGGGAAGATGGGGATTTTTTTTAATGCAGCGAGATGTTATGATTTGGATTGCAGTGCCTGAAAGGGTGGTGGAAATTTCAAATGGGAATTGGATATATATTTAGAGCAAAAATTAGCCGGACTATAGGGAAAGGGTAGGGCAATGGGACTAATTGGATAGATCTTTCAAAGAGCCGGCACAGGCATGATGGGTCGAATGGCTACCTTTTGTGCTATAAGATACTATGGCTGGTGTTTCAACCGAAGAAAACGCTGGGTTTGGAGTATGGAGCCAGTTAAAATCTTCCTCTTTCACTAACCTTTTGGTCACCTTTCCTACTATCTCCTTATGTGGCTCGGTGTCAAATTTTGTCTGATAACACTCTTGTAAAGTGTCTCGAGTCATTTTACTACATTAAAAGCGCTATATAAATGCAAGTTGTTATTGCTGTAGTAAAATAATTTAACATCCATTATTTCCAGACAGTGGATCACGGCACAGAATATGTGAGAAGGGCCAAAAAAATTCCTACCCTATTCATGCAGCACCTGCAGTAGCTTAATTTAAATATTAAAATCATTGGATATATGTAAGTAAGGTACATGGTGATTTTGGTCCACCAAGATGGAGTCACACTATGCCCTCCCTTTGCATATCTGGAGTGGGTATAAAGAGAAGCTCCAGGCAAAACGTAGGTCTTAAAAGGCTAGACCTTTATTTTTTTTCTATTTGTTCATTTGATGTGGGCATCGCTGGTAAGGCCAGCATTTATTGCCCATCCCTAATTGCCCTTAAAAAGGTGATGGTGAGCCACCTTCTTGATGTGGTGAAGATACTCCCGTAGTGCTGTTAGGGAGGGAGTTCCAAGATTTTGACCCAGTGACAATGAAGGAACAGTGATATATTTCCAAGTCAGGATAGTGTCTGATTTGGAGGGGAACTTGGAGGTTCCCAAGCACCTGCTGCACTTCTAGGTGGTAGAGGTCGCAGGTTTGGGAGGTGCTGTCGAAGAAGCCTTGGTGAGTTGCTGCAGTGCATTTTGTAGATGGTTCATACTGCAGTCACTGTGCGCTGGTGGTGGAGGGAGTGAATGTTTAAGGTGGTGGATGGGGTGTCAATCAAGCTTTGTCCTGGATGGTGTCGAGCTTCTTGAGTGTTGTTGGAGCTGCAATCATCCAGGCAAGTGGAGAGTATTCCATCACGCTCCTAACTTGTGCCTTGTAGATGGTGGAAAGACTTTGGGGAGTCAGGAGTTGAGTCCCTCACTGCAGAACACCCAGCCTCTGACCTGCTCTTGTTGCCACAGTATTTATGTAGCTGGCCCAGTTAAGTTTCTGGGCAATGGTGAATCGATGATGATAATGCCATTGAATGTCAAAGGGAGATGCTTAGATTTTCTCATGTTGAAGATGATCATTGTCTGGCACTTGTGTGACATGACTGTTACTTGCCACTTACCAGACTAAGCCTGAATGTCATCCATGTCTTGCTGCATGCAGGCACGGACTGCTTCATTATCTGAGGAGTTGTAGTACAGGGCTGTAGTAATACCCGTCCTCCTGTATGGCTCAGAGACATGGACCATGTACAATAGACATGTCGCTGGAGAAATATCACCAATGATGCCTCTGCAATATCCTACAAATCCCCTGGGAGCACAGGCGCACCAACATTAGCAACCCTGACCAGGCCAACATCCCCAGCATTGAAGCACTGACCACACTTGATCAGCTCTGCTGGGCAGGCCACATCGTTTGCATGCCAGACACAAGACTCCCAAAGCAAGCGCTCTATTCGTAATTCCTTCACGGCAAACAAGCCAAAGGAAACGTTACAGGGACGCCCTCCCTGATAAAGTGCAACATTCCCACTGACACCTGGGAGTCCCTGGCCAAAGACCGCCCTAAGTGGAGGAAGTGCATCTGGGAGAGTGCTGAGCACTTCGAGTCTCATCGCCGAGAGCATGCAGAAATCAAGCGCAGGCAGCGGAAAGAGTGTGCGGCAAAACTGTCCCACCCACCCTTTCCCTCAACGACTATCTGTCCCACTTGTGACAGGGGCTGTGGTTCTTGTATTGGACTGTTCAGCCACCTAAGGACTCATTTTAAGAGTGGAAGCAAATCTTCCTCGATTCCAAGGGACTGCCTATGATGATTTTACAAGATTTCAACAGAACAAGAACATTTAAATGGGCTTTTACAATATAAACTTGCATTGGAGCTCTGTGAGTGATAGGATCTCTAAGAGCAAGCTGTAGATTCCTGTACAATTCCCAAGGCAAGCTAAGATTAATTACGAGGGTTGGATTTAAAGTGCCGCAAATACAGTATTTCATGGTTGAAAGACAGACTTACATTTATATAGTATATTTTCAAGTCTCTCAGAAGAATGCCAAAGAACCTCACATACAATGAATTGCTTTGAGGTAGACAGCAGTGCGGACTGTATGGGAGGAGATTCTGCAAAAGTTAGATACTGTGATAAGAAAGACATTGGCCTGGAAATTGTGGTCAGAGGCTTGTCGCCTGCGACGCCTCTGAAACACAAGAAAAGTATGTACCTACCGACTGTCTGCAGAGCTTCAGACCCTTGCGGTCCTGGGCCTGCAGGCGTACGCAAGCAGCCCTGGGATCACGTGGGCCAGGCCAACCAATGGCAAAGGTATTATGCTTATGAGGATTCCATTTACCTACAGAATCCTTATAAGCATAATATAAATCGCCTAATAAAATACGATGTCACAATACTGAAATAAAAATAAATGATCACAGGTTCAAAATTAATAAAAATACTATTTAATTAAACATTTAAAATAAAAATGTAATTTTTTGAAAAACTAACTGTAAACATTTTTAACCAGGTTAAAATTGACCTAAACTCACTTGAAATGTAAGTGAATATTTAAATCATTTTTAAAATGTTACTTCCAGGCATAAGGGTTTCATGGGTATTCGCTGGGCAATAGTTGGGCAAATAGCTCAATTCTACGCCAGCGAAAATGAATTTGTAGCGGATGGGTACGATCTGTCAAACTGAACCTCGACAGATCGCAAGTGCCGGGTTTTCGCGCATGCGCTACTCCGGTAACGCCGGTAAAATCCGAGTCTATAATCAGCCTGAGAGCATCTGCCAGAAAGTTACCCAGCATTTCCCTTAACCAAGCCGAAAAGCAACGTATACGTTGGACATTCAATGTAGCCACATACAGATACCAGTACCACTTCTCACAGCTTCACATACATGCAGAGCTGCAGCTGAGCATACGATCCAACTGGAACTTTAAACAGAAATCATTGCCAGTTTAGGATCTGTAAAGGTGAACCCAAAAACTAGCTTCCAACAATACCTAGCTGCATGATGCATGTTACTTTGCTCTCAAAGTACTACATAATAGACTTGATTGAAGATAAGAACATAAGAACATAAGAAATAGGAGAAGGAGTAGACCATTTGGCCCCTCGAGCTTGCTCCGCCATTCAATAAGATTTTGGCTCATCTGATCTTGGCCTCAACACCATTTCCCTGCCCACTCCTTGACTCTTGAGTCCTTTGACAATCAAAAATCTGTCCATTTCCACAGCTCTCTGGGGTAGAGAATTCCACAGATTTACATCTCTCTGAGAGAAGAAATTTCTCCTCATTTCCGTTTTAAATGGGCGACCCCTTGTTCTGAAACCATGGGGTAGAACCTCCACTTTTTTTGCATGCTTAATGAACGGCCACTTAACGTCCATTTTACTACTGAAATGACGTATAACGCCCATATATCGCCCATTTTGGCACAAAATGGAAACTGACGAGCATTTTTAGGAAACTTATCACCGAGCGTTACTTTCCCCATGTGCTTAACGCCAGGAAAAAATATTACCGGCCAGCCACTTTTTTGGAGTGGAATCATCAGAATGGGCGAAATCAACGCCCATAATATCGCCCAGCGTTATTTTCCGCATGGAATTAACGCCGCGATTCAATAATACCACCCGCTCACTTTTTTTTGTCGTAAAGAGCCCAGGAGATCGCCCAGCATCACTTTCACCACCTTGTACACATATCGCCCACAATATCGCTCATCCAGAAAATCACCCAGAAAAAGTGGAACGAACGCCAGTGGTGTGGCTGCATTTTTAAAATCGCAGGTCGCTTCATTCAAAAGGCTGCCTCAACTTCGGGGGAGTTTGCATTGACTCTGGAGTTCTTCTCAGGTGAAGTGAACATCTCAACAGACATATTTTCAGACTCTGGACTATTGGGGGTTTACTCCAGGTATATTTTAGTGAGGAAATCATTGCTTCTGATCAATCGCTATTATACTTTCAATGCAATGGGGCCACCAAACAATAACTGTGCTTAAGCAGCGTTTCAGATGGCTTGACCACTCAAGAGGGGAGCTACAATGCAACCCTGAGCAATTAGCTAAATTTGTGATCGTGTGCTTGATGCTGCACAACCTGGCTATCAGGAGGGGCCAAGAATTGCACTGATACTCCACCTCATGAGAGAGAGGAAGAGGAGGATGATATGGCTGGACGCTGACCTAGGGCCAGACAATCAGGCTGGCTATGCAAACATGCCCACGAACCCCTTCAGACCACAGGAAAAGGCCCGTGATGGCTATATAGCTGCAAGACTCTTAACGTGAGGAGCTGCTATCTGAACGATTTGCCTGAAAGAGCGTTGATGTGAGTGACAACAGTGACACACTGCTGTGTGTGTGCAGCTCAGATATTAATGGTACCCATCACCTTGGTGCCAGTTAAAGTTTACGTTGATTGATGTTAAGTTGTATTTAACCCTTTCATGTTAAGGAATCACCAGTGTGTAACAGTGCAGCTATCTGAGACAATGCACAACAAGGTTATGTTCAATAACAAAAATTTTATACCAACATTGGCCTGAAATCATAAGTATCACAGGCAATAACACCCAAACCCCGCCTACACCCATTTTTTCCACCATTGACAGCAATCAAATGTTCAACATGTCCAGCAACACAGAATACAAAGGCAAAGCAGGAGAATGGTCCCCAGTCCCCATACATTACAACAAATTGCATACACCCAGATGGAGATATAACACAGCCATCACCTGTGGACATGCACCTCACTTTCTTTCCCCCCTCCCTTTCACCTCCCCACCTCTACCCCTTCCCCTCCTCACTCCACGGTGCCTGGCTGAGGAGCTCCTCAGGCGGTGCCTCATTGGGGGGAATGAAGGCAGATGCGGTCTCTGCACGGGTACAGGAGCGGGGGGGGAGGGTGCCGAGGGGGCAACATTCTCTGATGCAGAAGCAGGATCTTGGTCCTTGCTCTCATCTGTTGTTCGCAGTGGTGGTGCGGAACCTAGGGATGGAGTGCCATGCTCGGGGACCACTGGGAGGCCTGTGGCAGCAGTGTTCCTGGCTATCGCATCCAGGGCCTTTGCCATCCGCAGAATATACTTGCTCATGGTGGCTGGTGGGATATGCTCCCCAATGCTTCAATGAGCTGGTCACCAATGTCTACAGTCCTCCTGGACAACTGTACCATCTCTCCGCTGTCATGTGGTGCTCGTAGAACAGACCTGCCACGTCCACAAGACCTCCGCGGGGTCGGTGCCGTCCTGGGGACAAATGGGGTGCCCTGTGGCGAGGTACTTGGGGCCGGTAGAGTGGAGGCAGGAATGACTGGAGGACCACTAGATGGCCTTGGGGTGGAATGGCTTCTGGAGCGTGGCGATGCAGGTTCATCGAAGTCCGCGCTCTCATCCATGGAGAACAGACCCAGTGGATTGATGGTCGAGAATCGGCGCTCCTCAGCATCAGATGTTGGATCGTCCGGAGAGTCGGGCCCCCGCCCGCACCTTCTGGCCTCTGTGGTCTTGCCTTGGGACTGCTGGCTGAGCTGCAAAACACAAATGAGGGTCACAAGGTGAGTCCAATGCTACACACAGCATATGCAGGACAAAAGCACCACCACTCTCAAAATCAACGCAGACATCACATTCATGACCATCAACACATTTGCATTCCAATGGTTTCCATTAGGCCAGCATTATTTCTATGACAATTTTAGAAATCAGCTATCATATATGATTGTTCGGATATGAGTGAGTGTGGCATCTATTGACTTTACATCACTTAATGGTGTAAGCTTTACTCACGTGGCATCACTTCAGGGTCTGCAGATGTGTCCGTGGCTGTCCGGGGGGTGCTTCCCCACGAGTGTGAGCAATCCCTCCTCCATCTCAGTGATGTAACTGGGAACGGGTGCCCCCCCCACCTGTTCGCCTCTGCACGGACCTCATCATCGTAAAAGGTGACAGGACAACATGGTATGAGATAATTGCATGATATTATTGCGAGGTACTGTCACAGACACTGATATAACACATAACCAACAGATGTAATCATGATTATTACAAAAATTATCATTCTTTACCTAAAGACGTACACCGTGCCCACAGACTTTGAGTAAAACATTCCCAGTAAAAGTGAAAGACCTCACATCTGATGATAGCCACTCATGACTGTTACAAATCAAATTATATAAATGCACAAGTACATGTAAATCAATGTAATACTTACTCTTGCGGATCCCACAAGGTCATTCCTTCGTTTGCGACATTGGTTGCCCTCACGCACCTCGATGGTCGCCAACGAGACCACCTCTGCTATCTCGGTGCATATCTGCTGGTATGCCTTTGGGGTGGGCTTCCCACGCTCTCCCTGCGTCAAATTACCACAGCGTGACTCGACCTCCTGCAGGAGGGAGGCATTTGCCTCGTCCGAGAACCTCCTCGCTCTTTTGCGCCCTCCAATGTGCTCCTCTCCCACCTCACTGCTCTCTCCAGTGTCAGTCACCATAGTGTGCTGTGATGCCTCTTCCTCTCTCTCCATTATAGGCCAAATTCCAGCAAATATGTGGCTGGTAACAGCTACCTTTTGTTTGCCTACTTGCTGTGAAGCTCTAAAGTCTCCCTCCTTCCTCCCAAAGCAGCCACACCACACCCAGCCACGCCTGCAGTCCCTCTGAGCTCCCTCTCTCTCTGTCTCCTCTTCTACGCATATCATGATGACCTTTGACCTCCTGAATCAAGGGAATCGAGCGCTGCCATGCCGTTGCTAAGGACGGCCACATTTTATGGCAGAAGGTCAAAAAAATTTAACGCTACTGCCCATTTTCTATCGCTCGTGGTAATGCCCATTTTCAAAAGTGGAGACTAGGTGCTTTGAGAATGGGCGAGAAGCCGGCGATCTGAAAACCTTTTTTTAACGCCCACTCCAGAAATATCGCCCATTTTTAGGCAATAACCACAAAAGTAGAGGTTCTAGCCCCATATCCTTTTGCAGATTTTTTGTGGCCTCCTCACAACGTGCTTATCCCACCTATCTTTGTATCATCGGAAAATTTGGCTACATTACACTCGGTCCCTTCATCCAAGTCATTAATATAGATTGTAAATAGTTGAGGCCCCAGCACTGATCCCTGTGGCACTCCACTATTTACAGTGCCAACCTGAAAATGTCCCATTTATCCTGACTCTCTGTTAGTTTTCTGTTAGTTACCCAATCCTCTATCCGTGCTAATATATTAACCCCCAACCCCGTGAGCTCTTATCTCTTTTATATGGCATCTTATCGAATGCCTTCTGGAAATCCAAATACACTACATCTTCTGGTTCCCCTTTATCCACCCTGCTCATTACATCCTGAAAATTTCCCTTTCATAAAACCATGCTGACTCTGTTTGATTGGATTATGAATTTCTAAATGTCCTGCTATTACTTCTTTAATAATGGACTCCAGCATTTTCCCAATGACAGATGTTAGGCTAACTGGTCAATAGTTTGCTGCTTTCTATCTCCCTCCTTTTTTAAATAGGGGCATTACATTTGCAGCTTTCCAATCCAGAATCCAGGGAATTTTGGTAGATTACAACCAATGCATCCACTATCCCTGCAGCCACTTCTTTTAAGACCCGAGGATGCAGGCCATCAGGTTCAGGGGACTTGTCCACCTATAGTCCCATTAATTTGCGTACTACCTTATCTCTAATGATAGTGATTGTTTTATGTTCCCCCTCCCTATAGCCCCTTGATTATGCATTATTGGGATGCTTTTAGTGTGTTCTATCGTGAAGACCGATACAAAATATTTGTTCAAAGTCTCGGCCATTTCCCATTATTAATGCCCCAGTCTTATCATCTAAGCGACCAATGTTTACTTTAACTACTCTCCTTTTTATATACCTGTAGAATCCCTTACTGTTTGTTTTTGTATTTCTTGCTAGTTGATTGTCATAATCTATCTTCTCTCTCTTTATTACTTTTTTAGTCATCCTTTACTGGTTTCTAAAAATTTCCTAATCCTCTGGCCTACCACTAAAGTCGTAACATTGTATGCCTTTGTTTTCAATTTGTTACCATCCTTTACTTCCTTAGTTAGCCACAGATGGTTCATCCTTCTCTTAGAGTCTTTCTTTGTCACTGGAATATATCTTTGCTGAGGGTTATGAAATATCTCCTTAAATGTTTGCCACTGCTTATCTACCGTCTTATCCTTTAACTATTTTCTCTGTCCACTTTAGCCAACTCTGCCTTCATACCTTTGTAATTGCCTTTATTTAAGTTTGGGACACTAGTTTGAAACCCATATTTCTCACCCTCAACCTGCATTTGAAAAGTCTTATATGCTATGATCACTCTTCTCCAGAGGATCCTTTACTATGAGATCATTAATTAATCCCATTATCAGATCTAAAATAGCCTGCTCCCTGTTGGTTCCACAATGTATTGTGCTAAGAAACCATCCCAAATAGACTCTATGAATTCTTCCTCCAGGCTACCTTTGCCAATTAGATTTGTCTAATCTATATGAAGATTAAAATTGCCTGTGATTATTGTAGTACCTTTCTTACAAGCCTCCATTACTTCTTGATTTATACTCTGTGCTACAATGTTGCGGCTGTTAGGGAGCCTATAGACTACTCCCACCAGTAACTTCTTTCCCTTATTTCTTATCTCCACCCAAACTGATTCTACACCTTGATCTTCTAGCAAAATGAAAGCTCATATGATTAAAGGTGCTATGGCAGTATGGATGCAGAATTGGCTAAGGGACAGAGAGCAGAGAGTCGTGATATTTAGTGTTTTTCAGACTAGAGGGAAGTGTATTAGGGTTGGTATTAGGACCACTGCTCTTTTTGTTATAAATTAATGACCTGTACTTGGATATACAGTGCATAATTTCAAAGTGTGCAGATGATACAAAACTCAGAAATGAAGCAAGCAATGAGGAGGATAGTAACAGACTTCAGGAGGATGTAGATAGACTAGTAAAATGGGCAGACACATGGTGGATGAAATTTAATACAGAGAAGTATGAAGTGGTAGGAAGAATGAAGAGAGCCAGTAGGAACTAAAGGGTACAATTTTTAAGCAGGTGGAGGAAAAGAGCAATCTGTGGGTTTACGTACACAATTCTTTGAAGGTGGCAGGTCAAGTTGAGAAGGCTGTTAAAAAAGCATATGGGATCCTTGGCTTTATTAACAGAAGAATAGAATACAAAAGCAAGGACGTTATGTTAAACCTTTATAAAACACTGGTTAGGCCTCAGCTGCTGTATTGTGTTCAATTCTGGGCACCACACTTTAGGATTGATGTCAAGGCTTGGAGAAGGTGCAGCAGAGATTTACTAGAATGGTACCAGGAATGAGGGACTTCAGTTACATGGAGAGACTGGAGAAGCTGAGGTTTTTCTCCTTAGAGAGTTAGAGGAGATTTGATAGAGATGTTCAAAATTGTTGTGTATCTGTAAAACATGCACTCCCATGTTGCGCCACCAGGGAACTCATCCACCGAAGTCCCAAGGGATCCCAGCATCCCTTGGGAGCACTGTATATAAGCCGGCCCCTAAGGCCTGTTCCTCACTCTGGAGTGTCTTATTAAAGACTGAGGTCACTGTTACTTCAACCTCCCTGTGTGCAGCCTCATCTGTGTTAGGAACACAATAACTGGCAACAAGAATATGAATCCAACGCAAAGATGCAGCAAACTGTGGGCATCCTGGAGAAGTTCTCGGAGGGTGAGGACTGGGAAGCCTATGTCGAACGGCTAGACCAGTACTTTGCAGCCAAGGAGCTGGACGGAGAAGGAAATGCTGCAAAAAGGAGAGCGGTCCTCTTCACAGTCTGTGGGGCACCGACCTACAGCCTCATGAAGAATCTTCTGGCTTTGGCGAAACCCACAGAGAAGTCAGGTGAGGAGATGTGTACACTGGTTCGGGAGCATCTTAACCCGAGGGAGAGCATGCTGATGGCAAGGTATCGGTTCTACATGTGCCAGCGATCTGAAGGTCAGGAAGTGGCGAGCTACGTCGCCGAGCTAAGGCGACTTGCAGGACAATGTCAGTTTGATGGCTACCTGGAGCAAATGCTCAGAGACTTTTTTGAACTGGGCATTGGCCACGAGACCATCCTACGAAAACTTTTGACTGTAGAGACACTGACCCTCAGTAAGGCCATTGCGAGAGCAGAGGTGTTTATGTCCACCAGTGATAACACCAAATTAACTGGAACTGTGTTTGCAAGCAGAAATGTACAGGGCAGAACCCACGAGTCTGCAACTGCCAGCAGGCCTCAGGTGACCCAGATGACTCAGAGTCCCCAACAAAGGATGAATGCAAGGCAATTCACACCTTATTGGCGTTATGGAGGCTTCCCTTCAGCCTATTCATTCTGCTTCAAAGGGTATGTTTGCAAGAGCTGTGGAACAATGGGGCACTTCCCAACGAGCTTGCAAATGAGCTGCAAACTCTGCAAAATCTGCTAACCACCACGTAGCAGAGGAAGATTGGTCCAATGTGGATCAAAGCAATTTCGAGTCTCAGAGAGTGAAGGCAGATGCTGAAGTACACGGAGTGCACACATTTTCGACAAAATGTCCACCTATACTGCTAAACGTAAAATTGAATGCCTTACCCGTAGCCGTGGAACTGGACGATGGTGCTAGCCAATCCATCATGAGTAAAAAGATGTTTGAGAGACTGTGGTGCAACAAGGCATTCAGACCAGCCTTGTTGCACCACAGACTGGATTGCGTAGGGTTGCGGCTGAAGAGGTCAAAATGCGTCTTCATGGCAACAGAAGTGGAGTTTTTGGGGAGAAAGATCGCGGCGGACAGCATTCGGCCCACAGACACCAAGACAGAGGCTATCAGGAATGCGCCCAGGCCACAGAATGTCACGGAGCTGCGGTCATTCCTGGGACTCCTCAACTATTTTGGTAACTTCCTACCGGGGTTAAGCACCCTTTTAGAGCCCCTACATGTGTTATCGCGCAAAGGTGAGAACTGGGTATGGGGAAAAAAAACAAGTAATTGCTTTTGAGAAAGCCAGAAACATTTTATGCTCCAACAAGCTGCTTGTATTGTATAACCCGTGTAAAAGACTTGTGCTAGCATGCGATGCGTCGTCGTACGGAGTCGGGTGTGTATTACAACAAGCTAGTGTTGCAGGGAAGTTGCAACCTGTTGCCTATGCTTCCAGGAGCTTGTCTAAGGCTGAGAATCGCAGCTCCGTGACGTTCTGTGGCCTGGGCGCGTTCCTGATAGCCTCTGTCTTGGCGTCTGTGAGCCGAATGCTGTCCACCGCGATCTTTCTCCCCAAAAACTCCACTTCTGTTGCCATGAAGACGCATTTTGACCTCTTCAGCCACAGCCCTACGCAATCCAGTCGCTGGAGGACCTCATCCAGGTTTTGTAGGTGCTCGACGGTGTCCCAACCCGTGACCAATATGTCGCCCTGAAAGACCACTGTGTGTGGTACAGCATGATTGAGAAAGAGGCATTAGCGTGTGTGTTCGGGGTAAAGAAAATGCATCAGTACCTTTTTGGCCTCAAATTTGAGCTGAAAACGGATCACAAACCCCTCATATCCCTGTTCGCTGAATACAAGGGGATAAATACTAATGCCTCAGCCTGCATACAAAGGTGGGCACTTGCGCTATCAGCGTATAACTATACCATCATCCACAGGCCAGACACCGAGAACTGGACAGGGGGTGGAAATGGAGCAGGCTGCAAACTTATTGATGGTGGCGCAGACCGCAGACTTGTTGATGCTCATGGAAGCGATTGAAAATGATAAATCACCTGTCACGGCCCGCCAGATTAGGACTTGGACCAGTCAAGATCCTCTGCTGTCCCTAGTAAAAAACTGTGTACTGCATGGAAGCTGAGCCAGCATCCCCGTTGAAATGCAAGAGCCAATCAAGCCTTTCCAACGGCGAAAGGACGAGCTGTCCATTCAGGCAGACTGCCTGTTGTGGGGTAACCACGTAGTGCTACCAAAAAAGGGCAGAGAGATGTTCATCTCGGATCTCCACAGCACACACCCTGGTATAGCAATAATGAAAGCGATAGCCAGATCCCACGAGCGGTGGCCCGGTATCAACTCTGACTTAGAGTCCTGTGTACAGCAATGCAGCGTATGTGCTCAGTTGAGCAACGCGCCCAGAGGGGCACCACTAAGTTTGTGGTCCTGGCCCTCCAGACCATGGTCGAGGATCCATGTCGACTATGCGGGCCTATTTCTCAGTAAAATGTTCCTGGTGGTGGTGGATGCTTTTTCATAATGGATTGAATGTGAAATAATGTTGGGAAGCACCGCCACCACCACCATTGAAAGCCTGAGGGCCATGTTTGCCACCCACGGCCGGCCTGACATACTGGTCAGTGACTACGGGCCATGTTTCACCAGTGCCGAATTTAAAGAATTCATTACCCGCAATGGGATCAAACATGTCACCTCGGCCCCGTTTAAACCAGCCTCCAATGGGCAGGCAGAGCGGGCAGTACAAACCATCAAACAGAGCCTTAATGAGTCACAGAAGGCTGACTCTAAACCCGCCTGTCCCGAGTACTGCTCAGCTACCGCACGAGACCCCACTCGCTCACAGGGGTGCCCCCGGCTGAGCTACTCATGAAAAGGACACTTAAAACCAGACTCTCGCTGGTTCACCCCAACCTGCATGATCAGGTAGAGAGCAGGCGGCAGCAACAAAATGTAAACGATGGTCACACCACTGTGTCACGGGAAATTGATCTGAATGACCCTGTGTATGTGCTAAACTATGGACATGGTCCCAAGTGGATCGCGGGCACCGTGATAGCTAAAGAAGGGAATAGGGTGTTTGTAGTCAAACTAGACATTGGACAAATTTGCAGAAAGCACCTGGACCAAACGAGGCTGCGGTTCACAAACTGCCCTGAACAACCCACAGCAGACACCACTTTTTTCGAGCTCATAACACACACCCAAAGGCTCAATGACACTACGCCGGTCCAGGAAATCGAATCCATCACGCCCAACAGCCCAGCAAGGCCAGACTCACCAAGCAGCCCGGCAGGGCCAACAATACGCCAGCCCAGCGAGGGCACAGCCAACACACCAGAACAGACATTTGTACCGAGGCAGTCCACCAGCAAAGAAAGGCTCCCGACCACTTCACCTGTAAATAGTTTTCACTTTGACTTTGGTGGGGGAGTGATGTTGTGTATCTGTAAAGCATGCACTCCCATGTTCCGCCACCAGGGAGCTCATCCCCCGAAGTCCCAAGGGATCCCAGCATCTTATTAAAGACTGAGGTCACTGTTACTCCAACCTCCCTGTGTGCAGCCTCATCTGTGTTAGGAACACAATAAAAATCATGAATGGTTTTGATAGAGTAAGTAAGGAGAAACTGTTTCCATTGGCATAAGGGTCAGTAACCAGAGGTCACAGATTTAAGGTGATTGGCAAAAGAACCAGAGGCGAGATGAGGAAACTTTTTTTTTTAAACACGAGTTATTGTGACCTGGACTGCACTGCCTGAAAGGGTGGTGGAAGCAGATTCAATAGTAACATCCAAAATTGAATGAATACTTGAAGGGAAAAAAGTTGCATGGCTATGGGGAAAGTTGTGGGATTAATTGGACAGGTCTACCAAAGAGCCAGCTTAGGCACGATAGGCTGAATGGCTTCTTTTTGTGCTGCATTATTTTATGATTCTATAAACTCTAATTTCAATGATCTTGGTAAACCACTTTCCTCCATTCTGGTTAAGCTAATGTAACCAATATCAAGTTGTTTTTCTTCTGGGTTATATTTACTTAACCTTTGAATCTCACGATATCCTTTCCATCATCCTCAAGATGTGTCTCCAAACTTTAACCATCTTATTCTCGCTCTTTAATCTCTCTTACTCAGTTAACCTTTCCTTCTCTCTGGAAATTTGTCTTAAAAGAAAGAAAGACTTGCATTTGCAGAACACCTTTCATGGCCTCAGGACATCCCAAAGCGCTTCATAGCCAAGTGTAGGAGGGAATTTTAACCTGGAGGAATGCGCGGGTATGGGTGCGGGTTGGGAGTTAAAAGCAGCAAAAATGCAAGCGTGAAAGGAAGCAAGGTCCAGCATGTCAACTTTTGCACTTAACTCGAGCACATTGGGCTGCTTGCACGCAAGCTCCTCGGCAGATAATGAGGACAGTGCACTATCCGCTACTCACATTGCTGCCTTGGATGCCAGGGGTGCCTTCATTAATGCAAGGTTCATTTAGGTTGCACCAGTGACCGATGTCAGAAGCACATTCAACAGTCACTCTTCCCACCACCTTCAATGTCACCGACACAAAACAGCCCTGCAAACAATTAAGTATGCCTGGCCCATAAAATTCAGGTGTTCCCATTCATAATCAAGCAAGTTAAAATGCGACTTTCTACCCAGCAACTAAAAATGGGAAAGTGGTGCAAAAGAATAAAGTATATGGGCTAGATTTTCCACTTTTTCTGCATGCTTAACGCCCACTTAACGTCAGCATTTTAACATTGAAATGACGTATAACGCCCATATATCGCCCATTTAGCCACAAAATGGAAACTGATGGTCATTTTTCGGACAATTATCGCCGAGCGTTACTTTCCCCATGTGCGTAATGCAGGGAAAAAAATAATACCGCCCGCCTCCTTTTTTTGGCTGGAATCATCAGAATGGGCAAAATCAACGGCCATAATATTACCCAGCATTATTTTCCACACAGAATTAACACAGAGATTCAATAATACCAACCGCCCACTTTTTTTTGTCGCAAAGATCACATTTGTCGAAACTAATGCCCAGGAGATCAGCCAGCATCACTTTCACCACCTCGCACACATATCGCCCACAATATCGCTCGCCCCAAAAAACACCCGGACAAAGTGGAACTAACCGGAACTAATCGCAGCGTTATGGACGCCATGTTCTACACCAATTGTCACACCATTTAAAAGGCTGCTCTGCGTCAACCTTGGGGGACTTCGGATGTACTCTGGAGGCCTTTGGAGGTGAATGTGAACATCTGTAAAAACATCTTTATCATACTGTGAACGATTGGAATTTAATAGGTGTCTTCATTGGGACATTCATTCTTTGTGACCAATTGGTGGAAAGCATAGAGCTATTGCAATGGGGCCTGTCCTTTCTCACCCTCTGATGACCAATTACATGCTGCAGACTCGAGCTGGCTGAAGGTACGCTCCACAGCATTATGTGTCCAATGTAAGACTTGCCAGACTGATGAGGAGGACCAGACGTTACACCCCCAGCAAGTACAGGGAGAAGCAGTCTTTCCTCAACTTGCCCAATACCACCTGCCTTCACGGTCTAAGGATAAGGGATAAGTCATTTAGGATTGAGATGAGGAGAAACTTCTTCACTCAGAGAGTTGTTAACCTGTGGAATTCTCTACCGCAAAGAGTTGTTGATGCCAGTTCATTGGATATATTCAAGAGGGAGTTAGATGTGGCCCTTACGACTAAAGGAATCAAGGGGTATGGAGAGAAAGCAGGAAAGGAGTACTGAGGTGAATGATCACCCATGATCTTATTGAATGGTGGTGCAGGCTTGAAGGGCCGAATCGCGATGCGGGCACCTTTTCAGGATGCAGAGGTTTTCAGGAACCGCAAGGGATTCCACTCCCTGAATGTGCAACTCGTTGTCGACCACCAGCAAATGATTATGGTAGTGAATGCTAAATTTCCGGGCAGCATCCATGATGCTCACATCCTGCATGAGAGCACTTGTTTAACAATCATCCACAAGGTCAATGCTGGATGCTTGGTGACAAAGAATATGGTCTCGCTACCTTGCATGACACCCACACAGAAGCCGAGATGTGATACAATGAGAGCCACAGAGCTACTCGCAATGTCATGGAGAAAACCATTGGAGTGCTTAAGCAGTGCTTTAGATGCCTGGACCACTCAGGAGGCGAGCTCCAGTTCCACCCTGAGCAGGTCGCTCAATTCATGGTGGTGTGCTCCATGCTGCACAACTTGGCGATCAGGAGAGGACAAGAATTGCCTGATGAGTCTGACAGTCCACTTCAGGAGAGAGAGGAAGTGGAGGATGAGGAGATGGATGCTGACATTGGCCCACACTATCAGGCTGATGCTGAAGCCATGCCCCCGACCCCCTGTAGACCACATGAAAGGGCCTGTGGTGGCATGATAGTTGCAAGACTCTTACATCAGGAGCTCATAAATGAGCGCTTTGCCTGAAAGAAAGTTGGTGGTATTTACAAAGCTGACACACTGCTGGGTGTGCAGGTCATACATCAATGGTGGGCATCACCTTGGTGACAGTTAAAGTTTAAGTTGATTGAAGTTAAGCGTAATTATACCCTTTGATATTAAGGAATCACCAGCGTGTAACGGTGCAGCTATCTGAGCCAATGCGCAATAAGGTCTTGTTAAATAAAATACATTTAAACCGAACATTTGTCTGAAATCACAAGTATTTCTGTAAAAAAAACAACCCTTCCACCACCCCCTGCCAGCTTCCCTTTCCCACCTCTACCCCTTCCCCTTCCCCTCCTGATTCCAAGCCGCCTGGCCGAGGAGCTCCTCAGGCGATGCTTCATTGGGGCACGGGGGGTGGTGGGGGACTGGTGTGGGCCGAACTGCTGCTTGGACGGATAAGGGAGACAATGGTCCCGAGGTGGGAATGTGCTCCAAGCCAGAAGCAAGATGTTGTTCCTGGCTCTCATGTGTCGTTGGCAATGGGGGTGCGGCACCTTGGGGTGCAGTGCCACGCTCCAGGACCACTGGGAGCCCTCTGACACCAGTGTCCCTGGCTACCAGCTGCAGGGCCTCCTCCATCCCTTCCATGTTATATATTATTTGTTGGACAAAAACTTGGTGCCAACTATGTTCTTGGTGCTTAGTCGGCTTTTTGCTGCTGGTGAATCTCCCTCGTGCCTCCCACAACAGCCAAACAAACACACATCACAGCCACACACGTTTTTAGTCCCTCTGAGCTCCCTCTCTCTGTCTCCTCTTCTGCGCATGTCATGATGACCCTTGACCTCCTGAATCGTGGGAAACTTTGCTGTTGCTAAGGACAGCGACACTTTATGGCAGAAGGTCAGAGAGATTTAACGTTACCGCCCATTTCATATCGCTCGCAGTAATGCCCAATTTCAAAAATGGAGACAAGGGGCTTTGAGAATGGGCGAGAAGCCGGCGATCTGAAAACCCATTTTTAGCGCCCAAGCCGGAAATACCGCCCATTTTTGGGCGATCTGTACAGAAGTGTAAAATCTAGCCCTATGTTCTTTAACTAAACTTAAGAACATTACATTTTCTCATACATTCATGTGCATACCCTTGAGCAACTGCAAAGCTTTCCTCTTCTATTTTCCTTCTGCTTCTACATGGTGCAACCCCTGTGGCTTCAGTAGAGGTAAAGAGAGGCTGCTCAGATCCTTGCTCTGACTGCTGAGATGCTCTTGGCCAACGACCTTGGGCTTTGGAGTCCGTGAGGGCCCCGCCAAAGGCTGCTCCACCTACACTTGTGCAGGGGCAGACTCACCCATCGGGACACGAGGAAGCATTTTGGGTACTGACTTAGGAGGGTGCAACGGGTGAGAATTAAAAGCTTGTTGCGTGGAGTCCCCACTTTCGCCATCATCCCTCTCATAGCCCAGCCTCATTTCACTGCTACCACTCTGCTGGAGAATACAGTATGGTGCAAATTAGTGCAGCATTGTAAAGCCATTGCTATGGTATCTGTCATCCTACTTAAGGTGGCAGATGTGCTGTCATCCAGAGTCTGCACGGGAATGGACTCATTTGATTGGTGCGTTTGATGTTCCACGGAGCTGGCCACTCTATCTATGGAAGAACATGTTATCGCAATGCCCTTTGACATCAACTCACTCCTGCTTGAGTTGAAATCCTCCATTCTGGGGAATAAGGAAATGGCAGAGATGTTGAATAAGTATTTTGTATCTCTCTTCAGAGTAGAAGACACAGAAAACATACCAGAAATAGGGGGGAACCAAGTCTCTAATGTGAGTGAGGAACTTAAAGTGATTAATATTAGTAAAGAAAAAGTACTGAGGAAATTAATGGACTAAAAGCCAAAAAAATCCTCTGGACCTGATGACCTAGGGTTCTAAATAAGGTGGCTACAGAGATAGTGGATGCATTGGTTGTAATCTTCCAAAATTTCCTAGACTCTGGAACCGTCCCAGTGGATTGGAAGGTAGCAAATGTAACCCCGATATTCAAGAAAGGAGGGAGAGTGAAAACAGGCAACTACAGGCCAGTTAGCCTGACATCAGTCGTCGGAAAAATGCTGAAGCCATTATGAAGGACATTTTAACAGGACATTTAGGAAATCATAATATGATTAGGCAGTGTCAACATGGTTTTATGAAAGGGAAATCATGTTTGACAAATCTATTCGAGGTTTTTGAGAATGTAACTAGCAGGGTAGATAACAGGGAATCAGCAATGTAGTATATTGGATTTTCAAACAGCATTCAATAAGATGCCACATGAAAGGTTATTATACAAGATAAGGGCTCATGGGGTTGGGGGTAATATATTAACATGGATACAGTATTGGTTAAAGGACACGATGGGCCAAAATGGCCTCCTTCCGTGCTGTAAATTTCTATGATTCTATGACAGGAAACAAGGAGTAGGAATAAACAAGTCATTTTCAGGTTGGCAGGCAGTTACGAGTGGGGTGCAAGGATCAGTGCTGGGCTGGGACCTCAGCTATTTACAATCTATATTAATGATTTAGATGAAAGGACCGAGTGTAATATATCCAAGTTTGCTGACTATACAAAGCTTGGTGGGAAAGTAAGCTGCGAGGAGGTCACAACGAGTCTGTAAAGGGATATCGACAGGTTAAGTGAGTGGGCAAGATGGGGTATAATGTGGGGAAATGTGAGGTTATTCACTTTGGTAGGAAGAATCGAAAAACTGAATATTTTTTAAATGGTGCGAAACTATTACATTTTGGTACTCAGAGGGATTTGGCGGTCCTTGTACACAAAATACAGAAAGTTAACATGTAGATAAAACAAGCAATTAAGAAGTCAAACAATATGTTGGCCTTTATTGCAAGGGGGTTGAAATATCAGACTAAGGAAGTCTTGCTGCAATTGTATAGGGCTTTGGTGAGACCACACCTGGAACAGTGTGTACAGTTTTGGTCTCTATACCTAAGGAAGGATATACTTGCCTATACTTGCCGAGGGACTGCCTATGATGATGATGAGAGGTGGTGCAATGAAGGTTTATTAAATTGCTTCCTGGGATGACAGGACTGTTCCATGAGGAGAGACTGAGTAGAATGGGCCCATACTCTCTGGAGTTTAGAAGATGGAGAGGCAATCTTATTGAAATAAACCAGATTCTGAGAGGGCTTGACAGGATAGATGCTGAGAGGCTGTTTCCCTTTGCTGGAGAGTCTAGAACTAGGAGGAATAAAATGAAGAAATGACAATGTATTTCCAAGTCAGGATGGTGTGTGACTTGGACGGGAACGTGGAGGTCATGGTGCTCTCATGCGCCTACTGCCCTTGTCCTTCTAGAAAGTAGAGATCGCGGATTTGGGAGGTGCTGTCGAAGAAGCCTTGGCAATTTGCTACAGTGCATCTTGTAAATGGTAAATACTGCAACCACAGTGCACCTGTGGTGGAAGGAGTGAGTGTTTAAGGTGATGGATGGGATGCTAATTAAGCTGACTGCTTCAGCCTGGATGGTGTCGAGCTTCGTGAGTTTTATTGAAGCTGCACTCATCCAGGCAAGTGGAGACTTGTGCCTTATGAATGGTGGAAAGGCTTTGGGGGGTCAGGAGGTGAGAAGTTACCACAGAATACCCAGCCACTGACCTGCTCTTGTAGCCACAGTATTTATGTGGCTGATCCGGTTAACTTTCTGGTCAACAGTGGCCCTCAGGATGTTGATGGTGCAGGAATCAGTGAAGGGCCATTGAATGTCAAGGGCTGTGGTTAGACTCTCTCTTGTTGGAGATCGTCATTGCCTGACACTTGTGTGGCGCGAATGCTGCTTCCACTTTTCAGCCCAAGCCTGAATGTCATCCAGGCCTTGCTGGATGCGGGCATGGAATGCTTCATTTTCTGTGGAGTTGTGAATGGAGCTGAAAGAAGCAGCTGAAGATGGCTTGGGCCTAGGATACTGCCATGAGGAAATCCTGCAGCGACATCCTGGGGTTGAGATGATTGGCCTCCAATAACTACAATTATCTTCCTTTGTGCTACATATGACTCCAGTCACTGGAGAGTTTTCCCCCTGATTCCCATTGACTTCAATTTTACTAGGGCTCCTTGATGTCACGCTCGGTCAAATGCCGCCTTGATGTCAAGGGCAGTCACTCTCACCTCACCTCTGGAATTCAGCTCTTTTGTCCATGTTTGGAACAAGGCTGTAATGAGGTCTGGAGATGAGTGGTCCTGGCAGAACCCAAACTGAGCATCGGTGAGCAGGTTATTGGTGATTAAGTGCCATTTGATATCACTGTTGATGACACCTTCCATCACTTTGCTGATGATTGAGAGTAGACTGACAGGTGGCTATTGGCCAGATTGGATTTGTCCTGCTTTTTGTGGACAAAACGTACATGGGCAATTTTCCACATTGTCAGATAAATGCCAGTGTTGTAGCTGTACTGAAACAGCTCGGCTAGGGGCATGGCTGGTTCTGGAGCACAAATCTTCAGCACAACAGCCAGGATGTTGTCGGGGCCCATCACCTTTGATCTATCTAGTGCACTCAGCTGTTTCTTGATATCATGTGGAGTGAATAGAATTGGCTGAATCCTGGCTTCTATGATGGCGGGGACCTCAGGAGGAGGCCTAGATGGATCATCCACTCGGCACTTCTGGCTGAAGATGGTTGCGAACACTTCAGCCTTGTCTATTGCACTCGCATGCTGGGCTCAGTCATCTTTGAAGATGTGGATGTTCATGGAGCCTCCGTCTCCCATTAGTTAGAGTGAGGGGGTGGGTAATGCGCACAGCAGGATGAAAGTGAATGTGCAACTGTACTCACCTTTCCTGATGAGTCTGGCACTACGCTCCTGCTGACCTCCTTGGCCACCATCCATGCCTTCTTGGTGTCAGCAGTCGGTTCTCTTCCTCCCATTGCTGAGGAATAGCATCTCTCTCTGGCTCCTCACTGTTCCCAGCAGCACATCATGAGTGAACAGTGGCACAGCCTTTATCCGTCTGGAGTCATTGTCACATCTTGTCTTATCTTGTCTTGTCTCCAACTCCAACTTCTTTAAATTCCATCTTCGGATTGGCTCTTTTCATACTGGAGTTGAGATCATGTCATGCGGGTCCTCATTATGCCCGCTATTGTGCATTGGAAGGCAAACCAGGAAGTAAAATGCTAACGAGCTGGCTGAGTTAAAAAGCCACTGACAGACGAGCTGAACATTCTTCCGGGTTTCCCCTGCGATATCAGTCGCCACCACTCCCAATGCATCTTTCAATTAATATCGGGGCCGTTATAATGTGGAAAATGCAACAGACAAATTTCACACAGCAAGGCCCCACAAACAACAATGAAACTAATGACAGACCACCTGTTTTAGGCATTGGTTGAGGGGTAAATGTTGCCCAGAACACAGGGGAGCTTCCCTGTTCTTCCTCAAATAGGTCTGCAGGATCTTTTCCATCCACCTGAGAGGGTAGATGGGACCTTGGTTTAGCATCTCATCTGAAACACAGCATCTTCAACAGTGCAGCACTCCCTTAGCAATACATTGGAATGTCAATCTAGATTATGTGCTCAAGTCTCTGGAGTACAGCATGAACATGCAACTTTCTGACTCAGAGGCTTGTGTGCTACCACTGAGCCAAGGCTGACACTTGAGTTGAAGCTTTAAATCTGAGTTTTAAATCCAGTTGTCTAAAATTAAACTAGATCAGACAGTTTACCCAATTACAATGCAAGTATAAACGTTGTTGGTGTTTTTTTTAATATCGTTACTGAAATTACCATTCCAACATAACATTTAAACACACTGATTAATAAAACTCATCACATATTTACAGTAAAAAAAAATCATAGAAACAAATGCTTAATATGCCACTGACTGTCTTTGATAACATCACACTTAAACAATTGTGATCTTTAACTTAGGCAGTCAGTTACTTTCTTATTGCAGATAAATTTCCCCATGTTTAACTGCTCACACTTACCACGGCATGATTCAGCCATAAAGGAATGAATTCATCGAGGTCGTCAGGGTACACCAATGCTCTGTCATACGTGAACAAAATCCAAAAGGATGTGACAACGAACTGAAAAAGGTCACATTCAAAATTAAAAAATCAGGATGGGAGTTATAAAACTTTCTAATATAATTTCAAATGAACCAGATTCCATTGATTTGAAATTGTAAGTGATTTATTTAAATATTGTCACTTAATATTCAACTGGACTTTTAGGAACGCAAATTAAATGTAGAAAAAATTTAACAAATAATAGAGGAAAAAGTCCATGCTGAAAGTGTGCATACATTACATTGAACTGTGCGTTAGTCTGCTGTTTCTGAGAGCTATGGGAAATACTGATGTCAAGGAGTTCTCCCGGTACCCTGGCCAGCATTGATCTTTCAACAATCACTAACCAATAACAGATCATCTGGCTATTCAGTGATTTACTGTTTGCCCACAAATTGGCTTCCCCATTCGCTTATGTAACATCAGTGACTGTACTTCAAAAGTAATTAATTAGTAGTGAAGCATTTTCAGATATTCAAAGGCTGTGATAACATGCCGTATAAATGCAAGTTCTCTCTTTTGTCTATGTGGTTCTGCTCTGTGTGTTTCCTAAACTGAACCCACAATATCATCTTTAAAAGTAGATAAATCGCCAGGCCCGGATGAAATGTATCCCAGGCTGTTAAGAGAAGCAAGGGAGGAAATAGCAGAGTCTCTGACCATAATTTCCCAATCCTCTCTGGCTACAGGTGTAGTGCTGGAGGACTGGAGGACTGTTAATGTTGTACAGTTGTTTAAAGAAGAAGAAAAGGGATAGAATGAGTAATTACAGGCCAGTCAGTCTAACTTCGGTGGTGGGCAACTTATTGGAAAAAGTTCTGAGGGTCAGTATTATTCATTGTTTAGAAAGGCATGGATTACTGAAGGATAAGAGCATGGATTTGTTAAGGGAAGGTCGACTCTGGTAACAAGATAACAAGGAGGGTCGCTGAGGGTAGCGTTTTTGATGTAAATTACATGGATTTGAGCAAGGCTTTTGTTAAGATCCAAAATGGAGACCTACATATTGAGGTAGAGGGCGTGGTTGAGATATTAAATGAGTACTTTCCATCTGTCTTTACCAAAGAAGAAGATGCTGCCAAAGTCATAGTGAAAGAGGAGGTAGTTGAGATACTGGATGGGATACAAATTGATAAGGAGGAGGTACTAGAAAGGCTGGCTGTACTTAAAGTAGATAAATCACCAGGACCGGATGGGATGCATCCTAGGATGCTGAGGGAAGTAAAGGTGGAAATTGCAGAGGTACTGGCCATCATCTTTCAATCCTTCTTAGATATGGGGCTGGTGCCAGAGGACTGGAGAGTTGCAAATGTGCATGTTCAAAAAAGGGTGTAAGGATAAACCTAGCAATTACAGGCCAGTCAGTTTAACCTCGGTAGTGGGGAAGCTTTTAGAAACGATATTCCGGGAAAAAATTTAAATTAACAGTCACTTGGACAAGTATGGATTAATTAAGGAAAGCCAGCATGGATATGTTAAACTATGTGTTTAACTAACTTGATTCAGTATTTTGATGAGATGACAGAGAGGGTTGATGAGGGCAATGCAGTTGACGTGGAGTACATGGAGTTCCAAAAGATATTTGATAAAGTACACATAATAGGTTGCCAGCAAGGTTGAAGCCCATGGAATAAAAGGGACAGTGGCAGCATGGATCCGAAATTGGCGAAGTGACAGGAAACAGAGAGTAGTGGTGAAAGGTTGTTTTATGGACTGGAGGAAGGTATACAGTGGTGTTCCCCAGGGGTCGGTACTAGGACCACTGCTTTTCTTGATATATATTAATGACTTAGACTTGGGCGTACAGGGCACAATTTCAAAATTTGCAGATGTCACAAAACTTGGAAGTACAGTGAATAGTGAAGAGGATAGTGATAGACTTCAAGAAGAGAGAGAGAGGCTGGTGGAATGGGCGGACACGTGGCCAATGAAATTTAACGCAGAAAAATTATATATTTTGGTCGGAAGAACAAGGAGAGGCAATATAAACTAAAGGGTACAATTCTAAAGGGGGTACACGAACAGAGAGACCTGGGGGTATACGTGAACAAATCTTTGAAGGTGGTAGGGCAAGTTGAGAAAGCGGTTGACAAAGCTTACGGGATTCTGAGCTTCATAAATGGAGGCATAGCGTACAAACCAAGAGAGTTATGATGAATCTTTATAAAATACTGGTTCAGCCTCAACTGAAGTACTGTGTCCAATGCTCCAAAATCCTGAGGGGTCTAGACCAAGTAGATAGAGAGAAACTGTTCCCATTGGTGGAGTTGACAACCAGAGAGTACAGATTTAAGGCAGAAGACCCAAAGACGACATGAGGAAAAACGTTCTTATGCAGCGAGTGATTAGGATCTAGAATGCACTGCCTGTAAGGGTGGTGGAGATAGATTCAGTTGTGGCTTTCAAAAATAAATGAATTTGCAGTCTACGGGGAAAAGGCGGGGGAGTGGAACTAGCTGAACTGTTCTTGCAGGGAGCCGGCACCGGCTCGACGGGCCAAATAGCCTCCATCTGTATTGTAACCATTCTATGATCTAGGTTCCCACTGGCCAGAAAAGTAAAAGCCCATGGAATCCAAAGGAAAGTGCCAAGTTGGATCCAAAATTGGCTCAGTGGCAGGAAACAAAGGGAAATGGTCCCCAGGTGTTTTTGTGACTGGACTAGGTTCAGTACTAGGTTCTTTGCTTTTTGTGGTTGATATTAATGATTTAAACTTCAATGTAGGAAGCAAGATTAAGAAGTTTGCAGTTGATACTATCGACCACATAGCCAAATTTTGGGAGGAAGAAAGCTGTAGACTGCAGGAAGATGTCAATGGACTGGTCAGGTGGGCAGGAAAGTGGAAAATGGAATTCAATTCAGAGAAGTGTGAGGTAATCCATTTGAGGAGGGTTAACGAATACACAATCAATGGTAGGATACTGAGAAGTGCAACAGTACAAAGGAACCTTGGAGTATATGTCCACAGATCCCTGAAAGCAGCAGGACAGGTAGACAAGGTGGTTCATCAGCCGAGGCATAGAATACAAGAGCAGGAGGTTATGCTTGAACTGTGTAAAACACTAGTTAGGCCACAGCTAGAGTACTGCATACAATTATGATTACCACATTACAAAAAAGATGTGAATGCACTAGAGAGGGTACAGAGGAGATTTACGAGGATGTTGCCTGGACTGGAGAATTTTAGATATGAGGAAAGATTAGTTTCTTTGGAGCAGAGGAGGCTGAGAGGAGATTTGATTTGGTATATAAAATTATCAGGAGCCGAGATAGAGTGGGTAGGAAGGACCTATTTCCCTTTGCAGAGAGGTCAATAACCAGGGGGCATAGATTTAAAGTAATTGGTACAGGTTGTACTTCTCCAGTCCAGGACTCTTTGGTCCGGCAACATCCTTGGTCCGGCATCATTCCCAGTGAGGGTTCGCAACCCGGGCTATGTCCTAGGGCTGGCTGCTCCTCTTCTCCCCGCTGCCTCCAGTGTTCCCTCCTTGGTCGGGTCGGCGCGGAGAGGGAGCGAGGAGCGTGGTGGCTGACTGAGGTGCCGAAGCTGGGCCTGAGAAATGTTGCGCAGTAGGTTTCTGTGCAGCGCATGCACAGAATGTGGATGGGTCGTTGTCAGCAACAATGCTAGGGTCGGCGTGACCTCCCGTGGTCCGGAAAATTCTCTCGTCCGACACCAGTCAAGTCCCAAGCATGCCAGACTGGAGAAGTACAACTGCAGTAGGATGAGAGGGCAGTTGAAGAGAATTCTTTTTACCCAAATGGTGATGGGAGTCTAGAACTCACTGCCTGGAAGAGTGGTAGAGGCAGAAAACCTCATCACATTTAAAAAGTACTTAGATATGCTGTAACCTTCAAGGCTATGGACCATGTGCTGGGTAGTCTGATATAGACACGATGGGTCGAATGGCCTCCTTTTGTGCCGTTAATATCTATGATTCTATGAATGTTGCATTTTGGTGTCAAGATCACAATTTGGAACAAAATAAATTCCAGCAGAACATACGAGTGATTCCAAAAGTGAAATGCTGGTGAGTGAGAAAAGTAGCACAGTGGCACAGTTTGGGCTTAATTTTCCCCAGCGATTTGCACCGTTTTTTTGGCGCATGCCGCTTTTTTTAGCCTAAATTTAAAAAGATTGTGTGCTAGCATAACACAGTTAGTTACGATTTTTTTAGTTTCGCTTTTTTTTGCGTCATATGAGACGTAACCTGATGTTTGCAGCAGTTTTTCACAATTATGCAAGTTTGGCCAACTTACATTTCTCCTCGGACGGCGTATGTGACCACTCCCAAAAAACCTTCTGGGCACTTAAGAAAAACCAGCGCACATCAAAAAATTGGTGCAGAAAGACGCCTTTGTTTTTCAGCGAAGTTTTGGAGGGAGTCAATAACACATAAATATGCATCTTCACGATTACATTTTTAACACTTAAAACACAGAAAATAGAAGTTTCATGGAATTCTTTAAGGTTTGATTTTTTTTTTTTAAGTGCCACGCCATCACTGAATATCTCCAAACTGGGCTCGAGGGTCTGAGCGTAAACCCGCAGAATAGGTCCCTCGCCCGGACACAGGGGCTCGGGACTCGGCTTGAAAAGAAGCCCGGGGAGGTGGGGTGAGCAGTGTGGAAGGCAAACTGAAGGCATGAGAAACCTTACGTTATGCCACTATGCATCAAATGAAGCCCCAGGGTGGGGTGGGGGGAAGCTGTGTTTCCCGATCATTGCGCTTGCTCAGACCTGGGTGTGGACCATACTAGGGCATCGACTTTGGGGAGAGAGAGAACAAAGAACCTTGTCCTGCTGCCGTTTTGAGCTCCTTGCAACGGTACAGTTTAATCATGGGGGAAATACTGACAATGCCATACCTTGTGCAAGCCTTCTGAATGATGGTGCTGCGGAGGCGACAATTGATTCGACGTCATTGCATGAGGAACTTCAGAGCACGTAGGATGATGGGCAGGAGACCTTACCCATGTCGGGTATATCGAGACAGGCATTCATACCTGCATCTGAGTGATGCAGACTGTGTGAGAAGGCTGCGTTTCCGCAAAGAAGTTGTAACTGAGATCTGAGAGTTAGTAAAAGGTTACAGCTGCACTTTCATTCTATGCACTGGATCGTTCCAGGCCACAACTGAGGATGTGTGCACCATTTCTCAATATGAAACACATATCTGCATTCGGCAGATGACTGCTGCACTATATGCCCAGAGGAATGCCGACATAAAGTTCCCCATGACCGTGCAGGCAATGCGTGAAAGGGCTGTGGGCTTCCCCAGGATTGCTGGCTTCCCAAAGGTACAGAGCTGCATTGATTGTACCCACATCGCCTTGTCAGTACCTTTGGAGGATTCAAAGATGTACAGGAACAGAAAAGGTTTCCTCTCCATTAATGTGCAACTCATGTGTGACGACATGCATCGCATCATACCCTGGGAGCACCCATGATGCGTTCATTCTATGCAAGAGCAGCAACCAGAAGGGCAGAACTGGGTACTGGGAGACAAAGTGTACGGCCTGGCCACCTGCCTCATGACGCCCCTACATGTAACCCGGATGGAAGCTGACCGGGAATACAACATGTCGCACATTGCAACACGCAGCATAATAGAGAGGACCATTGGCATCTTGAAACAGCGTTTCCGATGTCTGGACCATTCCGGAGGCTACTTATTGTACTCCCCTGTGATTGTCGGTCAGTTCACTGTTGTGTGCTGCATGCTGCGTAACTTAGCCATCATGTGGCAGCAGCAGCTGGTAGCAGAAGTCCAACCTGAGGTGAGAGTCGCTGATGATGATGAGGAAGATGCAGATGACGAAGAGAAGGAGGAGGAGGATGAGGAAGCCATGCAACTACCTGAACCCAGAGCACGATGGTGGAGGAGGACGGGCTGTCGTGCCCCTTTAACGATTGCTCAAGCCTTGCGCCAGCAGCTCATCCATGAATGCTTTGTTGCCTGAAGGCTCAGTAGCAACTATTCCAAATGGCATTGTTTACTATTTGGACCTGTTCCATAATGTTGTATTGTGTTAATGGAACAAATGATCAAAATGATTCTTGTTTACTTCAAAAGGTTGTGTCAATAATGGAACAAATAATGTAAATGATTCAGTTATAATGTAAAATATATTTTATTGAAAAGTTTAACAAACATTTGTTTGTATTTAACTTAACTTTAATAAAAATATTCTTGTATCGAACTTTAAAGTTTTCAGTTAAGATCACTTACAAACTTTATCACTTACAAACTCTAAGATCACTTACAAACTTTAATATGATTTAAAAACTTTTAAATTTGTAAATTTACATAACTTACAAAAAGCTTTTAATTTGAGAACAGTTACAATAGGTAACAACAATAATAACAACAACAGCAGCAGCAAAGAAAGGCTGTATCCATCTCTCCTCCAACTTATTCGAAGACTGGTCTTGTTGACGCCATCCCTGCCCGCAGCATTTCTCGGGTTGGTACCAAGCTTATTATCCCGAACATCTCGGATAATGCGCATTTCTTGATGGGGGGGGCGTGAGCAGGCGGTAATGTGGAGGGCCTGGCTTGGGCCTCTTCGGAGGCTGCTCTGGGGATTAGAGTGACAGTTGATTCTGTCAATGGGCACGGAGTCTGGACATGTTCCCTTCTTGCAGCAGCTAACTCTGACATTCCCTTCCCCATGTCATCATCATTCCCTGACAGTGTGTCAACTACCTGCAACATTCCTTCCCTCATGTTCGCCGACAGTGTCTCAGCTACCTGTGACATGCCCTCCTTCATATTGAGCAACAGTGCGTCAACTACCTGTAACATTCCCTCCCTCGCGTTCACTGACATTGTATTCGCTGAGACAGTCTCTCCCTCAAGTTATTGATTAAAGCAACTATTACAGCTGTGAGGAGGGATGATATGTTAGAGGGATCATCAAATGAGGCCATATGGGTTGAATTGAAAATAAAACAGGGGCAATCACACTGCTGGGTGTGTATTATAGACCCCCAAACAGTGGGAGGGAGATAGAAGAGCAAATATGTAGGCCAATTTCTGTGAAGTCCAAACAACCATAGGACAGTAATAGTAGGGGAATTCAACTATCCTAATACTGATTGGGACAAATACAGTGTGAAGGGTATAGAGGGTGCGGAATTCTTAAAATGCATTCAAGTGACCTTCTTTAGTTAGTATGTAACAAGCTCAACACGGGAGAGGGTGGTTCTGGATTTAGTTTTGGGGAATGAAGCTGGGCTGGTGGAAGGGGTATCAGTGGGAGAGCACTCGGGTGCCAGTGACCATAATTCAGTCAGATTCAAGGTAGTTATCAATAAGGACAATGAGAGACCAGGAATAAAAGTCCCAAATTGGAGAAAAACTAACTTTGCTAAATTGAGAAGTGATTTGGCCACAGTGGACTGGAAACAGCTATTTGTAGGTAAATCAGTGTCAGAACAGTGGGAGGCTCAGGCCAAACATGTTCCCTTAAAGAAAAAGGGTGGTAATAACAATTATAGAGCCCCCAGGATGCCTAGGGACTTATAGGGGAGGATAAAGAAAAAAAGGGAAACGTATGCCATATACCAACAGCTAAATACGGGAGAATCTCGGAAGGAATATAGAAAGTTCAGAGGTAAAATTAAAAAGGATATTAGGAATGCTAAGAGAGAGAGCATGAAAAATTCTTGGCAAGTAAAATTAAGGAAAACCCAAAGATGTTCTATAAATATATTAGGTATAAGAGGATATCTAAAGAAAAGGTAGGACCTATTAGAGACCATGAGGGTAATCTCTGTGTGGAGGCGGAAGATGTTGGTATGGTTCTTAATGAGTATGTTGCATCTGTTTTCACAAAGGAAAGGGGCAATGCAGATACTGCTATCGAGGAGGAGTGTGAAATTCTGGATGAAATAAACATAGTGAAAGAGGAGATATTAAGGGGTTTAGCAGCTTTGAAAGTGGATAAGTCCCCAAGCCCAGATGAAATGCATCCCAGGCAGTTGAGCGAAGCAAAAGAGGAAATAGCAATGGCCTTGACCATCATTTTCCAGTCCTCTTTGGATTTAGCCATGGTGCCGGAGGACTGGATGATTGCTAATGTGGTACCCTTGTTTAAGAAGGGAGAAAGGGATAGGCAGAGTAATTACAGGCCTGTCAGCCTAACCTCAGTGGTGGCAAAATTATTTTTAAAATTCTGAAGGATAGGATAAATCTAGATAAATGATGGTGGATAGGCAATGGCAGACATTTAAAGATCACATGGATGAACTTCAACAATTGTACATCCCTGTCTGGCATAAAAATAAAACGGGGAAGGTGGCTCAACTGTGGTTAACAAGGGATATTAGGGATAGTGTTAAATCCAAGGAAGAGGCATGTAAATGGGCCAAACAAAATCAGCAAATCTGAGGACTGGGAGAAATTTAGAATTCAGCAGAGGAGGACAAAAGGTTTAATTAGGAGGGGGAAAATAGAATATGAGAATAAGCTTGCAGGGAATATAAAAACTGACTGCAAAAGCTTCTACAGATACGTGAAGAGAAAAAGATTGGTGAAGACAAATGTAGGTCCCGTACAGTCAGAATCAGGTGAAGTCTTGATGGGGAACAAAGAAATAGCAGACCAATTGAACAAAAAATTTGGTTCTGTCTTCTCTAAGGAAGACACAAATAACCAACCGGAAATACTAGGCGAAAGAGGGTCTAGCGAGAAGGAGGAACTAAAGGAAATCCTTATTAGTCAGCAAATTGTGTTAGGGAAATTGATGGGATTGAAGGCAGATAAATCCCCTGGGCCTGATAGTCTGCATCCCAGAGTACTTAAGGACGTGGCCCTAGAAATAGTGGATGCATTGGTGATCATTTTCTAACAGTCTATCGACTCTGGATCAGTTCCTATGGACTGGAGGGAGCTAATGTACCGAACTTTTTAAAAAAGGAGGGAGAGAAAACAGTTCGGTCATAGACCGGTCAGTCTGACATCAGTAGTGGGTAAAATGTTGGAATCAATTATTAAAGATGTAATAGCAGCACATTTGGAAAGCAGTGACAGGATCAGTCCAAGTCAGCATGGATTTATGAAAGGGAAATCAAGCTTGACAAGTCTTCTAGAATTTTTTGAGAATGTAACTAGTAGATGGAGAAGGGGGAGCCAGTGGATGTGGTATATTTAGACTTTCAAAAGGCTTTTGACAAGGTCTAACGTAAGAGATTAGTGTGCAAAATTAAAGCACATGGTATTGGGGTAATGTACTGATGTGGATAGAGAACTGGTTAGCAGACAGGAAGCAGAGAATAAACGGGTCCTTTTCAGAATGGCATGCAGTGACTAGTGGGGTACCGCAAGGTTTAGTGCTGAGACCCTAGCTATTTACAATACACTTTAATGATTTAAACAAAGGAATTGAATGTAATATCTCCAGGTTTGCAGATGACACTAAGCTGGGTGGCATTGTGAGCTGTGAGGAGGATGCTAAGAGGCTGCAGGGTGACTTGGACAAGTTAGGTGAGTGGGCAAATACATGGCAGATGCGTTATAATGTGGATAAATGTGAGGTTATCCACTTTGGTGGTAAAAACAGGAGGGCTGATTATTATCTGAATGATGACAGATTGGTAAAGAGGGAGGCGCAACGAGACCTGGCTGTCTTGCTACATCAGTAATTGAAGGTTGGCATACAGGTGCAGCAGGCGGTGAAGGCGGCAAATGGCATGTTGACCTTCATAGCGAGAGGATTCAAGTACAGGAGCAGGGAGGTCTTACTGCAGTTGTACAGGGCCTTGGTGAGGCCACACCTTGAATATTGTGTACAGTTTTGGTCTCCTAAGCTGAGGAAGGAAATTCTTGCTATTGAGGGAATGCAGCAAAGGTTCACCAGACTGATTCCCTGGATGACTGACATATGAAGAAAGACTGGATCGACTAGGCTTGTATTCAATGGAATTTAGAAGAATGAGAGGGGATCTCATAGAAACATATAAAATTCTGACGGGATTGGACAGTTTAGATGCAGGAAGAATGTTCCTGATGTTGGGTCTGTCCAGAACCAGGGTTCACAGTCTAAGGATAAGGGGTAAGCCATTTAGGACCGAGATGAGGAGAAACTTCTTCACTCAGAGAGTTATGGGCATGTGGAATTCTCTACCACAGAAAGTTGTTGGGGCCAGTTCATTACATATATTCAAAAGGGAGTTATATGTGGCCCTCATGGCTAAAGGGATCAAGGGGTATGGAGAGAAAGCAGAAATGGGGTAATGAAATGTATAATCAGCCATGATCATATTGAATGGTGGTGCAGGCTCGAAGGGCCGAATGGCCTACTCCTGCACCTATTTTCTATGATTCAATGTTTACATTTAAAATGGCAAAGATTAATCAGGGACAGTCAGCATGGATTTGTTAAGGGGAGATCATGTTTGATTAACCTGATTGAATGTTTCGAGGAGCTAACCAGGAGGGTCAATGAGGGTAGTGCGTATGATGTAGTGTATATGGACTTTAGCAAAGTTTTTGATAAGATCCCACATGGCAGACTGGTAATGAAAGTAAAAGCCCATGGGATCCAGTGCAAAATGGCAAGTTGGATCCAAAATTGGCTCAGAGGTAGGAAGCAAAGGGTAATGGGTGATGGATGTTTTTATGACTCAAAGGGTGTTTCTAGTGGGGTTCCGCAGGGCTCAGTACTCAATCCATTGCTTTTTATGGTATACATCAATGATCTAGATTTGAATATAGGGGGTATGATTAAGAAGTTTGCAGATGACACTAAAATTGGCTGTGTGGCTGATAATGAAGAGGAAAGTCATGGGCTGCAGGAGGATATCAATCTACTGGTCAGGTGGGCAGGACAGTGGCAAATGGAATTTAATTCAGAGAAGTGTGAGGTAATGCACTTGGGGAGGGCTAATAAGGAAAAGGTATAGATATTAAACGGTAGGCCACTTAGAATTGTAGATGAACAAAGGGACCTTGGAGTGCTTGTACACAGATCCCTGAAAGTAGCAGGCCAGGTCGATAAGGTGGTTAAGAAGGCATACGGAATGCTTGCCTTTATTGGCCAAGGCATAGAATACAAGAGCAGGGAGGTTATGCTTCAATTGTATAATACTCTGGTTAGGCCATAGCTGGAATACTGCGTGCAGATCTGGTCGCCATATTATAGGAAGGATGTGATTGCACTGGAGAGGGTGCACAGATTTACGAGGATGTTGCCTGGAATGGAGAATCTTAGTTATGAGGACAGATTGGATAGGCTGGGTTTGTTCTCCTTGGAACAGAGGAGGCTGAGAGGAGACCTCATTGAGGTGTATAAAACTTTGAGGGGCCCAGATATAATGGATAGCAATGCCTATTTCACTAGGTGGAGGGGTCAATTATGAGGGAGCATAGTTTTGAAGTGCTTGGTGGAAGATTTAGAGGTGATTTCAGGGGAAGCTTCTTCATGCAGAGGGTTGTTGGGGTCTGGAACTCACTGCCTCCAAGGGTGGTAGAGGCAGAAACCCTCACCACATTTAAAAGGTGCTTGGATGGGCACTTGAAGTGCCATAATCTGCAGGGTTACGGACCTAGAACTGGTAAGTGGGATTGGACTGGTTACTTCTTGTTGGCTGACGCAGATACGATGGTAAGTATAGATATATGAAGAGAAAAAGATTAGTGAAGACAAATGTAGGTCCCTTGCAGTCAGAATCAGGTGAATTTATAATGACGATCAAAGGAATGGCAGACCAATTGAACAAATACTTTGGTTCTGTCTTCACTAAGGAAGACACAAATAACCTTCTGGAAATACTAGGGGACCGAGGGTCTAGCGAGAAGGAGGAACTGAAGCAAATCCTTATTAGTCTGGAAATTGTGTTAGGGAAATTGATGGGATTGAAGGCTGATAAATCCCCAGGGCCTGATAGTCTGCATCCCAGAGTACTTAAAGAAGTGGCCCGAGAAATAGTGGATGCATTCGTGAACATTTTCCAACATTCGATGGACTCTGGATCAGTTCCTATGGATTGGAGGGCTGCTAATGTAACCCCACTTTTTAAAAAAGGAGGGAGAGAGAAAACAGGGAATTATAGACCAGTCAGTCTGACATCGGTAGTAGAGAAAATGTTGGAATCAATTATTAAAGATGAAATAGCAGCGCATTTGGAAAGCAGTGACAGGATCGGTCCAAGTCAGCATGGATTTATGAAAGGGAAATCATGCTTGACAAATCTTCTGGAATTTTTTGAGGTTGTAACTAGTAGAGTGGACAAGGGAGAGTCAGTGGATGTGGTGTATTTGGACTTTCAAAAGGCTTTTGACGAGGTCCAATACAAGAGATTAGTGTGCAAAATTAAAGCACGTGGTATTGGGGGTAAATTATTGACGTGGATCGAGAACTGGCTGGCAGACAGGAAGCAAGAGTAGGAATAAACGGGTCCTTTTCAGAATGGCAGGCAGTGACTAGTGGGGTGTCGCAAGTTCAGTGCTGGGACCCCAGCTATTTACAATATACATTAATGATTTGAACAAAGGAATTAAATGTAATATCTCCAAGTTTGCAGATGACACGAAGCTGGGTGGCAGTGTGAGCTGTGAGGAGGATGCGAAGAGGCTGCAGGGTGACTTGGACAGGTTAGGTGAGTGGGCAAATGCATGGCAGATGTGGTATAATGTAGTTAAATGTGAGGTTATCCACTTTGGTGGCAAGAACAGAAAGGCAGAATATTATCTGAATGGTGACAGATTAGGAAAAGGGGAGGTGCAATGAGACCTGGGTGTCATGGCACATCAGTCATTGAAAGTTGGCATGCAGGTACAGCAGGCGGTGAAGAAGGCAAATGGCATGTTGGCCTTCATAGCGAGAGGATTTGACTATAGGAGCAGGGAGGTCTTTCTGCAGTTGTACACGGCCTTGGAGAGGCCACACCTTGAATATTGTGTACTGTTTTGGTCTCCTAATTTGAGGAAGGATATTCTTGTTATTGAGGGAGTGCAATGAAGGTTCACCAGACTGATTCCCGGGATGGCAGGACTGACAAAGGAAGAAAGACTGGATCGACTAGGCTTTATTTCACTGGAATTTCGAAAAATGAGAGGGGATCTCATAGAAACATAAAATTCTGACGGGATTGGACAGGTTAGATGCAGGAAGAATGTTCTCGATGTTGGGGAAGTCCACAATCAGGGGGTCACAGTCTAAGGATAAGGAGTAAACCATTTAGGACCGAGATGAGGAGAAACTTCTTCACTCAGTGAATTGTGAACCTGAGGAATTCTCTACCACAGAAAGTTGTTGAGGCCAGTTTGTTAGATATATTCAAAATGGAGTTAGATGTGGCCCTTCCAGCTAAAGGGATCAAGGGGTATGGAGAGAAAGCAGGAATGGGATACTGAAGTTGCATGATCAGCTATGATCATATTGAATGGTGTTGCTGGCCCAAAAAGCCAAATGGCCTACTCCTGCACCTATTTTCTATGTTTCTAGGTTTCGATGTTACTTCAGTGAATCGAATGCGGCCAGAGTGATTTCCTGGACTAATTTCGATCACCTGGATGGGTCAGAGGAATTTTCCCAGATTTTTTTCCCCAAATTGGCCTGGGTTTCTATCTGTTTTTTTTTGCCTTTCCAAGGAGATCTTATGGCTCCCGTTGGGGTTGAGTGTAAAATGTTGCAATGCGTGGTGTATCGCAGTTATGTGGGCAGACTGGTTGGGCCGGATGCTCTTTACCTTTCGCCATTGCTCATAGGTTTATATGTAACCTTCAGGGCTGCTGACTGAGGGTAGTGTGGCTCGTTGTTGGCCGGCGCGGACATGAAGGGTCGAAAAGACCACCTTCTGCGTTGTAGATTTCTATGTTTCTATGTTCCCGGACAGTGTTCCCATTTCTCGTGAAAGTGTTGTTACTTCTCCCGACAGTCCCGATAGAAATATAGAAACATAGAAAATAGGTGCAGGAGTAGGCTATTCGGCCCGTCGAGTCTGCACCGCCATTCAATGAGTTCATGGCTGAACAGGCAACTTCAGTACCCCATTCCTGCTTTCTCGCCATACCCCTTGATCCCCCTAGTAGTAAGGACTACATCTAACTCCGTTTTGAATATATTTAGTGAATTGGCCTCAACAACTTTCTGTGGTAGAGAATTCCACAGGTTCACCACTCTCTGGGTGAAGAAGTTTCTCCTCATCTCAGTCCTAAATGGCTTACCCCTTATCCTTAGACTGTGACCCCTGTTTCTGGACTTCCCAACATTGGGAATATTCTTCCTGCATCTAACCTGTCTAAATCCGTCAGAATTTTAAACGTTTCTATGAGATCCCCTCTCATTCTTCTGAACTCCAGTGAAAACAAGCCCAGTTGATCCAGTCTTTCTTGATATGTCAGTCCCGCCATCCCAGGAATCAGTCTGGTGAACCTTCGCTGCACTCCCTCAATAGCAAGAATGTCCTTCCTCATGTTAGGAGACCAAAACTGTGCACAATACTCCAGGTGTGGCCTCACCAAGGCCCTGTACAACTGTAGTAACACCTCCCTGCCCCTGTACTCAAATCCCCTCGCTATGAAGGCCAACATGCCATTTACTTTCTTAACTGCCTGCTGTACCTGCATGCCAACCTTCAATGACTGATGTACCATGACACCCAGGTCTCATTGCACCTCCCCTTTTCCTAATCTGTCACCATTCAGATAATAGTCTGTCTCTCTGTTTTTACCACCAAAGTGGATAACCTCACATTTATTCACATTATACTTCATCTGCCATGCATTTGCCCACTCACCTAACCTATCCAAGTCACTCTGCAGCCTCATAGCATCCTCCTCGCAGCTCACACTGCCACCCAACTTAGTGTCATCTGCAAATTTGGAGATATTAGATTTAATCCCCTCGTCTAAATCATTAATGTACAATGCAAACAGCTGGGGCCCCAGCACAGAACCTTGCGGTACCCCACTAGTCACTGCCTGCCATTCTGAAAAGTACCCATTTACTCCTACTCTTTGCTTCCTGTCTGCCAACCAGTTCTTAATCCATGTCAGCACACTACCCCCAAATCCCATGTGCTTTAACTTTGCACATTAATCTCTTGTGTGGGACCTCGTCAAAAGCCTTTTGAAAGTCCAAATACACCACATCCACTGACTCTCCCTTGTCCACTCTACTAGTTACAACCTCAAAAAATTCCAGAAGATTTGTCAAGCATGATTTCCCTTTCACAAATCCATGCTGACTTGGACCTATCACGTCACCTCTTTCCAAATGCGCTGCTATGACATCCTTAATAATTGATTCCATCATTTTACCCACTACCGATGTCAGGCTGACCGGTCTATAATTCCCTGTTTTCTCTCTCCCTCCTTTTTTAAAACGTGAGGGTACATTGGCTACCCTCCACTCCATCGGAACTGATCCAGAGTCTATGGAATGTTGGAAAATGACTGTCAATGCATCTGCTATTTTCAAGGCCACCTCCTTAAGTACTCTGGAATGCAGTCCATCAGGCCCTGGGGATTTATTGGCCTTCAATCCCATCAATTTCCCCAACACAATTTCCCGACTAATAAGGATTTCTCTTAGTTCCTCCTTCTCACTAGACCCTCTGACCCCTTTTATATCCGGAAGGTTGTTTGTGTCCTCCTTAGTGAATACCGAACCAAAGGACTTGTTCAATTGGTCTGCCATTTCTTTGTTACTCATTATGACTTCCCCTGATTCTGACTGCAGGGGACCTACGTTTGTCTTTACTAACCTTTTTCTCTTTACATATCTATAGAAGCTTTTGCAGTCTGTCTTAATGTTCCCTGCAAGCTTCCTCTCGTACTCTATTTTCCCTGCCCTAATCATCAAGCCCTTTGTCCTCCTCTGCTTATCATATTTCTGCGGATAGATTTTCCTGCAAACCAAGTTATCATTTGCTTTCCTTGAAAATGCTTTGTAAATCTCTGCCCGTATTAAGTGTGTATTCCTTAAAATAAATTAAGCTGCTATCTGTATCCTATTACCAAAATATTCAATCTTCTAAATACAATTTGATTCCATGACACACTTCAATACAGTTCAGGATAAAAGATGTTCTTAAATTGTTAGGCATGGTATGTTCTTACCACTCTCAAAAATGGCACAAATGTTAGCAAAAAAACAAACACACAAAACCTCATTTGCATACTCGTGTAGCTTGTTATTCTAGTTCCAAGCCCAACCCTAACCTAAATAATAAGAGTTTTGAACTAGGAAATGTTTTAATAAGTTTTGTCAAGCAAAGCTTTAGTCTTTCAAGTCTTACACCACACTGCCCAATGTGCACACTATTTAAGTTAAGATTCAGATATTCACATTTTATGATGTCACAGCATTGAACAAACTTCCAATTATTTAGGATAATATGCCTGCACTTATACAGGTCAACCTAGATTTTTTACAGCAATAGTTTAAACAGTCTCTAAAGACTCCGAGGTCTACACAAGGCCCAGTCGATGAGTCGGAGAGGCAGTCGAGGAGGCGGGAGTCCGGGGCAGCTTCCGAAACATAGAAACATAGAAAATAGGTGCAGGAGTAGGCCATTCGGCCCTTCGAGCCTGCACCGCCATTCAATGAATTCATGGCTGAACATGCAACTTCAGTAACCCCATTCCTGCTTTCTCGCCATACCCCTTGATCCCCCGAGTAGTAAGGACTACATGTAACTCCTTTTTGAATATATTTAGTGAGTTGGCCTCAACAACTTTCTGTGGTAGAGAATTCCACAAGTTCACCACTCTCTGGGTGAAGAAGTTTCTCCTCATCTCGGTCCTAAATGGCTTACCCCTTATCCTTAGACTGTGACCCCTGGTTCTGGACTTCCCCAACATTGGGAACATTCTTCCTGCATCCAACCTGTCTAAATCCGTCAGAATTTTAAACGTTTCTATGAGATCCCCTCTCATTCTTCTGAACTCCAGTGAATACAAGCCCAGTTGATCCAGTCTTTCTTGATATGTCAGTCCCGCCATCCTGGGAATCAGTCTGGTGAACCTTCGCTGCACTCCCTCAATAGCAAGAATGTCCTTCCTCAAGTTAGGAGACCAAAACTGTACACAATACTCCAGGCGCGGCCTTACCAAGGCCCTGTACAACTGTAGTAACACCTCCCTGCCCCTGTACTCAAATCCCCTCGCTATGAAGGCCAACATGCCATTTGCTTTCTTAACCGCCTGCTGTACCTGCATGCCAACTTTCAATGACTGATGTACCATGACACCCAGTCTCGTTGCACCTCCCCTTTTCCTAATCTGTCACCATTCAGATAATAGTCTGTCTCTCTGTTTTTACCACCAAAGTGGATAACCTCACATTTATCCACATTATACTTCATCTGCCATTCATTTGCCGACTCACCTAACCTATCCAAGTCAATCTGCAGCCTCATAGCATCCTCCTCGCAGCTCACACTGCCACCCAACTTAGTGTCATCCGCAAATTTGGAGATACTACATTTAATCCCCTCGTCTAAATCATTAATGTACAATGTTAACAGCTGGGGCCCCAACACAGAACCTTGCGGTACCCCACTAGTCACTGCCTGCCATTCTGAAAAGTACCCATTTACTCCTATTCTTTGCTTCCTGTCTGCCAACCAGTTCTCAATCCACGTCAGCACACTACCCCCAATCCCATGTGCTTTAACTTTGCACATTAATCTCTTGTGTGGGACCTTGTTGAAAGCCTTCTGAAAGTCCAAATACACCACATCAACTGGTTCTCCCTTGTCCACTCTACTGGAAACATCCTCAAAAAATTCCAGAAGATTTGTCAAGCATGCTTTCCCTTTCACAAATCCATGCTGACTTGGACCTATCATGTCACCTCTTTCCAAATGTGCTGCTGTGACATCCTTAATAATTGATTCCATCATTTTACCGATGTCAGGCTGACCGGTCTATCATTCCCTATTTTCTCTCTCCCTCCTTTTTTTAAAAGTGGGGTTACATTGGCTACCCTCCACTCCATAGGAACTGATCCAGAGTCTATGGAATGTTGGAAAATGACTGTAAATTCATCCGCTATTTCCAAGGCCACCTCCTTAAGTACTCTGGGATGCAGTCCATCAGGCCCTGGGGATTTATCAGCTTTCAACCTCATCACCACCCCACTGATAGTGTCCAGAAGTAATCGGGTAAGGTCAATGCTCTCCGCACTCGTTGCCATCATTTGAACCACATCTGTTAGATTCTGCACCTCAGGAGAGCGCTTTTGAGTTCTCCTTCCTCTCCTCACCTTGGGTGTGGCTCGCTGCATCCCACTGGGACCCGCAGCCTCGGACGATGGGGCCCTGGGTATGCCTCGCTGCACCCCACTGGGACCCGCAGACTCCAACGGTGGGGCCCTGGGTGTGCCTTGCTGCACCCCACTGGAATCCCCAGTCTCGGACTTTGGGAAACCATGGAATGTCCCATCAACACTTGTCCCACTCAGGAAAGTGGCTAGCATCTCAATGGGTGGCAACTGCACTGTTTCCAAAGTGAGTACAACAGTGGGGGCTTCATCCATCCCCTCCCCCTCACACCCATGCTCTTGGTCTGGAAGATGTTTTCTCTTCAGGCTCGTCCATGTCCAAATCTTCTTCTGCATCGTCACGGTTGGCCTCAAGTTCTGAAAAATATAACAGAACAGAGAAACAGTTAGCAGCAGAGAAGGGGGCAGGGTGGGTGGCATGAGTAGGCTCACACAGTGCAGGCAGCAGGTGGATTTGAAGGACCATGATGAATGATAGCACATTACATCAAACAAAGTGTAGCCGAAGGAGACATCCCCAGGAACCAAAGCATGGCTAGCCCGCTCAGTACTTCACATTTAGCAAAGCCAGACTGTGGAATTTGCAGGACTTACCCTTATCCTCGAGTGTGGGCCCAGCTTGTGCAGTTCTGGTTGTTTTCTCCAGACAGGACCCATCAAAGCAGCGACCCTCTCTTTCAAGGGTGTCAGTGGCTGCAGATTTGCCGGGCCTCCTCCTGTTCGAGCTCTTTCTCATTTGTTGTGTGCCACCTTCCTCTGCAAAGATGAAAATATAACTTTTTAGAGAAGGTATCTTTCTACTGGGTTGGACACATACAGATGGTCACATTTACAATTGCAATTCCACTGAATAAATTAAAATATTACTTACACTAACTACTTGACCAAGGTCCTGCCACTTCTTTTTGCACTAGCCTCCAGACCTCGGGTTGGTCACCGTTGCACAGTAATCTTCTGTAACTTGGTTCCAGTGTTTCTTCATTTCTTTGGGTGATACTTTTATGTGACCTCTGCTGGTGTCCAGCTCCTGCCATCTGGCCTCAATCACAGTAATTAGTGCCTCCACTTCATCCTGTAAGAAATTCTTGGTCCTTGAGCCGCATTGCATCTTGTATTGCAGCTCCGATTTTTCCAATGAGAATGAAAGTTCTCACACACAACTGGCACTTTAGAAATGGCCGAATGCAGACAGGGAGCTGTACTGGGCATGCGCGCCCATATCAATCACGTCAAAAACATGCGCAGAAGGGGAAGCATCGTTTTTTTCGGCACAGACATTAGGCTGCACACCCCCGAAGCTACAGAACAGGCTGCGCAGCGCCAAATTCAAAAAATAGAACGGGGAAACTGGATACTTATTTTTTTGGTGTAGTTGGGGCCAAGAAAATACTGGAACCAAGTAACTCTGGCAATACGCCAAAAAACGACATTGGGGAAAATTGAGCCCTTAGTCTGGAGAAAGGACAATAAATTCAGCAAACTATTGATAACACGAAGAAAATTTGAAAATCACTGGCCAAGAACACAGCACGTGAATATAAAAAGCTGTGGTGAAAAACAACTCCAACCCAGGCATCGACTGTAAATTTAATCACAGGCAGGTACTCAACAGTAAAATAAATATAAGAAACATAAGCCATAATCCATCAAACAAAACAATCACAAGAACATATTAAGTAGATCATGTCAAAACTTATCAGCAAAATAGAATACTGTTTCTCCTCACTTAGACCCCTCATCATTATAGGCAGTCCCTCGAAACCGAGGAAGACTTGCTTCCACCCTAAAAGCGAGTTCTCAAGTGACTGTGCAGTCCAATGTGGGAAGTACAGTCTCTGTCACAGGTGGGACAGACAGTCGTTGGAGGGAAGGGGTGGGTGGGGGAGTCTGGTTTGCCGCTCGCTCCTTCCACTGCCTGCGCTTGTTTTCTGCATACTCCCGGCAACGAGACTCGAGGTGTTCAGTGCTCTCCCGGATGCTCTTCCTCCACTTAGGGCAGGTCTTTGGCCAGGGATTCCCAGGTGTTAGTGGGGATGTTGCACTTTATCAAGGAGGCTTTGAGAGTGTCCTTGAAACATTTCCTCTGCCCACCTGGGGCTCGCTTGCCGTGTAGGGGTTCTGAGTAGAGCACTAACCAAGTAGAGGTTAGACCCCTCACCTTGTATATGGCAACGCTGTGACAGAAACTCGCATAAAAATGCTCACGGCTTCTAACAGGGGTCAAGTCATGTATGGTTGAAAGGTCACAAGAGAACTGACAAAAAGGAACAATGTAAAGGGATGAAATAAAATATAATGATCCTTTTAAAGATACAAGAAGTAATCTACCACCTATTGGACATTTAAGTCCCTTCACACAATTATTTGTTGGGCAACCTGTCCAACTGGTATCTATGAAGGAGCAGAGCATTCTCTAATGAACTGCATGTACCTATCAGCTGGCTGAGCCACCCAATCAGAGTTCAGCCTTAGTAATCAGTTTAACACCTTCAGAGGAAGGAAAGAGGTGGGCACCGGAGGGACTGGAGTGCATCATCACGCCCGGCAACCAAATTTTAATTTGATTTTACGTTTTAAAGTTAATTTGTTTTAATTGCCGGTGCTTTTAGTGTCCCCTTCCCTTTTATAGGGGGCACTGGGGAAAAATTGTGATTTTAGTGCCCAAAAAAAACAAAAAAAAAAAAAGAAAAAACACAAAAAAAAAAAAAAAAGGGGGGGAAAAAAAGGGCCTTGTAAATGTCTGGAGTGTCACCCAGGTCGGGTGGCACCGTTTAATGTCTTTATGTTTTGCAGATAAACTCAAAAGAGTTTCAGAGGAAGGAAATTACCCTCTTTACCTTATATGACTTCAGATCGTGGTCATCCAGAAATGCAAATCAGAAAATTCAATATAATAGCTTTAAAAAATGGAATGCATAATTTACTGAATTATAAATGGACTTAATTATCAATGAGGTAGTTTTAAGGATGGCAAAATATTTAACATGGGGAAATCTAATCCCCTTCCCCCACAATCCACACAAGGAACAGGTGCAGCAGGTTTGAGACAAATTGGATGACAAAATAAATGAGTACTCTCTCAATCAGCAGAATTTAGCAGGAAGTTCAAAACAGTTGACTAATGTAACGGAGACAGGTAAATAGCATTCAACAGACTTGTAGGACTAAGGTGAAGGACCACAGTAGCTGAAAGTGTTCAGAAAAGCTGTGATCCAGCCTCTGGGGGAGTGGCTGAGGTAACTGCTTTCTCTTCTAAAAGTTATTGGGGGAGAAATTCGGTTGTGCCTCATTTGAGGTGGTAACCCAGGCAGAGCGGTAAATTTAGCACCTTAAAAAAGTTTGTGTCCTCTGCCCAGAAATTAATCAGAATCAGGCGAGTAGCTGACAGGGGCACTAAATCAGCCGCTGCACACCAGAGCTGGTGGGGGATCGATATTGAAAGTTTGGTCGGAAAATTTGGCGGACCCAATGCACATGCGTGGAACTCCGAGTCAGACCCCAGCAACAGCCGAGTGTTAAAGTTATGGCAACTCAAGTTAGCACATGCACAGTTCAGGCTCCACAGGTCTTCAGAACATGGAAATGCAGGAGCAAAGCTTTCTACCTGCTTCTCACCCACTGCCCTTGATATTTTGCTGGAGGCAGTGGAGAGTCGCAGGAGTGCCTTCCAACCTGGAGGGCAACGAATGCCAGTGCCTCGGGATTTCAGAAAGCTCTGGAGGGAGGTGGTTGAGCATGATACAGCCCAGAACGCAGTGCCCACAACAGCGACCCAATGTCACAATAGATTCAACAGCCTAACTACGGTCGTCAGGGTGTATACCCTTTTCATTCATCTTCCAATGCTTTCATGTGAACCTCACTGTCCCACACAACGTGAAGACTTTGCACTGCCTATCCTTTTTCTATGTCTACCAGGCCATGCTCCTGATTACTGAAGCCAGCCTGAGACCTCTGCCCATCCAAGTGTCTCTCACCTTCTAGTTCCTGACTCAGCCTGAGTCCACCCACCAGTACCTTTCAACTCTTCATATGCAGTCCCAGTCCTGAGCCCCATACATACTGGTAGCTGCTTGTGCCCCAGGCCTACCATTCACACATCCACTGTATGTTGCCATGCAGCATGTAAAGCAGATATGCACACCGCCATATTACTCGCGAGTACCCTACTGCAGACACGTGGCACACCAGCAACTATACAGCCACTAACATCTTTTTGCTTTTGTAATTACAGGACAAACTTGCATACAATCTGCGTGAGTTGGATTGTCGGGGAGAGGGCAAGCCCTACCTGCTGGACCTGACTGACCAGGAGAAGCGCGTGTACATGGGTGCTGCAATCGTGGCGCAGGAGGGTGGGGAGGCAGAGCCCCCGCTTGACAGTGAAGATATGTGAATGAGATGGCCATTTTGTGTGAGTCCCCTTAGCCATGAGGCCACATGTCTTGCAAGATGTTGCAACCAAAATAACGATGCCCCACTACTTCCTGCCTTCCTGCCCTCTCCCCAGCTGATAACCGCACTTAGAACATACATAAGTAGGAACAGGAGTAGACCATTTGCCCCCTCGTGCTTGCTCCGCCATTTAATAAGATCATGGCTGATCTGATCCTGGGCTCAGTTCCACTTCTCTGCCCACTCCCCATAACCCTTTATTCCCTTATCGCTCAAAAATCTGTCTATCTCTACCTTAAATATATTCAATGACCCAGCCTCCGCAGCTCTCTGGGGCAGAGAATTCCACAGATTTATTACCCTCTGAGAGAAGAAATTCCTCCTCATCTCCGTTCTAAATTGTCAACTCCTTCATCTCAGGAATCAACCTAGTGAACCTTCTCTGAACTGCTTCCAATGCAAGTATATCCTTCCTTAAATATGGAGACCAAAACTGTACGCAGTACTCCGGTGTGGCCTCCCCAATACTCTGTACTTTTGTAACAGAACTTCTCTGCTTTTATACTCTATCCCTTGCTATAAAGGCCAACATTCCATTTGCCTTCCTGATTACTTGCTGTATCTGCATGCTAACTTTTTGTGTTTCATGCACAAAGGCCCCCAGGTCCCTCTGTACTACAGCATTTTGTAATTTCTTTCCATTAAAAAAATAATCTGCTTTTTTATTTTTCCTGCCAAAGTGGATAACCTTACATTTTCCCACATTATACTCCATCTGCCAAATGTTTGCCCACTCACTTAGCCTGTCTATATCCCTTTGCAGAGTTTTGTGTCCTCCTCAAAACTTGCTTTCTCACCCATCTTTGTATCATCAGCAAACTTGGCTACATTACGCTCGGTCCCTTCATCCAAATCATTAATATAGATTGTAAATAGTTGAGGCCCCAGCACTGATCCCTGTGGCACCCCATTAGTTACCATTTGTCAACTAGAAAATGACCCATTTATCTTGACTCTCTGATTTCTGATAGTTAACCAATCTGCTATCTATGTTAATATATTACCCCAACCCTGTGAGCTTTTATCTTGTGCATTAGCATTTTATGTGGCACCTTATGTCACCTTTGGCTCAGTCGTTATAATTAGTCAGAAGGTCATAGGTTCAAGCCCGGTTCCAGGACTTGAGCACATAATCTAGTCTGTCACTTCAATGCAGTACTGAGAGAGTGCTGTACTGATGAAAGTGCTGTTTTTTGGATGAGAAGCTAACCAAAGATCCTCTTTGTTCTCTCGGGGGATGTAAAAGATCCCATGACACTTTCGAAGAAGTACAAGGAAGTTCTTCCGGTGTCCTGACCAGTATTTATCCCTTAACCAACATTGCTAAAAAAACAACAGATTATCCCGACATCTATCTCATTACTGTTCATGCGATCTTAATGTGTGCACCTTGGCTGCCAGGTTTACCTACATTACAATAGTTACATAAGAACATAAGAAATAGGAGCAGGAGTAGGCCATATGGTTCCTCGAGCCTGCTCCGCCATTTAATACGATCACGGCTGATCTGATCATGGACTCAGGTCCACTTCCCTGCCCGCTCCCCATAACCCCTTATTCCCTTATCAGTTAAGAAACTGTCTATCTCTGTCTTAAATTTATTCACTGACCCAGCTTCCACAGCTCTCTGAGACAGCGAATTCCACAGACTTACAACCCTCCGAGAGAAGAATATCCTCATTTAAGTTTTAAATGGACGGCCCCTTATTCTAAGATTATGCCCCCTACTTCTAGTCTCCTCTATCAGTGGAAACATTCTCTCTGGATCCACCTTGTCAAGCCCCCTCATAATCTAACACATTCTCCAGAATCAACCTAGTGAATCTTCTCTTAACTGCCTCCAAAGCAAGTATATATTTTCTTAAATATGGAAACCAAAACTGTATGCAGTATTCCAGGTGTGGCCTCACTAATACCCTGTATAATTGTAGCAAGACGACCTTGCTTTTATACTCCATCACCTTTGCAATAAAGGCCAAGGGTGATGTGTAATGAGAAAGGACTAATTAGCAATCTTGTTGTGCGAGGCCCCTTGGGGAAGATTGACCATAATATGGTAGAATTCTTTATTAAGATGGCGAGTGACACAGTTAATTCAGAGACTAGGGTCCTGAACTTAAGGAAAGGTAACTTCGATGGTATGAGACATGAATTGGCTAGAATAGACTGGCGAATGATACTTAAAGGGTTGACGGTGGATAGGCAATGGAAATATTTAACGATCACATGGATGAGCTTCAACAATTGTACATCCCTGTCTGGAGTAAAAACAAAATGGGGAAGGTGGCTCAGCCGTGGCTAACAAGGGAAATTAGGGATAGTGTTAAATCCAAGGAAAAGGCATATAAATTAGCCAGAAAAAGCAGCAAACCTCAAGACTGGGAGAAATTTAGAATTCAGCAGAGGAGGACAAAGGATTTAATTAGGAGGGGGAAAATAGAGTATGAGAGAAAGCTTGCTGGGAACATAAAAACTGACTGCAAAAGCTTCTATGGATATGTGAAGAGAAAACGATTAGTGAGGACAAATGTACGTCCCTTGCAGTCAGAATCAGGTGAATTTATAATGGGGAGCAAAGAAATGGCAGACCAATTGATCAAATACTTTGGTTCTGTCTTCACTCAGGAAGAAACATATAACTTTCCGGAAATACTAGGGGACCGAGGGTCTAGCGAGAAGGAGGATCTGAAGGAGATCCTTATTAGTCAGGAGATTGTGTTAGGGAAATTGATGGGATTGAAGGCTGATAAATCCACAGGGCCTGATAGTCTGCATCCCAGAGTACGTAAGGAAGTGACCCTAGAAATAGTGGATGCATTGGTGATCATTTTCCAACAGGCTATGGACTCCGGATCAGTTCCTATGGAGTGGAGGGTGGTAGCTAATGTAACACCACTTTTTAAAAAAGGAGGGAGAGAGAAAAAAGGGAATTATGGAGCGGTTAGCCTGACATCAGCAGTGGAGAAAATGTTGAATCAATTATTAAAGATGAAATAGCAGCGCATTTGGAAAGCAGTGACAGGATCGATCCAAGTCAGCATGGATTTATGAAAGGGAAATCATGCTTGACAAATCTTCTAGAATTTTTTGAGGATGTAACTAGTAGAGTGGACAAGGAAGAACCAGTGGATGTGGTGTATTTGGACTTTCAAAAGGCTTTTGACAAGGTCCCACACAAGAGATTAGTGTGCAAAACTAAAGCACATGGTATTGGGGGTAATGTATTGAGTGGATAGAGAACTGGTTGGCAGAAAGGAAGCAGAAAGTAGGGATAAACGGGTCCTTCTCAGAATGTCAGGCAGAGACTAGTGGGGTGCACAGGGCTCAGTGCTGGGACCCCAACTATTTACATTATATATCAATGATTTAGATGAAGGAATTGAGTGTAATATCTCCAAGTTTGCAGATGACACTAAGCTGGGTGGTGGTGTGAGCTGTGAGGAGGATGCTAAGAGGCTGCAGGGTGACTCGGACAGGTAAGGTGAGTAGACAAATACATGGCAGATGCAGTATAATGTGGATAAATGTGAGGTTATCCACTTTAGTGGCAAAAACAGGAAAGCAGAATATTATCTGAATGGTGACAGATTAGGAAAAGGTGAGGTGCAACGAGACCTGTGTGTCATGGTACATCAGTCATTGAAAGTTGGCATGTAGGTACAGCAGGCGGTGAAGAATGCAAATGGCATGTTGGCCTTCATAGCGAGAGGATTTGAGTACAGGGGCAGGGAGGTGTTGCTACAGTTGTACAGGGCCTTGGTGAGGCCACACCTTGAGTATTGTGTGCAGTTTTGGTCTCCTAACCTGAGGAAGGACATTCTTGCTATTGAGGGAGTGCAGCAAAGGTTCACCAGACTGATTCTCAGGATGGCAGGACTGAAATATGAAGAAAGACTGGATTGACTAGGCTTATATTCACTGGAATTTAGAAGAATGTGAGGGGATCTCATAGAAACATATAAAATTCTGACGGGACTGGACAGGTTAGATGCAGGAAGAATGTTTCTGATGTTGAGGAAGTCCCGAGCCAGGGGACACAGTCCAAGGATAAAGGGTAAGCCATTTAGGACTGCGATGAGGAGAAACTTCTTCACTCAGAGAATTATGAACCTGTGAAATTCTCTACCACAGAAAGTTGTTGAGGCCAGTTCGTTAGATATATTCAAAGGAAGTTGGATGTGGCCCTTACGGCTAAAGGGATCAAGGGGTATGGAGAGAAAGCAGGAATGTGGTACTGAAGTTGCATGATGAGCCATTATCAAATTGAATGTTGGTGCAGGCTCGAAGGGCCGAATGGCCTCCTCCTGCACCTATTTCCTATGTTTCTATGAACCAGTGTGTGGAGCTAGACGCTGGACTCATTTTGCACCAATTTTTTGTGGAAGTAGCGTTCCATCCCCAGTATAACCTCTGGGTGATTCCATGATCCGGCTTCCTAGTGGGGAGTTGCACTAACATGGAAGGCAGCTGCTGAGCTACGATTTATTGACCTGAGCTCCTGGGAGTGCTGGTCCCTGCTGGGAGCACCAGATTCAGGAATTACTCCTACATGTCCATGTGTGCACGCCACTTAACTTTTGAAATAATGGAGTGCGGTTCCAATTTGTTGGATGCACCTCCCCAGTAATGGATTGGATTTGCCTGCTGATGGAAAACCATTCCCACTGTTTTAAACCCATTTCGTAAACTGGGGAGCAAACTCAAACTTTACATCTGGTATTGCATTTCTTGCACCGTGACAGATTGATATAAAAATTAATGACCGATGGAAAATTTCCATCTCCCGCAAAGCTGCATTCCAGATTCCCACTCCAGAGACTTGAAATCAGACATCTAGGTTGACACGCCAGTGCAGTATTGCTAGGAGTTGCCATCCATCAGATGAAATGTTAAATCTGCCCTCTCAGTTGGATGTAGAAGATCCTACGGCACTATTCGAAGAAGAGCAGAGGAGTTCTCCCCGTGCCCTGGCCAATATTTGTCCCTCAACCAACAACATTAAAGAAATAGATTATCTGGTGATTATCACATTGCTGTTTGTGGGAGTTTGCTGTGCGCAAATTGGCTGCCACATTTCCTACATTAAACAGTGTAGTCCTTCAAAAACTACTTAATTGGTTTTAAGGTACTTTGGGATATCCTGAGGATGTGGAAGGTTCTATATAAATGCAAGTCTTTCTTTCAGATAACTGGAGTTCAAGGGGACAAAATTGCCCAACGCTGAAAATGGGGTGCAATTACCCTGTTTTAGTTGTTTTTACCAGCACGGTTGATGCAGTGGCCTCTTGAGCGAAATTCCACTCTTTAGCTTTTTTTTCAGCGGACCGGAAGTCAGTGATAATGGGGGCGGATGTGTAGCGGTGAGCATAAGTTCACACTCTAGAGGGGCAGAAGTTGGGGGCGGGCGGAGTGGCCGCCACTGTCAGTCATCAGCGTAGCGCTGTTGACGACTTCATGGTGCTGCGTCACCACGGCTCTCCCCTTCACTTAAAGGGGAGATTGGTGCGATTCTTTCAGTTCGGTCCACTGGGCCACCAGGGAGGGTTTCGGCCAGGCTAGCGGCTGGCACTCGAGGGGACTCGCTGAACCCGAGGACAGAATTGTCGGCCCGACGTAGCAGTCGGCCGACAAAAAAAAAACATGGCGACCACGGCAGTAGATCCTCCCCTTTAATGGCAGCCACACCGTATTTTAGAAGCACTGCAAACACAGTGCACCGGTAGAAAAAGCTGCCGGTGACACCGAGTGGCAGCAGCAAGATTTTCTCAGCAGAATTTCACGATTGCGGGAGCACATCTGCGGTGTTCGCTCTGATGACACACTTAGGATGGATTGGCAGCAGCGGAGCGGTAGTGGGGGGAACGGGTCACTGCTGGGATACCACAGGAGCGGGATTTTCAAAATGGCAGCCATTCCACGAGAAATCGGCGGCCATTGCACTCCGCAGTGTAGCTGCCGATTTCCGGCGGTAACAGGCCTTAAGGGAAGGGGCAATTTCGGTCCCTTCAAATCGAAAGATGGGCATCCAGCTTTTGCAGTCTGGAAGCTTCAAAAAGTGGTCCGAGATCTGTGAAGAAATGGCAGAATCTGCAGATTTGGGGGTTGCTGATAACTTGCCCCCTGTTAAAGAAATGGCTCTGAAACTGAAGAGCTCGAACTAAATACCCATTTCAGTGCTTTTGTTTCACTACTTAACAAAAATAAGCAGATGGAAACAACTGTAGCAGGGCAGAAGTCTCTCAACTTTGATCCTGGTATCTGCCGTAAGCAGAGAAGGTCTAGAAGGAATTGTAGTGGGTCACTACAATGCATGCTCCAGCACTAATTCAGCAGCTGATGGTTCATTCCCAGAATTGAACTCCTGCAGACATGCACGGAAGGAAGTTTCCAGCTCTAGTATCTCGGAGAGTAGTGCTGGCACACAGGCAGGAGAGGGAGGGAAGCCTTTCTATGGGTATTCTGGGTAGATATTGTGAACGGATATGGAATAAGATGCAACTACAGCAGCTCTTGTGTGCCTGTCAAGTGCAACAACCAAAATTGACACAACTCTCCAGTGTTGTTCATAAACTCTGATCTGAAGTATATCATTATCGGAGCATGGAATATTAAAGAATCAGTAAAGACTATGCGATCTTCTTGACAAATCTTCTGGAATTTTTTGAGGAGGTTTCCAGTAGAGTGGACAAGGGAGAACCAGTTGATGTGGTGTATTTGGACTTTCAGAAGGCTTTCGACAAGGTCCCACTTAAGAGATTAATGTGCAAAGTTAAAGCACATGGGTTTGGGGGTAGTGTGCTGACGTGGATTGAGAACTGGTTGGCAGACAGGAAGCAAAGAATAGGAGTAAATGGCTACTTTTCAGAATGGCAGGCAGTGACTAGTGGGGTACCGCAGGGTTCTGTGCTGGGGCCCCAGCTGTTTACACTGTACATTAATGATTTAGACGAGGGGATTAAATGTAGTATCTCCAAATTTTCAGATGGCACTAAGTTGGGTGGCAGTGTGAGCTGCGAGGAGGATGCTATGAGGCTGCAGAGTGACTTGGATAGGTTAGGTGAGTGGGCAAATGCATGGCAGATGAAGTATAATGTGGATAAATGTGAGGTTATCCACTTTGGTGGTAAAAACAGAGAGACAGACTATTATCTGAATGGTGACAGATTAGGAAAAGGGGAGGTGCAACGAGACTGGGTGTCATGGTACATCAGTCATTGAAGGTTGGCATGCAGGTACAGCAGGCGGTTAAGAAAGAAAATGGCATGTTGGCCTTCATAGCGAGGGGATTTGAGTACAGGGGCAGGGAGGTGTTACTACAGTTGTACAGGGCCTTGGTGAGGCCACACCTGGAGTATTGTGTACAGTTTTGTCTCCTAACTTGAGGAAGGACGTTCTTGCTATTGAGGGAGTGCAGCGAAGGTTCACCAGACTGATTCCCGGGATGGCGGGATTGACATATCAAGAAAGACTGGATCAACTGGGCTTGTATTCACTAGAGTTCAGATGAATGAGAGGGGATCTCATAGAAACGTTTAAAATTCTGACGGGTTTAGACAGGAAGAATGTTCCCAATTTTGGGGAAGTCCAGAACCAGGGGTCACAGCCTAAGGATAAGGGGTAAGCCATTTAGGACCGAGATGAGGAGAAACTTCTTCACCAGAGAGTGGTGAACCTGTGGAATTCTCTACCACAGAAAGTTGTTGAGGCCAATTCACTAAATATATTCAAAAAGGAGTTAGATGTAGACCTTACTACTAGGGGGATCAAGGGGTATGGTGAGAAAGCAGGAATGGGGTACTGAAGTTGCATGTTCAGCCATGAACTCATTGAATGGTGGTGCAGGCTCGAAGGGCCGAATGACCTACTCCTGCACCTATTTTCTATGTTTCTATGTTCCTGTCTGGCCGCTCCCAAAATGAACGAAGTGCACAGAGCTGCAGGGCCTTCTACTGCTATGAACCTTACAGGGGCAATTTTGGCTGAATACTTCAGGCGCTAAACAGGTAAAGAGGTGGCCAAGTTGGGGTCTTGAGTTGCAAAGCTGGTTTCGGCTCGAGTGGAACATAATTGGCAGCATGGATGCGTTGGGCCGATTGGCCTGTTTCTGCACCGTATATCCTATGTAATCCCATGTTTAGTGCAAGACCATTGTAAAGAAGTAGAAGTCAGCGCTAGAATATGCTGCCCAGAGGATCGTTAGGGGGTTGATTTAAAAATTAAATTGCCTGCTAGCACTCATTAAAGAGGCTGCACGACATTTTGGTGGATAATGCTAAATGCAATGACCTCTCCTAACAGTGACCAGCTGAACAGCAATAAACAAGTCCTTGCTGAGTATTTTGAGCACTACTTAAAGCCATGCTTGGCATTCAATGTTCACTTGCTGTTTGATATCGATGGGCTACACAGCGTTTGAAGAGGACTTTTGAAACACATCGGGAGACATTGTAGAACACTGTGTCAAGACTTCACCAACACTATCATCATTTTACCCGGATATTCTCTCAGGACTTCATCTAAAAAAGAGTGAGCGTTGTGCTACTCTATCTAATTGGACACCTTACAGGAGACACCAGGAGAAATGGAGTGGTTCATCAAGGTCATCTTGATAGGGGCCCTCTTAGCTCTGCATGACAATTTGGAGGAGGAGACGAGGTTAGGCAGGAAGCACCAGCTGCCATAGGAATGGGGAACAGGAGGGCCATGATAAAGAGGAGGCATCTCAGCAGGAGGCCCTATCCATCGAGGGTAGTCAGAGAGCACTACTACTACATTCACATGACCCCCAAGGAGGTCGTTAGAGATCTGTGGTCTCGTGACAAGAAGACTCGGACATCGCACCACAGCCAGGACTGCATTGCCTCTGGCAGTCAAGGTCATAGTAGCATTTAACTATTATGCTGCTGAAATCTTCCAGGCTGCCACAGGTGATATAAGTCAAATCTCACTTCTCTACAATCGTGGTCTCTGCGGCTTTATACACTCTGAGTTAAATGCTATGTAGTCATTCCTATTATGCTACTGGAACCTTCCAGGCTGGCCTTAATGTCTAGAGGACTAGAGTACAAGGCGGGTAGAAGTTATGCTGCAGCTGTACAAAACCCTGGTTAGCCCACACCTGGAGTACTGTGAGCAGTTCTGGGCACCACACCTTAGGAAGGATATATTGGCCTTGGAGGGAGTGCAGCGTAGGTTAACCAGAATGATCCCCGGACTTCAAGGTTTAAGTTACGAGGAGAGATTACACAAATTAGGATTGAATTCTCCAGAATTTAGAAGGCTAATGGGTGGTCTGATTGAAGTTTTCAGGATATTAAGGAGAATAAATTGGGTAGATAGAGATAAATTATTTCTGCTAGTTGGGGATTCTAGGACTAGGCTGCATTGTCTAAAATTTAGAGCCAGACCTTTCAGAAGTGAAATTAGGAAACACTTCTACACACAAAGGGTGGTAGAGTTTGGAACTCTCTTCTGCAAACGGCAATTGATGCTGGATCAATTGTTCATTTTAAACTGGAGTTTAATAGCTTTTGGTTAAAGTATTAAGGGATATGGGCCAAAGGCAGTTTTATGGAGTTAGTATACCAATCAGCCATAATCTCATTGAATGGCGGAACAGGCTCGAGGGACTATATAATTCTCTATTGCCAGAGAAGACAAGAGGCAGAGAGCCCTTGGATTCCACAGGTTGTGGGATTCCCCATCGTCCAGAGAGCCATTAACTGTACACAGGTGACCATGCAGAGGAGGGTGCAGAGGAGATTTACGAGGATGTTGCCTGGACTGGAGTATTTTAGTTATGAGGAAAGAATGAATTGGCTGGGTTTGTTTTCTTTGGAACAGAGGAAGCTGAGGGGAGACCTTATTGAGGTGTATAAAATTATGATTGGCCTAGATAGAGTTGATAGGAAGGGCTTATTTCCCTTAGCAGAAGGTTCAAGAACCAGGCGGCATAGATTTTAAGTAATTGGTAGGAGGTTTAGAAGGGATTTGAGGAGAAATATCTTCACCCAGAGGATGGTCGGAGTCTGGAACTCACTGCCTGAAAGGGTGGTAGAGGCAGAAACCCTCACCAAATTTATAAAGTACTTGGACGTGCATTTGATGTGCCATAATCTACAGAGCTCTTAAGTGGGATTAGGCTGGATAGCTCTTTGTTGGCCGGCACGGACACAATGGGCCAAAATGGGCGCGTGCTGTAAATTTCTATGATTCTATGCAAGCCCCTCATTTAAACTCGGAAGTATTCAAGAACAGGAAACTATTCCATTCCCTAAATGTGCAGCTTGTCTATGACCACCAGCTGTTCATCATGTAGGTGAATGCCTGCTATACAGGGAGCTGCCATGATGCATTTATAATGAGACAGTCGCCTGTCTCACAGATCTTTGAGCCCCAGTGCAATGTTTATAGCTGGCTATTAGGTGACAGGGGATTTCCTCTGATGCCATGGTTCATGACTGGCCTGAGAAACCCCCAGACACCAGCAGAACACTCGTAGAGTAGGAGCCATTCAGCCACTAGGAATATCACTGAACATTGGTGTCCTCAAGCAGAGGTTTAGATACCTCACAGTCGGAGCACTTGGCCGAGAAGTTGTCCACGTTCGTGGTGATTTGCTGCATGCTCCAAAATCTGGCAATCATGAGAGACTAGCCGTTACCAGCAGCAATTGTGTGCTAGAGGGTCAAGCTCAGGAGCACAGGAGAATGAGGATGAGGAGGAGGAGGGGGAGGAGGGGGAGGGGGAGGAGGAGGAGGACCAAAGGGAGCACTAGAGGCTTCCAGGTAGGTGGGCTACACCTGGAACGGACACTTGCCACCCTCTGTGTTTCTGAGAGATGTGCTCTACTATCAGACTCTGGAGCACTATTGCCACATGATGTACCTTCCACTTAGGATCCATCCTATCATCTGCTCTCAATCCTTTCAACCCCTTCCTCTTGAAAATCATAAAGAATACTGATTTCACCATGACCCAATTAGCATCATCACTGTTTAACTACATCAAAAATAAAATATGTAAATATAACAGAACCAATGTCACTTAAAAATATTAAACAATTCACCATGGTGCTTACCCTTAGTGACTATCTACAAGTGCTCATGCATAATCTAGTGCTTCGATGCAGTGCAACCCCAGTGGCAAAATTAATGAGACTAAAAGCCGACAGATCCCTTGAATTTGATGGCCTACATCCTACAGTGTTAAAAGAGATGGCTGCAGAGATAATGGATGCATTGGTTTTGATCTTCCAGAACTCACTAGATTCTAAAATGGTCCCCGCGGATTAGACGTTCTTGCTATTGAGGGAGTGCAGCAAAGGTTCACCAGACTGATTCCAGGGATGACTGGACTGACATATGAGGAGAGACTGGATCAACTGGGACTTTATACACTGGAGTTTAGAAGGATGAGAGGGGATCTCGTAGAAACGTATAAGATTCTGACGGGACGGGACAGGTTAGATGCGGGAAGAATGTTCCCGATGTTGGGGAAGTCCAGAAACAGGGGACACAGTCTTAGGATACGGGGTAGGCCATTTAGGATTGAGATGAGGAGAAACTTCTTCACTCAGAGAGTTGTTAACCTGTGAAATTCCCTGCCGCAGAGAGTTGTTGATGCCAGTTCATTGGATATATTCAAGAGAGAGTTAGATATGGCCCTTACGACTAAAGGGATCAAGGGGTATGGAGAGAAAGCAGTAAAGGGGTACTGAGGTGAATGATCAGCCATGATCTTATTGAATGGTGGTGCAGACTCGAAGGGCCGAATGGCCTACTCCTGTACCTATTTTCTATGTTTCTAAATGTAACCTTGCTATTCAAGAAAGGAGGGAGAGAGAAAACATGGAACTACAGGCCAGTTAGCCTAACTTCAGTAGTAGGAAAAATGCTGCAATCAATGATTAGGAATGTGGTAACAGGGCACTTAAATCATAATTTGATTGGTCAGAGTCAACACAGATTTATGAAAAGGAAATCATGTTCGACAAATCTAAGAGTTTTTGAGGTTATAACTAGCAGGGTAGATCAGGGGGAAACCAGTGGATGTAGTGTATTTGCATTTTCAGAAAGCATTCAATAAGGTGCCACGCATGGGATTAGTACACAGAATTAGGGCTCATGGATTGTGGATTGGATTTACGGACAGAAAACAAAGAGTAGGAATAACTGGGTAATTTTCTGATTGGCAGGCTGTAATTCGTGGGATACTGCAATGATCAGTCCTTGGGTCTCAGCGATTTACAATCTATATCAATGATTTAAATGAGGGGACCAAGTGTAATGTATCCAAGTTTTCTAACGATACAGCACTAGGTGAGAAATTAAGTTGTGAGGAGGATGCAAAGAGGTTGCAAAATGATATCATCATCATCATAGGCAGTCCCTTGAATCGAGGATGACTTGCTTCCATGCCAAAAAGGGATGATTTCACAGGTTTTTCAATGAAGGACCTAATATTCCAGGTCCCAAAATACATCTTGAAGGGTGGAAGATGCCTGTACATGGTACACTGAACAGTTATTTAATCCCAGCTCACTGGGTGAGGTACGGTGTCGGTATGCTGCCCCTTTTTGCCCGAGGTAATGAGCTGCGCTGAGACAGGGTATCGCAACTAGTGCATTGTCTCTGCTCTCATTAGTCGCCTTAGCGGCTCATCTGCAGCCGCTGAACCATTGCATGAATCACGTACAATCGAAAATCGCCTTGGTCCATTAGGCATGTTAGTCACGGACCCCTTAACCCTTTTACTTGTGCCTCGTGGTATTAACCCTTTTCGTAAATCATTCATATCCATCATTTTAAACACAGTACCCATATAGCATCAAAAACTCTTATCCTAAATCACGTCATCATGCAAATCACTTTACTCAATTAGACTCGCTCTTGCCTTACAAAAGTCTCTTTGTGGGGACTGCCAACAGTGTAAGACCCTTTTAAGGCTCCCAGGTGCATTTCCCTTTTAAGACACCATCTTGTGGTTCCCACGAGGCTTCCACTGGGCGCCACCATTTTAGTTGCTCTGCTTGCCTTTGTTCTGCTGAACGCTGCTGCTCTTGAGCTCGCTGGCATGGCGTTTTAGGAAGAACTAAAAGGGGTAAAGAAGGAAGAAAGAAGACAAATGGCCAAGAACGATTGAATCTTGAATCGTGGCAGAAATGGTTCTGTGGATTCGATCAGTCATCATCCCTGTGGCCTCCGTAACTGCTGCCTAATCCGCCGCTCTGGCTCTTGTGCCCACCCGAGTAGCCGTCGTGTTCTCCCGGGTCATACCTGCCGCCGTTGTAGCCTCCGCCGCCGCTGTAGCCTCCTCTCCTGCCATTCCGGCTGTTGCTGCAGCCTCTGCCGCCGCTGTAGCCTCCTCTCCTGCCGTTCCGGCCGCCGCCGTCCCGGCCTCCACCATAGCCGGAAACGCCGCCCGACTTTCTCTCCGCGTGGGCCCCCCCCAACTTGTCGTCCGTCGATGGATTTCCCGATCAACGCCTGCTCTTCCAGCGTCTGCTCGCCTGTGGAGGCTGAGGCTGCAGGATTGCTTGAGGTCAGGAGTTCTGGGCTGCTGTCGTCTGTGTGGGGATTTAGACTGCTGATGAACGGCTTCTTTCTCCTCTACCTCGGTCGGCACTGCTCTTTGGGAACCTGGGGAACAGCAGTCTGTGGAGGAATGAAGTCTTTCCAGTTCGCACGGACCTTCCCCATCCACCTCTTGCCGAGAAGTGTTGGCCCATCGCCTGCAATGACCCACAAAGGTAAACTGTGCATCTCACTCCCGAGAGACACCTGCACATCTGCTCTGCCAAGAACAGGTATCAGTTCCCTGGTGTAGGTACGCAGCTTCACCGTGATTGGGACCAGCTTGGGTCATGCAGCTGGGTTGACTCACAGTTTCTCAAAAGTTCTCCGACTCATCAACGACGGACCCAAGCCCGTGTCCACTTCCATACTCACAGGGACTCCGTTGATCTTGACTTCCATAATCACTGGGGCCAAATCCGTATACTCCGCAAACCTGCACCGGTGAGCCCCATGGCTTCCTCCGCAGCGTCAGCATGGTGCTACTCGATTAGCCCCCCTCGGTGGACTCTGAGTTCTAAGACCCCGAGGTCCATGCTCCCCGCCCTGGGCAGAGCCACGTTCTGCAGTTTTGTCCATGGTGGGTGCTATCCTGTGGACAGTGCCTGCCAGGTTCAAAACTGTGTGGATCATCTGCTTGGTGCTGCACGTCGAGGTCATAAATGCCCTGCTGATGGTGATGGCTTGCTTCAGGGTGACTGTGGATTCAGTGGATAGCAGCTTGTGAAGGAGACCCTCACGGCCAATCCCCATAACAAAGACGTCTCGCAATGCCTCGTCAAGGTATGTGCCAAAATCACATGGCGCCGCGAGTCTCCTGAGGTCCGCAGCATATTTGGTGACATCCTGGCCCTCAGGTCTGCAGTGGTGCTAGAATTTGTGCCGGGCTGTGAGGATGCTCTCCTTCGGTTTCAGTTGGTCACGAATGAGTGCGATCAGCTCCTCATATGACTTATCCCTGGCGCTCGCGGGTGCCAGCAAATCCCTGATGGGACAGTAAACCTCATCACCACAACTGGAAAGCAATATCACCTTACGCTTCTCTCTCAGTGCGTCCATGTTGCCCGTCAGGTCGTTTGCTTTGAAGTAGTACTCGAGCCTTTCCGTAAGGGCCTCCCAATCATTGCCCACCATAAAATCCTTTAGCGAGCCCAGAGTAGCCATGGTTGTGTGAACTTCATCCGTGTCCTTGTCGCCAATGTGGTGTATGTAGCACTCAAATCATTGACTCCACACTGTCTGGTGTTGTAGTAACTGCTGTGACCTTAGTCCTTTATTGTGTAACTCCAGAGTGCCTCTCGGGTGTGGTGGGCAGCCTTTTATACTCTGTCTTTCAGGTACTTTCAGGTCTCCCACCACAGCGCCCTCTGTGGCGCACCATTGTATTTATATATTTAATGTACCTGGACAATACATAACACTCCTGATCTTTGGGCACCCTGTGCGGAAGGGAGTGGGTAGGTCCGAAGGCCTCCTCGAAGGAATGCTCCTGGGCACGGCCAAGGGTGCCATCAGCCGGTCCAGGCAGCAGGCGGTCGAAGGGGTCGTTCAGCCCAACTGCCTGCCTCTCTTCCGCGATTACATCCGAGCCAGGGTGTCCCTGGAGATGGAGCACGTGGTGTCCACCAGTACGTTCGTGGCCTTCCGCGAGAGGTGGACGCCAGAGGGACTGGAGAGCATCATCACCCCTGGCAACCAAAATTGAATTTGATTTTATATGTTTTAAAATTAAATTTGTTTTATTGTGCTGGGTTTTAGTGTCCCCTCCCTTTTAGCCAGGGGCACTTGTATAAGTTGTGGTTTTAGTGCCCCAAAAAACCCCACAAAAAAAAAGGGCACTTGAAAACTGTTTGGAATATCCCCCCCGCCCCTTTAATAAGGGGGCTCTTGATTTAATGTATATTTTTGTTTTCTACAAAAAGATTTGTAGAGCTGTTGCAAACTGACCCCCATCTGTATGGAATTCCTCATCAACGCCAAGCCCCGGAACCTCCCTTGGGAGCCGGCACCTCATAACCTGAGCCGCCTCCGGGAAATCCCTCCATGCCTTTCAGTTCTGCGCAGAGGGGATTCCTGCACGGGCTACTCTTGCGCATCCTCCATTGTGCCATCCTCGTCTGCGGTCCAGACACGCCATGGTGCACCATCTTGCCATCGGAGGAGGCGGGGGTCCCCAATGGAAGGCTCTCTATGCGTGAGTCCTCCCATTATTTATTGGGGACTTGGCCTGGAAGGTGTTGCACGGGGCAATCCCATGCATTAAGCTTTAAAGTCGGTTCACGGACTCTCCCGGCAACCAAATTTTAATTTGATTTTTTTCGGTTTTCTTGTTGTTGTGCCCCTTTAACAAGGGGGGCACTTGGTTAATTGTATGATTTAAAATAGTTGTAGAGCTGTTGCATTGTGAGTTGCTTAGCCAGTCACGTGGTGGTCACAAGATTTAATAAAACCCCAGTCAGTTGAGTCTCGGTCATCCACGATGAGGTATGCAGTTGTGAGCCTAGTGGATGTACTTATAATGTGTACTGTGATTGTTAAACCTTTGCTCATAAATGAACTAGTTATTAATAGCAATGTGTTGCTATGAATTCTTAATCAAAGAACCCATGAAGCAAATACAATACAAAATGGCAACAAGAATGGGAGTTTCTTCATGAAGAAATTTTGGTAGAATTTCCTTTTGAAGGCAAATGTAAGTGGAGCACAATAAGAATATATGCCAACAGCGTGGTAACCAAATGCGTGTCTGGCAGTACCATTTTTTTGTGAGTAGTGAACAGTGTGGAACTGACAAAAGGGCTTATGGAAAGCCATTTAGAGTAATTGAAAAGCAATTCAAGATTATTGAGAGTGACTAGCAGCTATTAAGCTAAAAAGGCAACATGGATGTGACAACAAGTTACATCAGTAATTTGGGAGCTTTTGACAAGAATAAAAAATCGTTTAGATCTTACAGGGAAAGATTGCAAATGTTATTTTAGAACGAATGATGTCAATGCTGTTCCAGCAGGTGTGGCAGATTCGCAATTAAAGAATGAAGCAGTTTAGGAGAAGATGAAAGCTATTCTGTCAGTCATAATTGGAGCTGAGAATTATAGGGAATTATAAATCCCCCATTTACCGCCCAGTTACCGCAAAGAAATACAAGTTTCGTCGAAAAAAAACACATTTACCACCCAGATATCACCCGGCGGTAAATTCCACAGTCATTACTGCTGGGCGTATTCGATACTGTCCGCCCAAAATAGAAGTTTCATCATTAAGATCCGTTTACCACCGGACCTTAATACTGTCTTGAAAAAGCAAGTCTTACCGGAACTTAAGCGGATCTTAAGTGGGGGGTATGGACACAGATCTGAAAGAATTGTTTGATATTACACAGATCTTTATAGTTCTCCACAGTTTGATGTATTTTTAAATGGATTGCAGTATTTTCTAGTGTTAGGCAATAATATAAATGGTCTAATAAAGCCTATTTTATTCCTTTTAGTCTCTCTCTTTCTCCTCCTCCCACCCCCCCCCCTTAGTCTCTCTCCTCCTCCCCACCCCAGTCTCTCTCCTCCTCCCCCCCAGTCTCTCTCCTCCCCCACCCCCTCAGTCTCTCTCCTCCTAGCCCCCAGTCTCTCTCCTTCCCCACCCCCCAAGTCTCTCTCCTCCCCCCCCACAGTCTCTCTCCTCCCCCCCCCACAGTCTCTCTCTCTCCTCACCCCCAGTCTCTTCTCCTCACCCCCAGGTTATCACACCTCCCAGTCTGTCTCACCCCCTACAGTGATCTCACCAGTCCCCCCTCCCCACAGTGATCTCACTCTTCCCCATCCCCACAGCAATCTCAAGCCGACAGTCTCTGGCCTCTCGTCAGTGCCTCTCGGGATGGGGGGGGGTGGGAGGTGGCGGAGCTTGACAGCCGCGCACGCATGCGCACAACTTGGGAGCCGAAGATTCCTGAGTCGATAGGCCTCCTCCGCCACACACCACCCGCTGCACTTCGCTCTCACACCGCTTCGCCGCCGCCGACATGGAGCATCCAAAAACCATGGGAGCGCGCACCAGTGGTATTCCGGCCATTGCAAAAGACGCAACCACCGGAACACCGATAAGGATTGGGCGAGGGCAATTTAAAAGGAAAATCCAGCCCATAGTATCTTAGTAAATTTGTTAACCCCGAGAAGGGTAAAGGATGCTTCATTCTCAGACATATTACAGATATTGGAGAATCATTTTGATCCACAGCCTTTAGAAATAGCAGAGAGCTATAAGTTTGCAATGAGAAACCAAAGGCCTGATGAAACCATCAGTGAATATATTGCTGCCATAAGAAAATTGTCTCCATACTGCAATTTTGGAGAATTCCTAAACAGGACTCTTAGAGATAAATTTGTGTGTGGATTAATGGATGAACACATCCAGACAAAATTGTTAGGTATGAGCTCTTTGGAGAAAGCTTGTAAGATAGCCACCTCCATGGAAATGGCAAAATAAAATATGAAGGAATTTCACACATTACCGGCAGTAGTAGCAGTTCACAGCCACAGGGCTGTCGAATCGCAGAAGATTCTGAGTCCTAGTCGGTGGGAGAGTTATGAAACAAAGAAGAATAGATATTATAGGTGTAATGGCAACCACACCGCACAACATTGTCGGTTCAACTGGGCAAGATGCAATGTGTCCAGTAAGGGGACACATTGCAGCCACATGTAAATCCAAGGTGATCCAAGGTCCAACAGTAATCAAAGGCTTCACTTGGTGGAAACTGACAGGAACAGTATAGGTTTTGGTATATATATATATACAGTGTAAGGCACGGTAATATATTCTTTATGTCAGGATTTCAGAACGTTGATACTGATTAATAATCGATGAATTAATATGACAATAGATACAGCGGCTGATTGCTCAATAATGAGTCAGGATGTGTATTACAAAAATTTCAAGAGCATACCACTAAAGGCAAGCTCAGTGAAGCTGAAAACATATTTGGGGAAAAACTGAAGATGCTTGGACAAATGGAGTGTATAGTACAATACCAGGGGCAACAAGCAAGATTCGCTATTATTATAATGAAATATGTCAATCGGCCAACACTTATGGGCAAAGATTGGCTAAGCATGCTTCATTTGAATTGATACAGTGTCTGTAGTATAGAAATGGTTAAGTTTCGGCTAGATACTCTGCTGGAGAAATATGCTAACATGGTTGAGGACTCATATAAGGGTATCAAGGGATACAATGCACATATTCAGATTAGGCCGATGTCAAACCTATTTTTTGTAGACCAAAGCCATAACCATACGCATTAAAATTGCAGGTTGAGCAAGAGCTGATAAGTTGGAGTAAAACGGAATTGCAGTAAAGACTGATAGGAGTGATTGGGCCACCCCCGTTAGTTGTAGTTCTGAAGGCAGACAAACAGTATGGCTCTGTGGGGGATTATAAAATTACCCTGAATCGAGCAGTTGATGATGGGCAGTACCCTTTACCGACATCACAGGACCTGTATGCAGAACTGGCGGGAGCCAAAGTCTTCACAAAACTGGATCTCTCCCACGCCTATGTTCATCCCCACGTTGACAAGGATAGTCAGCAGTATCTGACAGTCAACACACACAAAGGTTTATATTCATACACCAAGTTGACCTATGGTATCAAGTCCTCACCAAAGATATTTCAGGCTACCATGGATCAGATCTTATACGGAATAAATCACTGTTTGTGCAATCAAGATGATGTGTTGATAATCACCGGTATAGAGAAGGAAAACCTAGAAATCTTAGAAGTATTCAGATGGTTGAATTACCATAATTTGAAGCTGAAGAAGAGTAAATGTGCATTCACATAGCGTGAGGTGGTTAATCTAGGATTACAGGTAAATGAAAATGGTCTCCAACCAGTTACGGAGAACATGCAAGCCACCATGATGGCTTCGAATCCGAAAAACGTTACTGAATTACGATCATTTTTAGGCATGGTCCAATATTATGTTTGTTTCCTTCCTGGACTAGCAACAGTGCTCGCACCACTCCATTATTTATTAAAGAAAGGTGTGCGTTTGATATGGGATAAAGAGCAACAGAATGCATATGACACATGCTAGCACGTTTGAGCAGGAGTGCTCTTCTTGTCCATTATAATCTGACTCGTAAACTAAGACTAGTGTGTGAAGCATCTGGGTATGGTGTGGGATCAGCCATGTTATGAATGATGGGAAGGAAAAAACAGTTGCCTTTGCATCGTGTACGCTCAACAAAAGCAAACAAAATTATGCCCAGATTGAGAAAGAAGCTTTGGCAATTATATTTGGTATTAAAAAGTTTCACCAGTTTCATTTGGGATGCCAATTCACGCTTGTAACCGATCACAAACCGTTACTAGGTATCCTAGGCTCAAAGGCAGCAATTCCATTTATGGCAGCTTACAGGATGCAAAGATGGGCTATTTTATTGTCTCTGTATGATTACAAAATCGAGTATCATATGTCAAAGCAGATGCAATGGTGGATGAACTTTCAAGAAGATTCTGAAATTGGCTGTGAACAGTCAATCTTTACTTTACATGTCATTGATGAGGTCTTTCCAGTTTGCAGAGCACACACACAAAGATGCCACGTTACAGCGGTCTATGAGCATACCCTGCGAAGATCAGAATAATTTAGATGAGGGGATAAAGCTTTTTTATCATTATCGGCATTAATTATCATGTGAGTAGGTCTAAAATGGAGCCTGAGAGTAGTCATTCCCAGTTCACTACAGGCCAAAGTCTTGACGGAACTTCACAGTGAGCATACTGCCATCTTAGGCATGAAAGCGGTGGCCCGAAGTTATTGGCCTGGGTTGGATAAAGACTTAAAAGTATTAGTAAGTAAGTGTACTATCTGTCAAGACTGTAGCGCCATGTCAGCTTAAATGCCGCTGCAAACATGGACTTGGCCAACAAGACTATTCCAAAGAATATATATTGATTTTTGCAAGAGGGGCAGTGATAATTTTCCAGTTCTAATCGATAGCCATTCAAAATGGCTGGAAATACGGCATGTGGGGTCATCGACAACTACAGATCGTACATTGGATGAATTACGGAGTATTTTTGTATGCCACGGCCTGCCAGAAGAATGGTGTCTGATAATGGGCTGCAATTTCGGTCTGTGCAATTTAAGAAATTTGCCAGACAAAACGGTTTCAAACGGTATAGACTAGGCCTATATTCTTTAGAACTTAGAAGAATGAGCGGTGATCTCATTGAAACATACAAAATTCTTACAGGGCTTGACAGGGTAGATGCAGGGAGGATGTTTCCTCTGGCTGGGAAGTCGAGAACCAGGGGTCACAGTCCCAGAATAAGGGGTCGGCCATTTAGAACTGAGATGAGGAGAAACTTCTTCACTCAGAGGGAAGTGAATCTCTGGAATTCTCTAACCCACAGGGCTGTGGAGGCTCAGTCTTTAATTATATTCAAGACCGAGAGCAATAGATTTTTGGAGATTAAGGGGATCATGGGATACCATGATCTTATTGAATGGGCGAGCAGGCTCGAGGAGCCGAATGGCCTAGTCCTGCTCTTAATTCTTATATTCTTATGTAAACACATGTTGTTAGCACCATATCATCCTGCTTTGAATTGTGCAGCTGAAAGGTTGGTCAGAATTGTCAAGGAGGCTTTGCGGAAACAAATTTTACAGACTAGGTCATCAGTGAGCATGAAGCACAGGTTAGCAAATTTTCTTTTCAAGAAAAGAACTACGCCTCATTCTACAATAGGGTATATACCTGCTGAATTATTGATGAAGCGTAGGCTGAGGATGCGTCTCAGTTTATTGCAACCAAACTTGTCTGATAAGGTAGAGCAAGCACAATCGGTGCAGAAACATCATTCCGGTATTAAAGAGCGGTACTTTAAGAAAGGTGATCAGGTCAGAGTTCTCAGTCCATCGAAAAGGGTGAGTCCATGCAAATGGGACCTTGGTAAAATTATTTGATATGTAGCACCAAGCAATACCTGGTCAAAATTGGTGAACATATCAGGAAGGTTCATGTGGATCAAATGTTTCTAGCAAGTGATGCACCTTCGGTACCACAAGTAGATGATTATGAGTCTAACTTGGACGATGATCAGAGTTGAGTTGGCAGATCCAAGTACTTCAATGATCACAACACCCATATCCCCAACTCCGATGCAGCTGACTGAAAGCGGTTCTGTGGGCTTGGGACAATCTTGCAGATACTCTGTAACTTCCGAGGTGGGAGATTGAGTTAGGGTTCTGTTGAGACGATCAATGAGAAAACGCAAACCAACTAGACAGGATATTGATAACTGGGAATATCAAGATCTTAGGAAGAAAAACATAAGAACATAAGAAATAGGACAGGACTAGGCCATTTGGCTCCTCGAGCCTACTCCGCTATTTAATAAGATCATGGCTAATCTGATCATGGACTCAGCTCCACTTTCCTGTTTGCTCCCCATAACCCTTTATTCCCTTATCGCTCAAAAATCTGACTATCTCTGCCTTAAATATATTCAATGATCCAGCCTCCACAGCTCTCTGGGGTAGAGAATTCCACATATGTACAACCCTCAGAGAAGAAATTCCTCCTCATCTCAGTTTTAATTGGGTGGCCCCTTATTCTGAGACTATGTCCCCTAGTTTTAGTTTCCCCTATGACTGGAAATATCCTCTCTGCATCCACTTTGTCGAGCCCCCTCATTATCTTATATGTTTCGATAATATTACCTCTCATTCTTCTGATCTCCAATGAGTATAGGCCCAACCTAGTGAAACTTCTCTGAACAGCATCCAATGCAACGCAGTACTCTAGATGTGGCCTCACTAAAACCCTGTACAGTTGTAGCAGGACTTCTCTGCTTTTCTACTCAATCTCCCTTGCAATAAAGGCCAAAATCCCAGTTGCCTTCCTAATTACTTGCTGTACCTGTGCATTAACTTTTTGTGTTTCATGCACAAGGACCCCCAGATCCCTCTTTACCGCAGGACTTTGCAATTTTTCTCCATTTAAATTATCATTTGCTTTTCTATTTTTTCCTGCCAAAGTGAATAACCTCACATTTTCCCACATTATATGCAGTCTGCCAAATTTTTGCCCACTCATTTAGCCTATCTATATCCCTTGCAGATTTTTTGTGTTCTCCTCACAATTTGTTTTCCCACCCATTTTTGTATCATCAGCAAACTTGGCTACATTACACTCAGTCCTTTCGTCCAAGTCATTAATACAAATTGTAAATAGTTGAGGCCCCAGCACCGATCCCTGCAGCACCCCACAAGTTACTGTTTGCCAACTGGAAAATTACACATTTATACCGACTCTCTGTTTTCTGTCATCTTCTATCCATGCTAATATATTACCCCCGTGAACTTTTATCTTGTGCAGTAATCTTTTATTGTGGCACCTTATCGAATGCCTTCTGGAAATCCAAATCCACCACATCCATTGGTTCCCTCTTATCCACCCTACTCATTACATCCTCAAAGAACTCCAGCAAATTTATTAAAACATGATTTCCCTTTCATAAAGCCATGCTGAATCTGCTTGATTGAATTATGCTTTTTCAAATGTCCTGTAACTGCTTCCTTAATAATGGACTCCAGCATTTTCTCAACGACAGGTGTTAGGCTAACCAGTCTATAGTTTCCTGCTTTCTGTCTGCCCCCTTTTTTAAATAGCGGTGTTACATTTGCGGTTTTCCAATCCACTGGGACCTCCCCAGAATCAAATGAATTTTGGTAGATTACAATCAATGCATCCACTATCATAGAATCATAGAGGTTTACAGCACGGAAGGAGGCTATTTCAGCCCATCGTGTCCAAACCGGCCAACAAGAGGCTATCCACCCTAATCCAACTTTCCAGTTCTAGGTCCGTAACCCTGCAGGTTACGGCACTTCAGGCACTTTTTAAATGTGGTGAGGGTTTCTACCTTTATCACTCTTTCAGGCAATGAGTTCCAGACCCCCACAACCCTCTCTCTGCGTGAAGAAATTTTCCCTCAAATCCCTTCTAAACCTTCTACCAATTACTTAAAATTTAAATCTATGCCCCCTAGTTGTTGACCCCCTCTGCTAAGGGAAATAGGTCCTTCCTATCCACTATATCTAGGCCCCTCATAATTTTATACACCTCAATGAGGTCTCCCCTCAGCCTCCTCTGTTCCAATGAAAATAAATCCAGCCTATATAATCTGTCCTCATAGCTTAGATTCTCTACACCTAGCAACATCCTCGTAAATCTCCTCTGTACTCTCTCCAGTGCAATCATGTCCTTCCTGTAATGAGGTGAGCAGAACTGCATGCAGTACTTCAGCTGTGGCCTAACCAGTGTTTTATAAAGTTCAAGCATAACCAACATGTTCTTGGCTAATAAAGGCAAGTATCTCTGCAGCCACTTCTTCTATGACCCTGGGATGTAACCCATCACATGCAGGGGACTTGCATTCCTTTCGCCCATTATTTTACCGAGTACTACTTCTTTACTGATAGTGATTGTATTAAGTCCGTCCCTCCCTATAGCCCCTTGATTATCCACTATTGGGATGTTTTTAGTGTCTTCTACCGTGAAGACCGATACAAAATATTTGTTCAACATCTCTGCCATTTCCCTGTTCCCCATTATTAATTTCCCAGTCTCATCCCCTTGGGGACCAACATTTACTTTAGCCATTCGTTTCCTTTTGATGAACCTGTAGAAACTCTTACCATCTGTTTTTATATTTCGTGCTAATTTACTTTCAGAATCTATCTTCCCTCTCTTCATTATTTTTTTTAGTCGTTCTTTGCAGGCTTTTAAAAGTTTCCCAATTCTCTGGCCTCCCACTAGTCTTGGCCACATTGTATGCCCTTGTTTTCAATTTGATACCATCCCTTATTTCCTTAGTTAGCCATGGATGGTTATCCTTTCTCTTATAGTCTTTCCTTCACTTTGGGATATATTTTTGTTGTGAGTTATGAAATATCTCCTTACATGCCAAAAAAACCAGCAAACTTGAGGACTGGGAGAAATTTAGAATTCAGCAGAGGAGGACAAAGGGTTTAATTAGGAGGGGGAAAATAGAATTAGAGAGTAAGCTTGCAGGGAACATAAAAACTGACTGCAAAAGCTTCTACAGATACGTGAAGACAAAAAGATTAGTGACGACAAATGTGGGTCCCTTACAGTCAGAATCAGGTGAATTTATAATGGGGAACAAAGAAATAACAGACCAATTGAACAAAAACTTTGGTTCTGCCTTCACTAAGGAAGACACAAATAACCTTCCGGAAATACTATGGGACCGGGAGTCTAGCAAGAAGGAGGAACTAAAGGAAATCCTTATTAGTCAGCAAATTGTGTTAGGAAAATTGATGGGATTGAAGGCTGATAAATCCCCAGGGCCAGATAGTCTGCATCCCAGAGTACTTAAGGAAGTGGCCCTAGAAATAGTGGACGCATTGGTGGTCATTTTCCAACGTTCTATAGACTCTGGATCAGTTCCTATGGACTGGAGGGTAGCTAATGTAACCCCATTTTTTTAAAAAGGAGGGAGAGAGAAAATAGGGAATTATAGACCGGTCAGCCTGACATCGGTGGTGGGGAAAATGTTGGAATCAATTATTAAAGATGTAATAGCAACGCATTTGAAAAGCATAGACAGGACTGGTCCAAGTCAGCATGGATTTATGAAAGGGAAATCATGTTTGACAAATCTTCTAGAATTTTTTGAGGATATAACTAGTAGAGTGGACAAGGGGGAGCCAGTGGATATGGTGTAGTTATTGGTTGGCAGACAGGAAGCAAAGAGGAGGAATAAACGGGTCCTTTTCAGAATGGCATGCAGTGACGAGTGGTTTACCGCAAAATTCAGTGCTGGGACTCCAGCTATTTACAATATACATTAATGATTTAGACAAAGGAATTGAATGTGATTTCTCCAAGTTTGCAGCTGACACTAAGCTGGGTGGCAGTGTGAGCTGTGAGGAGGATGCTAAGAGGCTACAGGGTGACTTGGACAGGTTAGGTGAGTGGGCAAATACATGTCAGATGCGGTATAATGTAGATAAATGTGAGGTTATCCACTTTGGTGGTAAAAACAGAAAGGCAGATTTTTATCTGAATGGTGACAGATTTGTAAAAGGGGAGGTGCAACGAGACTTGGGTGTCATGGTACATCAGTCAGTGAAAGTTGGCATACAGGTACAGCAGGCGGTGAAGAAGGCAAATGGCATGATGGCCTTCATAGCGAGAGGATTTGAGTATCAGAGCAGGGAGGTCTTATTACAGTTGTACAGGACCTTGGTGAGGGCTCACCTTGAATATTGTGCAAGTTTTGGTCTCCTAATCTGAGGTAGGACATTCTTGCTATTAAGGGAGTGTAGCGAAGGTTCACCAGGCTGATTCCAGGGATGACAGGACTGACATATGAAGACAGAGTGGATCAACTAGGCTTATATTCAATGGAATTTAGAAGAATGAGAGGGGATTTCATAGAAACATATAACATTCTGACGGGATTGGACAGGTTAGATTCAGGAAGAATGTTCCCGATGTTGGGGAAGTCCAGAACCAGGGGTCACTTTCTAAGAATAAAGAGTAAGCCATTTAGGACCGAGATGAGGAGAAACTTCTTCACTCAGAGAGTTGCGAGCATGGGGAATTCTTTACCACAGAAAGTTGTTGAGGCCAGTTCGTTAGATATATTCAAAAGGGAGTTAGATGTGGCCCTTATGGCTAAAGGGATCAAGGGGTATGGAGAGAAAGCAGGAATGGGGTACTGAAGTGCATGATCAGCTATGATCATATTGAATGGTGGTGCAGGCTCAAAGGGCCGAATGGCCTACTCTCCATCTATTTTCTATGTTTCAATGTTTCTACGTCTGCCACTGCTCATCAACCGTCCCATACTTTAATCTATTTTCCCAGTCCACTTTTGCCAACTCTGCCTTCATAGCTTTGTTGTCTCCTTTTATTTAAGTTTCGGACACTGGTTTGAGATCCAACCATGTAAGGGTTTCAAAGAAGAGGACACAGGAAGAAAGAGGTTGGGAATCTTTGGCTACACGCCCCGAAGACAGAAATTCCCCAAGACAATCTCCTGAGTCAAATAAAAATATAGAAAACGGGCATAGCCGGCCAATTGCAAAGAAATTGAGATTGGACCAGGAGGAAACTAAAATCTTACAACAGGATGCTCAGACTCAGCAGTTGAATTTGTAAAATTGTAATCATGATAAGTAATCTTTGGAAATATTGTATAAATACCTTGCTTCTAAAAAATGGGGAAGCAGTGTAATGTATGCACCTGTGAGTATTCTCACAGATTTGCAGAGCTGTTGCATTGTGAGTGGCTTAGCCAGTCACATAATGTTCTCAAGACTCAATAAAACCTCAGTCAGTTGGGTCCAGGTCATCCATGATGAGGTATGCAGTTGTGAGCCTGGTGGATGAACTGGTAATGTGTAGTTTGATTGTTAAACCATTGTTAATAAACCAACTAGTTCTTAATAGCAATGCATTGCTATGAATTCTTAAGCAAAGAACCCATGAAGCAAATACATTAAAGTGGCTGAAATACCGGAGGAATTGAGGACCGGCACATATACCAACCAGGCTGCTTGAATGGTGCCAGTAAAATGGAATATCCAGATCAGAAAATTTAGGCCTCTATGTCCTCGCATAGAAGACTGACAATGTCTTGGTTCTGGATAGTTAACGATTTTCTGAGTGAAGTGAACAAGAAACAAGGAACATAAGAAAGACTGCGTGATACAATGGGTTAAACACTAAAGGGTTGAAAGAATCCTCTTTACAGGCTATAATAGTCCTGTCTGATGTATGGGGGAATCTCAATAAAAATGATCGATGATTTGTAAGATAACTCATTGCAGTATGTCGTTCCTGTTATGTATGCAACACTATGTAACCAGCATTCTACTGCCACCAGAGGGCATATCTGTTGGAGTCCCAAGGGATTCCAGCATCCCTTGGGAGCACTGTATATAAGCAGGCCTCCCATGCTGTACCAATACTCTGGAGTCAGAATAAAGAGACTAAGGTCACACTTACTCATGTCTACAGTACTCAGTCAAATTGCTTTATTCCAGACATAACAGTTCCCATTCACTGTTTCTTGGAAAATAGAACCTCTGCTTGGTACAAAAGGGTATCCTGTGAAAATTGTAAACATTGTAAAATGTTCTCCAGTTTGAATAGGATTCTAAACCTCATCAATTAAAGTCACAGCTCAATTCTCCTCAACTCCAGAAATAGTATGGTTGTGCTTCAACATTATCAACTAATTATTTGCCTTGGTTCTGGGGAATTTACAATTACATGTGAAATTATAGGATGAAGGCAAGAGAACAGCTAACATCATTATACTCTTTTCAAATATAAAATATGAACTTTAAAATCAACTGCTCCTTGTTCATAGTTTCTGGTAGACCCACGGCAGTTTGCAGAACAGTGAAAAGAATTTCTACTTACAGTGCCAACAGGGAAAGCCAGGGCTGAGAAGAAGAGATCTCGAAGTGACAGGATCCATATCGCTCGTCCTAGTATGTCTGCCAGGATGCACAACCCGTTGAAAACAGTCTGCAGAAACTATGAAATAATTGGAGATATTTTGAGTGCAGCATATAAACAGCAATGTTGCAAAGTTACAATGCAGGCTCCAGGACCACCTTTAGCCAATTCATCGATCTCCCTTGGTGTTGCACACAAGATGTCAAGACCAAGTACAGTATTCGGGTCAAGCAGTGCGGAAAGCGGAGGGGAGAAGACAGATAGGAGGAGGAAAAGTGGGAGGCGGGGATGAGGAGGGGATGGTTATTGGACAGAGACGTTAAGGGTTGTAGGAGAGAAAGAAGAGAGAGAGCGGAGAAGTGGAGAGGAGGGGCATCAGGAAGGTGAGCATCGGGGAATGAGAAGGGAAGGGAGGAGAGGAGGATGATGGGGAAAGGGGATGGAAGAGGGAGAGCGGGGAGGATAAAAAAAGTAGGCATTAAATGTGAACATAAGAAATAGGAGCAGGAGTCGGCCATTTTGCCCATCAAACCTGCTCCAACATTCAATAAGATCATGGCTGATCTGATCCTGGCCTCAACTCCACTTCCCCTACCCATTCTCCTTAACCCTTGATTCCCTTATCTTTCAAAAATCTGTCTATCTCCACCTTAAATATATTCAATGGCCCAATCTCTACAGCTCTCTGGGGTAGAGAATTCCAAAGATTTATGACCCTCAGAGAAGAAATTCCTCCTCATTTCCATTTTAAATGGGTAACCCTTATTCTGAAACTATGCTCCCAGTTCTACATTCCCCCACGAAGGGACTCATCCTCTCTGCATCTATCCTGTCAAGCTCCCTCAGAATCTTATACGTGTCAATAAGATTATCTCTCAGTCCAATGAGTATCGGCCCAACCTGCTCAACCTTTCTTCATAAGACAACCCCTTCATCTCAGAAATCAACCTTGTGAACCTTCACTGAACTGAAAAAGCAGGACCAATCGAATGAGACCAAGTTTACATTAAAAAAGGAGATAGAGTTTATAGACATGATAGTAATAGAGAAGATGTACTAAAAGATTTAGCATTACTAAAAGTGGAGCAGAATGCATTCTAGGTTGCGGAAAGTAGCAAAACTAGAAATAGCAGAGGCATTGGTCACAATCTTTCAATCCACATTGAATACAGGAGTAGTGCCGGATGACTGGAGCATTTATAATGTTATATCACTATTCACCCCCACTCCTGACCTTATGATGGAGGGAAGGTCATTGATGAAGCAACTGAAGATGGTTGGTCCTAGGACATTTCCCTGAAGAACTCCTGCAGTGATGTCCTGGGGGGTGAGATGATTGACCTCCAACCACTACAACCATCTTCCTTTGTGTTAGGTATGACTCTAGCCAGTGGATAATTTCTTCCTGATTCCTATTGACTTCAATTTTACTAGGGCTCCTTGATGTCACACTCAGTTCAATGCTGCCTTGATATCAAGGGCAGTCACTTTCACTTCACCTCTGAAATTAAACTCTTTTGTCCATGTTTGGACCAAGGCTGTAATGAGGTCTGGAGCCGAATGGTCCTCGTGGAACCCAAACTAAGCATTGGGTGAGCAGGATATTGGTAAGTGCCGCTTGATAGCACTGCCCGGCGACACTTTCCATCACTTTGCTGATGACTGAGACTAGACTGATGGGACGGTAATTGGTCCCATTAGATTGGTCCTGCTTTATGTGAACAAGAGACATACCTGGGCAATTTTCCATATTGTCAGGGAGATGCCAGAGTTATAGCTGTACTGGAACAGCTTATCTAGAGGCAATGCTAGTTCTGGAAAACAGAAGTCTTCAGTATGACAGCCAGGATGGTGTCGGGGCTCATAGCCTTTGCTGTATCCAGTGAGCTCATGGAGTGGACTGAATTGGCTGAAGACTGACTTCTGTGATTGTGGGGACCTCAGAAGGAAGCCGATATCACTACCTCCCTACTGTATACCACTCTGTCACCACCTCTGGTGGGTCTGTCCTGCCGGTGAGACAGGACATACCCAGGGATGGTGATGGAGTCTCCCTGGAGGAGTCTGGGACATTGGCTAAAAGGTATGATTATGTGAGTATGACTATGTCAAGCTTTGCTGAACCATCCTGTGGGACAGCTCTCCCAATTTTGGCACACGTCCCCAGATGTTGGTGAGGAGGACTTTGCAGGGCTAGGTGTGCCATTGTCATGATCGGTGCTGAGGTCGATGATGGGTGGTATTAGAAACATAGAAACAAAGAAAATAGGTGCAGGTGCAGGCCATTCGGGCCCTCGAGCCTGCACCGCCATTCAATATGATCATGGCTGATCATGCAACCTCAGTACCCCACCCCTGCCTTCTCTCCATAATACCGATCCCTTGAGCCGTAAGGGCCACATCTAACTCCCTTTTGAATATGTCCAATGAACTGGACTCCACAACTTTCTGTGGCAGAGAATTCCACAGGTTCACAACTCTCTGGCTGAAAATGTTTCTCCTCATCTCGGTCCTAAATGGCTTACCCCTTATCTTTGGAATGTGACCCCTGGTTCTGGACTTCCCCAACATCGGGAACATTCTTCCTGCATCTAACCTGTGCAGTCCCATCAGAATCTTATAAGTTTCTATGAGATTCCCTCACATTCTTCTAAATTCCAGTGAGTACAAGCCTAGCCAATCCAGTCTTTCCTCATATGTCAGTCCTGCCATCCCGGGAATCAGTCTGGTGAACCTTCGCTGCACTCCCTCAATAGCAAGCACTTCCTTCCTCAGATCAGGAGACCAAAACTGCACACAATACTCCAGGTGTGGTCTCACCAAGGTCCTGATCAACTGCAGTAAGATCTCCCTGCTCCTATACTCAAATCCACTCGCTATGAAGGCCAGCATGCCATTTGCCTTCTTTACTGTCTGCTGTATCTGCATGCCTACCTTCAATGACTGATGTGCCATGATACTCAGGTCTCGTTGCACCTCCCTCGTTACTAATCTGTCATCATTCAGATAATATTCTGCTTTCCTATTTTTGCCACCAAAGTGGATAACCTCACATTTATCCACATTATACTGCATCTACCATGCATTTGCCCATTCACCTAACCTGTCCAAGTCACCCTGCAGCCTCTTAACATCCTCCTCACAGCTCACACTGCCACCCAGCTTAGTGTCATCTGCAAACTTGGAGATATTACATTGAATTCCTTCATCTAAATCATTAATGTATATTGTAAATAGCTGGGGTCCCAGCACTGAACCCTGCGGCACCCCACTAGTCACTGCCTGCCATTCTGAAAAGGATCCATTTATTCCTACTCTTTGCTTCCTCTGCCAACCAGTTCTCTATCCACGTCAATACATTATCCCCAATACCTTGTGCCTTAATTTTGCACACTAATCTCTTGTGTGGGACCTTGTCAAAAGCCTTTTGAAAGTCCAAACACACCACATCCACTGGTTCTCCATTATCCACGCTACTAGTTACATCCTCAAAAAATTCTAGAAGGTTTGTCAAGCATGATTTCTCTTTCATAAATCCATGCTGACTTGGACCAATCCTGTCACTGCTTCCCAAATGCGCTGCTATTTCATCTTTAATAATTGATTCCAGCATTTTCCCCACCACCGATGTCAGGCTAACCGGTCTATAATTCCCTGTTTTCTCTCTCTCTCCTTTTTTAAAAAGTGGGGTTACATTAGCTACCCTCCAATCCATAGGAACTGATCCAGAGTCCATGGAATGTTGGAAAATGACCACCAATGCATCTTCTATTTCTAGGGCCACTTCCTTAAGTATTCTGGGATGCAGACTATCAAGCCCTGGGGATTTATCGGCCTTCAGTCCCTTCAATTTCCCTAACACCATTTCCTGACTAATAAGGATTTCCTTCAGTTCCCCCTTCTTGCTAGACCCTCGGTCCCCTAGTATTTTCGGGAGGTTGTGTCTGTAAGCACTCTAGTAATGATTCCATGAGGTAAGGTATTGCACTTGAACTGTTGTGACCTTAGTCCATGTATTGCAGCTCCTGAATGAGGGCACAGTAAGGTGAGCTCCCTTTTATACTTGGTTACTTGCAAGTGTGCAGGTGACCCCTAGGTCTCCACCAGTTGCACCCTCTGGTGGCACAGGCATAGTGTATACAGTGTGAAGATACATCCAGTGGTCTTATGTAACTGTACATTGAGTGTACAGGGTATATACATATATTATACATACACTACAGGTGGTCTGTCCGGTTTTATTCTTAATATTGTTTTTCGTGGTGGTTTGTTGCAACTGAGTAGCTTGCTAGGCTGTTTCAGAGAACAGTTAAGAGTCAACCACATTGCTCTGGGTCTGGAGTCACATATCGGCCAGACAAGGAAAGGATGGCAGATTTCCTTCCCTAAAAGGACATTAGTGAAGCAGATGCGTTTTTACAATAATCCGATAGTTTCATGATCACCATTACTGATACTAGCTTTTTATTCCCAATTTAATTAATTAACTGAATATTGCGTGGGTCAAAGTTACATTTCCTCCCATTGGTGGAGGGGGATTATGTGGACCCGGATTGATTCATTACCGCAATCAGTGTGGAGGGGTAAGGGTCCGAATTGTTGCGGGATTTTTGTGGCCAAAATGCAGTGTGATGTGGGTGAGAGAGTCGTTGTGATGGGGGCGGGGGGTGGGCACCAAATGATTCTCAGTGGAGGGGGGAAAACAGGTTATGGAGGAATAGCAACAATGGCCAAAGCAAGGGAATGAAGGGCTGCGTTTTAGCATCGCATCTGAAAGGCAGAACTTTCTTGATATTGCATTGAAGTGCCTGTCTAAATTCTGTGGTCGAGTCCAGAAGTGGGGCTTGAACTCGCCTACCTTCTAACTCAGGATAAGAATAACAGAGGAACTCTCCAGGACTGATCCAAGTCTAATGATCTAATTGGCCTATCCTTTATAGTTGTTCATCATTGCACTATTACGGGCTCAACAGGCCGAATGGCCTCCTTCCGTGCTGTAACCATTCTATGAATCAATGGGCTAGAACCTCCACTTTTGAGCTTATCGCCCAAAAATGGGCGTTATTTCCGGCGTGGGCATTAAAAAAGCATTTTCAGATCACTGGCTTCTCGCCCATTCTCAAAGCACCTAGTCTCCATTTTTGAAAATGGGCGTTACCGCGAGCGATATGAAATGGGCTGTAGTGTTACATTTTTTTGACCTTCTGCCGTAAAGTGTGGCTGTCCTTAGCAATGGCATGGCAACGCTCGATTCCCGCGATTCAGGATGTTAAGGGTCATCATGACATGCGCAGAAGAGGAGACAGAGAGAGGGAGCTCAGAGGGACTGAAGGCGTGTCTGGGTGTGGTGTGGCTGCTTTGGGAGGAAGGAGAGAGACTTGAGCTTCACAGCAAGTAGGCAATCATAAATTAGCTGTTACTAGCCACATATTTGCCCGAATTTGGGATATAATGGAGAGAGAGGAGGAGGTATCACAGCACGCTGTGGAGATTGATGCTGGCGAGACCAGTGATGTGGGAGTGGAGCATATTGGAGGGCGCAAAAGAGCGAGGAGGTTCTCGGACGAGGCAAATGCCTCCCTCCTGCATGAGGTCGAGTCACGCTGGGGTGAGTTGGCCCCCCAGCCGTTCGCCTCTGCACAGACCTCATCGTCGATAGCTTCTTCTGTAAAAGGTGACAGGACGACATGGCATGAGATCATTGCGTGATATCATTGCTAGGTACTGTCACAGAGACTGATACAACACAAAATAATCATGATTACATCTGTCGGTTATGAAAATGATCATTCTTTACCTAAAGACGTACACCGTGACCGCAGGCTTTGAGTAAAACATTTCCGGTAAAGGTGAAAGGTGCAGTGAGGGCGTGGGAAGCCCACCCCAAAGGCATACCAGAGGACATGGACCGAGATAGCAGAGGTGGTCTCGTCGGCGACCAACGAGATTCATGAGGGCAACCAATGCCGCAAACGATGGAACGACCTTGTGGGATCCGCAAGAGTAAGTATTACATTGATTTACATGTACTTATGTATTTATATAATTTGATTTGTAACAGTCATGAGTGACTATCAGATGTGAGATCTTTCACCTTTACCGGAAGTGTTTTACTCAAAGCCTGCGGTCACGGTGTACGTCTTTAGGTAAAGAATGATTATTTTCATAACCGACAGATGTAATCATGATTATTTTGTCTTGTATCAGTCTTTGTGATAGTACCTAGCAATGATCTCATGCCATGTCGTCCTGTCACCTTTTACAGAAGAAGCTATCGACGATGAGGTCTGTGCAGAGGTGAACAGGTGGGGGGCCACCAGTCTCCAGCGACATCACTGAGATGGAGGAGCGTGTGCTCACACTCGTGGGAAAGCACCCCCCGGACAGCCACGGACGCATCTGCAGATCCTGAAGTGATGCCACGTGAGTAAAGTTTACACCATTGCGTGATGTGAAGTCAATAGATGCCACACCCACTCATATCAGAATAATCATATATGACAGATGATTTCTAAAATTGGCCGAGAAATAATGATGGCCTAATGAAAATCATTCGAATGCAAGTGTGTTGATGGTCATGAAATGTGATGTCTGCGATGATTTTGAGAGCGGTGGTGCTTTTGTCGTGCATATGCTGTGTGTAGCGCTGGAATCACCTTGTGACCCTAGCACCCCGTTCTCCTCTAATAACCTCATTTGTGTTTTGCAGCTCAGCCAGCAGCACATCTCAAGGCAAGACCACAGAGGCCAGAAGGTGGGGGCGCGGGGCCCGACTCTCCGGACGATCCTACATCTGGTGCTGAGGAGCTCCGATTCTCGCCCGTCAATCCGCTGGTTCTGTTCTCCACGGATGAGAGCGCGGAATTTGTGGAACCTGCATCGCCACGCTCCAGAAGCCATTCCACCCCAAAGCCATCTACAGGTCCTCCGGTCATTCCCGCCTCCACTCTGGAGGTACCGGCCCCAAGCACCTCGCCACAGGGCACCCCATTTATCCCCAGGACAGCGCCAACCCCGCAGAGGTCACGTGGACGTGACAGATCTGTTCCACGAGCGCCACATGGCAGCGGAGAGATGGTACAGTTGCCCAGGAGGATTGTAGACATTAGTGACCAGCTCATCGAAACATTGGGGGGCATATCCCGATGGCTGGCCACCATGACTGAGTACATTCCACAGATGGTGGAGGCCCTGGATGCGATAGCCAGAAACATTGCTGGCACAGGCCTCCCAGTGGGCCCCGAGCGCGGCACTCCACGCTCTGCACCACCACTGCGAACGACAGATGAGAGCAAGCACCAAGATCCTGCTTCTGCATCAGAGAATGTTGCCCCCTCAGCACCCCCACCGGCTCCCGTACCTGTGCAACAACTGCATCTGCCTTCATACCCCCCCACAATGAGGCACCGCCTGAGGAGCTCCTCGGCCAGGCCCCGTGGAGCGAGGAGGGGAAGGGGTAGAGATGGGGAGAAGAAGTGGAGGGGGGAAAGGAAGATGAGGTGCATGTCCGCAGGTGATGGCTGTATTATATCTCCATCTGGGTGTATGCAATTTGTTGTAATGTATGGGGATGGGGAGCACCCTCCTGCTTTGCCTTTGTTGCTGGACATGTTGAACATTTGATTGATGTCAATGGTGGAAAAAGTGGGGTGTGGGCAGTGTTTGGGTGTTATTGCCTGTGATACTTATGATTTTAGACCAATGTTGGTATAAAATTTTTGTTATTGAACATAACCTTTTCGCTCATTGTCTCAGATAGCTGCACCGTTACATACTGGTGATTCTTTAACATGAAAGAGTTAAATACAACTTAACATCAATCAACGTAAACTTTAACTGGCATCAAATTGATGGGCACCATTGATGTCTGAGCTGCACACACACAGCAGTGTGTCAGCGTTGTCACTCACATCAACGCTCTTTCAGGCAAATCGTTCAGATATCAGCTCCTCACGTAAGAATCTTGCAGCTATGTAGCCACCATAGGTCCTATCCTGCGGTCTGGAGGGGGTCGTGGGCATGGTTGCATAGTCAGTCTGATTGTCTGGCCCTCGGTCAGCATCCAGCGCGTCGTCATCCTCTTCCTCTCTCTCATGAGGTGGAGCATCAATGCCTTCTGGCAATTCTTGGCCCCTCCTGATAACCAGATTGTGCAACATCGAGCACACAACCACAATTTTAGCTACTTGCTCAGGGTTGCATTGTAGCTCCTCTCCTGAGTGGTCAAGACATCTGAAACGCTGCTTAAGCACAGATATTGTTTGGTGGCCTCATAGCATTGAAAGTATAATAGCTATTGATCAGAAGCAATGATTTCCTCACTAAAATACACCTGGAGTAAACCTCCAATAGTCCAAAGTCTGAAAAGCTGTCTGTTGAGTTGTTCAGTTCACCTGAGAAGAACTCCAGAGTCAATGCAAACTCCCCCGAAGTTGAGGCAGCCTTTTGAATGAAGCGACCTGCGATTTTAAAAATGGCAGCCACACCGCTGGCTTTAGTTCAGAACAGTTCCACTTTTTCTGGGCCTTTTTTTGAGCGAGCGATATTGTGTGCGATATGTGTGCGAGATGGTGAAAGTGACGGTGGGTGATTTCCTGGGCGTTAGTTTCGCCAAATGTGCTCTTTACGACAAAAAAAATGGGCAGGCAGTATTATTGAATCTCAGCGTTAATTCTGTGCAGAAAGTAACGTTGGGCGATATTATGGACGTTGATTTCGCCCATTCTGATGATTCCACCCAAAAAAAGTGGGTGGGCGGTATTATTTTTTCCTGCCGTTAAGCACATGGGGAAAGTAACGCTCGGTGATAAGTTTCCTAAAAATGCCCGTCAGTTTCCTTTTTGTGTCAAAATGGGCGATATATGGGCATTATATGTCATTTCAGCAGAAAAATGGGCGTTAAACATGCAAAAAAAGTGCAGGTTCTAGCCCTACAATTCTAATATGGGTTAGATTATATTGGGCCACAAGGCCCCAGTCTGAAAGTGGATTATATTTACAGATAGGCAGCAGCATGTCTGCTTGTGTAACCATACCGGATTGCTAGATAAATAGAACTGCAATGTAACATTATTAGTCTTGCGAACTACAGGATATAGATGGCAAATGCTCATGGTGCTGGATACAAATTGTTTGAATTGTTATTGTTATACCCTAGCTTCCTCTTCCATTTCATTCCCAAATTTGCACAGCCCTGCTGAGATAGTTATACTGAACGGAGATTTGCTGCATGATGAAATTGAGGATTTTACATGAATTGAAAGAGAATCAAAATGCAGATTTTTTTAACATACTCACAAACCTTACATAACCACATGATTTACCTTAGTCCTTTTCCTTTGTCCAAACAATAGTTGCACTGAAATACAGCACTTGTCTAGTGAAAAAGTAGGTCACTCTTATGCTTGAAGGATTATAGCCTGATTTCTAAAAGTCTTTAAAGTGTTTCCAACTGTGTGTGCAGTTTATGTTCCAATGTGACCAAGTTGGAGATTTTCCATTACTTCTGAATGATTTGCAGCAATGGATTCATCTGGATATCAGATGTGATGATATGGATTATCATGTGTCATCAAAAACAAAGACATTTGCAGGGTGTGGGGAGGGGAGGGTTGAAAATGTGGTGGAAAATTATGTAAACAAATAATGGTTAAAAAATCTCTCAGGCTCTAAGCTGGTGAAATGCCCACTGAGAAACAGGACTAATGAGGTAAACATTTTGCCAACAAACAATGAAATTCCTGCTTAACAAGCCCTGATGGAAAATTAGCAATTTAGGAGCAGAAGTAGGCCACTCAGCCCCTCAAGTCTGTTCTACCATTCAATTATAACATGGCTGATTTGTATCTTAACTCCATCTACCAGCCTAGTTTCCGTAAGCCTTAATACCCTTAATACACTTGCCTAACAAAAAAAAAATCAGTTTTGAAACCTTTAATTGACCTAGCCTCAATATCTGTGGGAGAAAATTCCAGATTTCCACTAATCTTAAAGTGAATAAGTGCTTCCTGACCTGATTCCTGAACAGCCTAGCTCTAATTTTAAGGTTATGCCCCTTTGTTCTGGATTCCCCCAGATGAAATTATTTCTCTAACTGACTGATCCAATCCTTTAATCATCTTAAACACCTCAATTAGATCACCACTTAATCTACTATACTCAAGGGAGTACAAGTCCAGTCAATGCAACCTGTCCTCATCATTTAGCTCTTTTAGCCCAGTATTCTTCCAGTGAATCTGCACTGCTCGCGCTCCAAGGCCAATATAGCCTTCCAGAGGTGTAGTGCCCACAACTAATCACAGTACTCCAGATGGGGGCTCGGTGTTATGTATGTAAACTTTACTAATGTGTAAGACTTGCCACCAGGGGGCGCACCTGTGGGAGACCCAAAGGTCACCTGCACACCCTGGGCAAGCAGGTATAAAAAGCAGTCTCCCATGCTGCTTCTTCACTCTGGAGTTACATTAAAGAGACCAAGGTCACAACAGTTTGAGCTTACAGCACACAGTCTTGTGGAATTATTCTGAACATAACAATTGGTGACGAGTAACAGATCACAAACTTTCATGCGGTTATGGTTGCCGTTGGTATTCTTGAGAGATTTGTTGAGGGTGATGATTGGGAAGCCTTCATTGAGCGTCTTGACCAGTACTTCGTGGCCAATGAACTGGATACGGAAGAGACCGTGGTCAAGCGCAGGGCGATTCTCCTCACCATTTGCAGGTCCACGATATATGGCCCCATCAAAAATCTGCTAGCACCGACGAAACCAACGGACAATACATATGAAGATTTGTGCACGCTGCTTCGGAAACACCTCAAGCCGAAGGAGAGCCTCTTGATGGACAGGTATCGCTTTTATATGCACCATTGCTCTGAGGGCCAGGACGTGGCGAGCTATGTCGCCGACCTAAGACGCCTTGTGGGACCGTGCATATTTGCTGGATTTTTGAGGGAAATGTTGCGGGACTTTTTCGTGCTTGGAATCGGCCACAAGGTCATTCTTCGCAAACTGCTGTCTGCCGAATCCCTAGATCTGAGCAAGGCCATCACAATAGCCCAGGCTTTCATGTCCATGATCGATAACAGATATCTTTGCAGCATCGAAGATCACTGGCAAGTACTGTGCATAAAATAACACCTTCAGCAGGCAGAACTGTACAGGGCAGGGCCTACACGCCTGCAGAGCCCAGACCTAGGATGACTCAGAGTCAGCTGTGGGGCATGAGTGCGAATCCATCAACACCATGTTGGTGCTGCGGGGGTAATCATCGAGCCCAACAATGTCGATTCAAGCACTATGTGTGCAAGGGCTGTGGAACAATGAGGCACCTCCAGCAGACGTGCTGCGACTCACCACATGGCAGAGTCGGCTGAAAATGACCGATCTAGCATGGATCACGCTGAACGAGTAAGAGAGGCAACTCAACCCGAGGCTGAAGAGGAAGTGCATGGGGCACACAACTTCACCACCAAAAGCCCTCCGATAATGTTGAAAGTCAAATTAAATGGCATTCCAGTTTCCATGGAATTGGACACGGGGATGAGTCAGTCAATTATGAGCCAGAAGGCTTTTGAGAAACTGTGGGGCAACAAGACACAAAGGCCAAAACTAAGCCCGAACCACACCAAGCTGCGCACTTACACGAAAGAGCTCATACCAGTCATTGGCAGTGCGGCAGTGAAGGTATCGTACGATGGAGCTTTGCATGATTTACCACTATGGATTGTACCAGGCGATGGCCAAATGCTGTTCGGCAGAAGCTGGCTAGGAAAGATCCAATGGAACTGGGACGACATCAAAGCACTGTCTCCAGTGGATGACGCCTCATGCACCCAAGTGCTAAACAAATTCCCGTTGTTATTCGAGCCAGATATCGGCAACTTCACAGGCGCCAAAGTGCAGAGCCATCGAGTCCCTGATGCACGACCCGTTCATCACAAGGCCTGAGCGGTTCCATACATCATTAGAGAGAAAGTCGAGACCGAGCTGTACAGACTTCAATGAGAGGGGATCATATTGCCAGTCGAGTTCAACGAGTGGGCCAGTCCAATTGTGATGGGACGGTCAGAATATGCGGGGACTGCAAGGTAATGATCAACCGAGTCTCGTTACAGGACCAGTACCCACTACCCAAAGCGGATGACCTGTTTGCAACGTTAGCAGGGGGGAAGTCATTCACCAAGCTGGATCTAACCTCTGTTTACATGACACAGGAGCTGGCTGGACCTTCGAAAAAATTGACGTGCATCAACACACACAAAGTACTGTTCATATACCCTTTTGGGATTCGCTCGGCTGCAGCCATCTTCCAGAGGAACATGGGGAGTCTGCTGAAATCGGTTCCGCGTACCGTGGTGTTCCGAGACGACATCCCGATCACTGGTCGCAACACCACCAAACAAGTGAACAACCTGGAAGAGGTTCTAAAATGACTTGACAGAGTGGGACTCCGGCTGAAAAGCTCCAAGTGTGTTTACCTGGCGCCAGAAGTCGAATTTCTGGGGAGAAAGATTGCGGCGGACGGCATCAGACCCATGGACTCCAAGACGGAGGCCATCAAGAATGCACCCAGACCACAGAATGTGACGGAGCTGCGTTCGTTCCTGGGACTCCTCAACTATTTTGGTAACTTTCTACCGGGGTTGAGCACTTTGCAAGAACCTTTGCATTTATTGCTACACAAGGCTGACGACTGGGTTTGGGGTAAATCTCAAGAGACAGCCTTTAACAAGGCCAAAAACCTTCTATGTTCCAACAAGTTACTTGTATTGTATGACCCGTGTAAACGTTTAGTACTAGCTTGTGATGCATCTTCGTACGGGGTCAGTTGTGTGTTACAGCAAGCCAATGTGTCAGACAAACTGCAACTGGTTGTATATGCATCCAGAAGTTTATCTAAGACTGAAAGGGCCTACAGTATGGTTGAGAAAGAAGCATTAGCATGTGTATACAGGGTTAAGAAAATGCATCAATACCTATTTGGACTCCGGTTCGAGCTCAAAACCAACCACAAGCCGCTCATTTCGCTGTTCTCAGAAAGCAAAGGAATTAAGACCAATGCTTCGTCCCGCATCCAAAGATGGGGACTAACATTATCTGCGTATGACTTTGTAATCCGCCACAGACCAGGCACTCAGAACTGTGCTGATGCCCTCAGTCGGCTACCATTGCCCACCACCGGGGTGGAAATGGCGCATCCCACAGACTTGCTTCTTGTAATGGATACTTTTGAGAGCGAGAGGTCACCCGTCACGGCTCGCCAGATCAGGTCCTGGACTAGCCAGGACCCTGTACTATCACTAGTAAAAAGCTGCGTCCTTAATGGGAGCTGGTCGGCGGTTCCCGGGGAAATGCAAGACGAAATTAAGCCGTTCCACCGACACAAGGATGAAATGTCCATGCATTCGGATTGTCTCCTTTGGGGGAATCGTGTAGTTTTGCCAAAAAAAGGCAGGGAAACTTTTATACGGGACCTACACAGTACCCACCCAGGCATAGTCATGATGAAGGCTATCACCAGGTCACATGTTTGGTGGCCCGGCATTGACTTGGAATTGGAGTCATGCGTACACCAATGTAACACTTGCTCACAGTTGAGCAATACACCAAGGGAGGCCCCACTGAGTCTGTGGTCATGGCCCGCTAAAACGTGGTCCAGGGTCCATGTAGATTTTGCTGGACCCTTTGTAGGAAGGATGTTCCTAGTAGCAGTAGACGCTTACTCTAAATGGATTGAAAGTATAATAATGGCATCATGTACATCCACTGCCATTATTGAAAGCCTTCGGGCCATATTCACCACCCATGGTTTGCCCGACGTCTTTGTCAGTGACAATGGACCATGTTTTACCAGCTCGGAATTCAACGAGTTCATGACCTCCAATGGCATCAAGCATGTAAGGTCTGTCCTGTTTAAGCCTGTATCCAATGGTCAAGCGGAACAGACAGTCCAAACTATCAAGCAGATCTTGAAACACGTGATGGACGGCTCCCTGCAGAACCGGTTATCTTGGATTCTGCTCAGCTACTGGACGCGACCCCACTCACTTACTGGGATTCCCCCTGCAGAATTGATAATGAAGAGAGCACTCAAAACCAGGCTCTCCTTAGTCCACCTGGATCTCAATGATCATGTAGAAACCCGGCATCACCGGCATAACGTGTACCACGATCGCGCGGCCATATCGCGTGATATTGAGGTTAATGACCCTGTGTTTGTTCTTAATTACGGTCATGGTCCCAAATGGGTTGCTCGCACTGTCTTAGCCAAGGACGAGAATGGAGTGCTTGTTGTCAAACTTTTGAATGGATAAACGTGCAGTAAGCACTTGGATCAGATCAAACTGCGATTCACTGACAACCAAGAACAGTTTGAAGAGGACATTACCATCATTCATCCACCAACACACACCCAACCAGCAATCAACCTCGCGGTCAACCACGAGGATGGACCCACCATGCCTGATAGTCCGATCAGACCAGCCACACTGCAGTGCAGCAATGATCCGACCAACTCACCCATGCCAGGACTTCAACTCAGGCGATCGACCCGGGAACGCAGAGCCCCGGATCACCTCAACTTGTAAATAACATATCTAAGACTTTGAGGGGAAAGTGATGTTATGTATGTAAACTTTACTAATGTGTAAGACTTGCCACCAGGGGACGCACTTGTGGGAGACCCAAGGGTCACCTGCACATCCTGGGAAAGCAGGTATAATAGGCAGTCTCCCATGCTGCTTCCTCATTCTGGAGTTACATTAAAGAGACCAAGGTCACAACAGTTTGAGCTTACAGCACACAGTCTTGTGGAGTTATTCTGAACATAACAGTCTGGCTAGAGCTTTATTTAACTATAGCATAACTTCCACCCCTTTATATTCCAGCACCCTTGAGATAAAGATGTATATGCCATGCCATTACCTTTTAATTACTTTTGGTATCTGTCCATTAGATTTACTGATTCCCGTGCATATACTCCTAAATCTCTCTGCTCCTCCACAATTCCTAGCTTCTCACTATTTAGAAAATACTCTGTGTCATGTATTCAACCAGCATTGTAACCCATGTATAAACTGACCTAAGTTGTACACCGTGAGAACACTGACCACTAGGTGGGAGACACTCCTAACCTGGACCTTCAGGTATAAAAGGGGAAGCTCCACCCACCTTCATCACTTGAGTGCTAAGGAATAAAGGACAGGTCACAGACTGACCTTCTCTCAAGCATGGGCCTCGTGTGCATTTATACTGTGTAGTAAGGACGTATCAATGGCGACAAGAAACTGGGATTTAAACCACGCGAGCATGGCCACTAGCAGAACAGACGAGAGGTACTGTATTAAAGAATGGTTGGGACAGAGATTCAACATTGTTAAAGCAGCACACAGTTCTCCAGGCAGACAAGGGCAGTCAGGCATGCCCCAACATGTAGTCGAACCCAGAGGGGGAGGTCGACAGAGACAATGGCAAGCTGAACAGCGATTCACGCCATTGCAAGGGACAATGCGGCCAGTAATGGGGCCATCAACACCTGTTAATGGTGCACTCAAGGACAATAACTGGGGCAGTCAGGGACGATCGACTGGCAAGGGACCTTTTGTTTCAAACCGCAACTCATGCTGGAGGCGTGGAGGCATACACTCAGCCGGAGTTTGCAGAGATGAGCAAAATACCTGCAGAAATTGCAGAAATGGACACTGGGGGAAATCGCTGGAAGCTGAAGTTCAGCGAGTTCATGTGGAGCACGTATACAGTTCATACACCAGGACGCCACCGATAATGATGAAAGTGCTCCTCAATGGCATCCCAGTATCAATGGAGTTAGACACAGGTGCCAGCTAGCCCCTGATGGGTATCAAACAGTTCGAAAGGTTGTGGGCATCCAAGGCCAGGAGGCCAAAATTATCGCCGATTGACGCACAGCTATGGACTTACACAAAGCAGATCATTCCGGCGCTAGGCAGCGCCACGGTAGTCGTGACCCATAAAGATTTGGAGAACAGGTTGCCACTCTGGATTGTCCCAGGGGACGGTCCCGCACTACTGGGGAGGAGTTGGCTTGCTGTCATGAACTGGAAATGGGGCGATGTCAATGCAATTTCCTCTGTGGAGTGAGTATCATGCTCACAGATCCTGGACAAATTTGACTCATTATTTCAACCCGGCATTGGCACTTTCATGGGGGCCAAGGTAGTGATTCACATAAACCTGGACGCCAGACCAGTACACCACAAGGCCAGAGCGGTGCCGTACGTGATGCGGGAAAAGATAGAAGGCGAATTGGACCGCCTGTTGAGGGAAGGCATCATCTCGCCAGTCGAATTCAGTGACTGGGCGAGCCCGATTGTGCCGGTGCTCAAGGCGGATGGGTCGGTCAGGATATGTGGCGATTACAAGGCCACCATCAATCGGGTGTCACTCCAAGACCAGTACCCGCTACCGAGAGCGGAGGACCTCTTTGCGATGCTATCCGGTGGTAAACTTTTTTCAAAATTGGACCTGACCTCAGCTTACATGACCCAGGAGCTGGCGAGTGAGTCGAAGAAGCTGACCACCATCACGACACACAAGGGGTTGTTTGAGTACAACAGATGTCCGTTCGGGATTCGCTCAGCCGCCGTGATCTTCCAACGAAATATGGAAAGCCTCCTCAAGTTGATTCCAGGGACGGTGGTTTTTCAGGACGACATCCTCATTACGGGTTATGATACTGAAGAACACCTCCACAACCTGGAGGAGGTGCTACGCAGAATGGACCGGGTAGGTCCTGACTGAAAAAGGCGAAGTGCGTCTTCCTAACTCCAGAGGTAGAATTCCTGGGGATGAGGGTAGCAGCAGACGGGATCAGCCCTACTGCACCCAGACCCCATAACATGACGGAGCTGCGTTCGTTCCTGGGGCTCCTGAACTATTTTGGTAACTTTCTTCCCAAATTGAGCACGCTGCTAGAGCCACTACACGTGCTCCTACGCAAAGGTCGCGAATGGGTCTGGGGGGACAGCCAGGAAAGGGCTTTTAATAGAGCACGCAATTTGTTATGTTCCAACAATCTGTTAACGCTATATGACCCATGTAAGAAACTTGTGTTAACGTGCGATGCGTCGTCCTATGGTGTCGGGTGTGTGTTGCAGCATGTCAATGCCAAGGGTCAGTTACAGCCGTTAGCTTATGCCTCCAGGAGTCTGCCCCAGGCAGAAAGGGGCTACCGGATGGTAGAAAAGGAGGCACTCGCATGTGTATATGCGGTAAAGAAAATGCACCAGTACCTGTTTGGCAGGAAATTTGAGCTGGAGACAGATCACAAACCCCTAACGTCCCTTTTGGCTGACAACAAAGCCATAAACGCAAACGCATCGGCCCGCATACAGAGGTGGGCACTCACGTTAGCTGCCTATGACTACACAATTCGGCACAGACCGGGCACCGAAAACTGCGCCGATGCACTCAGCAGGCTCCCACTAGCCACCACTGAGGGGGCTACCGAGCATGGTGCTGAGATGGCCATGGCTGTTGAAGCTTTCGGAAGCGAAGGCTCACCCATGACAGCCCGTCAGATTAAAGTCTGGACAAATAGAGACCCGCAATTGTCTCTAGTCAAGAAATGTGTCCTGAATGGGGACTGGGCAGCCACGTACAGGGCATGCCCTGAGAAATTTAAACCATTTCACAGGCGCAAGGATGAACTCTCGATTCAGGCTGATTGCCTACTGTGGGGAAACCATGTAGTCATGCCCCCAGATGGGCAGAGAGGTGTTCATCAGAGAACTCCACAATGGGCACCCGGGCATTGTCACAATGAAGGCAATTGCCAGGTCACACGTTTGGTGGCCAGGGATAGACGCAGATCTGGAACTTTGTGTTCGCAGGTGCAATACGTGTGCCCAGCTGGGCCATGCGCCCAGGGAAGCCCCCCTTAGCCCCTGGCCATGGCCCGCCAAGCCTTGGTCACGCATCCATGTGGACTACGCAGGTCCTTTCACGGGGAAAATGTTTTTGGTTGTAGTAGACGCCTACTCCAAATGGATCGAGTGTGACATTTTAAATTCAAGCACATCCTCTACCACGGTAGAAAGTCTACGGGCAATGTTCGCCGCCCACGGTCTACTGGACATCTTGGTCAGCGACAATGGCCCGTGCTTCACAAGCACTGAATTCCAGGACTTCATGGCAGGCAATGCAATTAACCATGTTAGAACGGCACCGTTCAAGCCGGCCTCAAACGGCCAGGCAGAACGAGCAGTGCAGATAATCAAACAGGGGATGCTCAGAATCCAAGGGGGTTCCCTACAAACCCGCTTATCACGCCTCCTGTTGGCCTATAGATCCCGACCACACTCGCTCACAGGGGTTCCACCCGCAGAGCTACTAATGAAAAGGACGCTCAAAACCCGATTATTCCTTATACACCCCACCATGAAAGAAATTGTCGAGAGCAGGCACCACTCACAATATCACTACCATGACAGGAATGCGAGGGCGCGATGTATTGATGTAAATGATCCTGTTTTTGTCCTCAACTATGCTGCAGGGCCCAAATGGCTCGCAGGCACTGTGGTTGCCAAAGAGGGAAATAGGATTCTGGTAGTTAAACTTACCAATGGACAAATCTGCCGCAAACATGTGGATCAAACAAAAAGGAGGTTCAGCAACCCCATAGAAGAAGCAGAAGAAGAGCATGATATAGAGTTCACTCCACCACAGGTGACCGAACACTGGAAACAAAGGAAGGAGAGCCCAGTCACTGTGGGCAGTCCGGACAGGCCTGAGACACTGCAAACAGCAGACACTCAGGCCAGCGCCCAACTACCGGAGCCCCAACTCAGGCGCTCTACAAGGGAGCGTAAACCACCAGAGAGACTCAACCTGTGATCCCAATAAGACTTTGGGGGGGGAGGTGATGTCATGTATTCAACCAGCATTGTAACCCATGTATAAACTGGGTTACAGCATGGGCCTCGTGTGCATTTATACTGTGTAGTGAGGACGTATCACTCTGATCTATCTTTCTTTCCAAAGTCCAAAGTGCATGAGCTCACACTTCCCCACATTAAGCTCCATCTGTCACAGTTTTTCCCACTCACTTCATCTATCAATGACTCTTTGCAACTTTCTGCTCTCATATACACTATTTACTGTGCCACTTAACTTGGTGCTGTCAGAAAACTCTCTGGGGGTGAAATTCGGTCATGCCCCATTTGGGGACGGTAACCGAGGCGAGGCCCCGACTACGAAATTGGGGTTATCGCCCCCAAGAAAAAGTGGTGCGTAATGTCGGGCTCTACCGATTTGAACCTCCGCTAACTCCCTTGCAATTTCGCGGGAGGCAGTAGCGGTCCCGCATCCCAGACGAGAAATTGTTTGCACCCCGCTAAGTGTCCCTTGGAGACGCAAACAGAAGACGCAAACAATGCGAATTTCTGTTCCTACATCAGCTTTAAATATGGTGAAAAGCTAAGGCCCCAGTATATCACTAGTTACATGCTGCTAATTTGAGTACATACCCATTATCCCTACACTCTGTCTCCTACCAATTCCCGACACATGTCAATAGGTTACCTCAAATTCCATGCACTTTCATTTTTTTAACAGTCTCTTGCGTGGTGCCTTATCAAATGCCTTCTGGAAGTTCATATAAATAATATTGAGGATAAATTCAACATAATGATATATTAAAGAGTGGAAACATTAGCTAAATGGTATAGTTCTAAAGGAGATGAATATTGGGGTACAGGGGCATAGATTCCTGAAGCCAACTACACAGTGTGCAGCAGCAGTAAAGAGAGCAAATAGGATCTATAGCCAGAGAGTTCGTCCTCAAATCTCAGGAATGATTGAGTTTATACAGAACACTGGTCCAGCCCCACCTAGAGTACATAAGAAATAGATGCAGGAGGCCATTCAGCCCTTTGAGCCTGCTCCGCCATTCAATAAGATCATGGTTGATCTTCTACCTTAACTCCACTTTCCCACATTATCCCCATCTCCCTTGATTCCCTTTATATCCAAAAATCTATCGATCTCTTTCTTGAATATATTCAACACTGAAAATCCATAGCTCTCTGGGGTAGAGAATTCCAAAGGTTCACAAACCTCTGAGTGAAGGAATTCCTCCTCATCTCAGTCCCTCATCTCCTTATTCTGAGACTATGACGCCCTAGTTTAACACTCCCCAACCAGGGGAAACATCCTCCCGGCATCTACTCTGTCAAGACCTGTAAGAATGTTATATGTTTCGATGAGTTCACCTCTCCTTCTAAAGTCTTGGGAATATAGGCCTAGTCTACACAATCTCTTCTCATAGGACAATTCCACCAACCCAGGAATAAGACTGGTGAACCTTTGTTGCACTTCTCTAAGGCAAGAATATTCTTCCTTAGGTAAGGAGACCAAATCTGTACACAATAGTCCAGGTGTGGTCTCACCAAAGTCCTACATAATTGTAGTAATACTTCTTTGCTCTTATATTCCAATCCCTTTGTAATAAAGGTTAACATACCATGTGATTTCCCAATTTCTTGCTGTACCTGCATGTTAACTTTCTGTAATTCATGTACGACACCGAGGTCCCTCTGAATACCAACATTTCCCAATCTCTCACCATTTAAAAAATATTCTGCTTTTTTATTTTTCCTACCAAAGTGGATAACTCCACATTTCTCCACATTATATTTCATCTGTCATGTTCATGTCACCAGTCTGTATCTCTTTGCAACCTCTTTGCATTCTCCTTACAGCTTACAATCCCATCTAGCTTTGTATCATAAGTAAACTTGGATGTATTGCATTTGGTCCCCTCATCCAAATCATTGATATAAATTGTGAATAGCTGGGGCCCAAGCACTGATCCTTGTGGCACCTCACTAATTACAGTCTGCCAACCCGAGAATGACCCGTTTATTCCTACTCTCTCTTTTCTGTCCGTTAACCAATCCTCAATCCATGTTAATATATTACCCCAACACCATGAGTTCTAATTTTATGTAACTAACCTATTGTGTGGGACCTTATTGAATACTTTTTGAAAATCCAAATACACCACATCCACTGGTTCTTCCTTATCTACACTGTTAGCTACAACCTCAAAAAACTCTGATAGATTTGTCAAACACGAGTTCCCTTTCATAAATCAGTGTTGACTCTGCCCAATTATATTTTGATTTTCTAAATGTTCTGTTCCCACATCCCTAATAATAGATTGTAGCATTCTCTCTACTGCCGATGTCAAACTAACTGGCTTATAGTTCTGTGCACAATTTTTGTCATCGCATTATTAGAAAGGTATCCAGACATTGGTGAGAATTCAGTGAAGGATAACTAATTTATTAATAGTTCCCTCTCCTCAAGTACTGTCCCCCTCCCCTTCAAAGCTGCCAGCATCACCTCACTCCACAAACCCCTCTCTCCAGTCCCCACCCTCACCTCTGACAATAAGTGTGAGGAGCTCATGGACTTCTTTGTCTCTAAGATTTTAAGATCATCCGTTCAGCCACCTCCGCCTCTTCCCTTCCTTCCCCTAGCTCACCGGGCCAAACTTCTTCCAAGGAGCCCCTCTGCCTTAGCCTTGACCTCACATCTTTCTCCAGCTTCTCTCCAATCTCCCCTCACGACCTTTCCGAGCTCATCCTCTCCATGAGACCCACTTCTTGCTCCCTTGACCATTTTTCCATTAAACTGCTGACACCCCAACTTCCTTTTCTGGCTCTTATGTTAGCTGACATTGTTAACGGTTCTCTCTCTTCAGGTTTTGTCCCCCCTCCCTCAAATCTGCTGTCATCACCCTTCTCCTCAAAATACAAACCCTCGACACCTCAGTCCTTGCAAACTATCGCTCCATCTCCAACCTCCCTTTCCTCGCTAAAGTCCTTGAACATGTTGTCGCCTCCCAAATCTGTGCCCATCTTTCCCGCAAATCCTTGTTTGAATCCCTCCAATCCAGATTCCGTGCCTGCCACAGTACCAAAACGGCTCTCATCAAATTCACAAATTATATCCTTTGTGACCGTGACAAAGGCAAACTATCCCTACTCGTCCTTCTTGACTTGTCTGCCATCTTTGACACGGTTGTCCACTCTATCCTTCTGCAACGCCTCTCCACCGTTCTCCAGCTGGGTGGGACTGCACTTGACTGGTTCCATTTTTAACCCTTCTAACCGTAGCCAGAGAATCACCTGCAACGGCTTCTCTTCCCTCCCCCGCATCGTTACCTCTGGTGTCCCCCAAGGATATATCCTTGGTCCCCTTCTATTTCTCTTCTACATGCTGTCCCTCAGCGACATCATTCGAAAACACATCAGGTTCCACATGACGACACCCAGCTCTACCTTACCACCATCTCTCTCGACCCCTTCACTGGCTCTAAATTGTCAAACTGCTTGACCAACATCCAGTACTGGATGAACAGAAATTTCCTCCAACTAAATATTGGGAAGACCGAAGCAATAATCTTTGGTCCCCAACATAAACTTTGTTTCCTAGTCACCAACTACATCCCTCTTCCCGGCAACTGTTTGAGGCTGAACCAGACTTTCGCAACCTTGGAATTTGACCCCGAAATGAGCTTCCGACCACAGATCTGCACCATCACCAAGCCTTCCAGCTCCTTAAATTCACCTTACTCCGCCCTGCTTCAACTCATCTTCTGCTGAAGCCCTCATCCATGCCTTTGTTACTTCTAGACTTGACTATTCCAAAGCTCTCCTGGCTGGCCTCCCATCTTCCACCCTATATAAATTTGAGCTGATCCAAAACTCTAGTGCCTGAATCCTAACTCGTATTAATTCCTGTTCATCCATCAGCCCTGTGCTCGCTGGACTACATTGGCTCCAGGTCTGACAACGCCTCAATTTTAAAATTCCCATGCTTGTTTTAAAATCCCTCCATGGTCTCGCCCCCTCCCTATCTCTGTTATCTCCTCCAGGCCTGCAATCCTTTTGAGATCTCTGCATTCTTCCAATTCTGGCCTTTTGCACTATTTTATTTGCTCCATCATTTGCGGCCATGCTGTTAGCTGCCTAGGCTCTAAGCTCTGAAATTCCCTTCCTAACCCTCTCTTTCTTTCTCCTCCTTTAACAACAATAACAACAACAACAACTTGTATTTATATGGTGCCTTTAAAATAGTAAAATGTCCCAAGCCACTTTACAGGAGTGTTATGTAACAAAATTTGACGCCGAGCCATATAAGGAGAAATTAGGGCAGAAAAGAGGGAGGTTTTAAGGAAGGTCTTAAAGGACGAAAGAGAGGCAGAAAGGTTTAGGGAGGGAATTCTAGCGCTTAGGGCTTAGGCACCAAAGGGCACGGCCACCAATGATTGAGCAATTAAAATCAGGGATGTCCAAGAGGCCTGAATTAGAGGAGCTTAGATATCTCGGGGGTGGGGGGCGGTGAGGCTGAAGGTGATTACAGAGATAGGGAGGGGCAAGGCCATGGAGGGATTTGAAAACACTGATAAGAATTTTAAAATTAATGTGTTGCTTAACCGGGAGCCAATGTAGGTCAGCGAGCACAGGGGTGAGAAAACGCCGCTTGGTGCAAGTTAGGACACAGGCAGCCGAGTTTTGGATGACCTCAAGTTTACGTAAGGTAGGACGTGGGAGGCCAGCCAGGAGTGCGTTGGAAAAGTCAAGTCTAGAGGTAACAAAGGCATGGATGCTGTTTTCAGCAGCAAATGAGCTAAGGTAGGAATGAAGTCGGACGATGTTACTGAGGTGGAAATAGGTGATCTTCATTATGCCACAGATAAGACGCTCCTTAAAACGTACCTCTTTGACCAAGCTTTTGGTCATCTGTCCTAATATCTCCTTATGTGGCTTGGTGTGAAATTTTGTTTGATAACACTCCTGTGAAGTGCCTTGGGTCATCTTACTACATTAAAGGTGCAATGTAAATGAAAGTTGTTGTTGTTGTTATTATCTGGGATTTGTACCTGAGTTATAAGGCAAGGCCACAGAAGCTAGGAATGCTAGCATTCAAGAAGAGGTGATCTTATTGAAGTATGAAAGACTCTTATGCATATGGACAAGATAAATGTCAATGGTCCTGAATTTTTTAGAGAATTTTGTCAGTCCCTCGCTGTAACAGTATGGGATGGATATTGTTTAAATGAACTATAACTGGAATTTTAATCTGGAGGTGGGTCAGGAGTGAGGGAGCTAGAAAGTGGTCAGGAAACCTGGGAGAATGGGTTTCCCGCATGCCCTGCCGAATTTAACGGCAGGGCCTGATTAACATTTCAAAGCTCCCATTCACGCCCGCAGCCAGGCAGATGGAGAGGCTGGCTGGCTGCGGGCAGGTGGTCGGGGGCTGGAGGATTGGGGACAAAGAAGCATTGGAGGTGGTGTGGGAAGGCGGGGTTGGGAGTTGGAAGAGCAATGGGGCTGGGTGGGTGGGGGCGGCTGTGGGGGGGGGAGGCCGAGAAGGCGATCATAGGATTCGGGAGGGGTGATCGGGTGGTGGTCGGGTGATGATTGAAGGCCTCATGGGGGAGGATTGGAGGCCTCAAGGAGAGGAGGTCAAGGGGGAGATCAGAAGCCTGTCACTGGGAGGTGGGTGAGGCAGGGTCGCTGGGCTGGATCCAGGAGGTAAATGTAAAGGCACTTAGCTCCTGATCAAGCAGTCCTCACCTTCCTTTAGCAGAGGGGGGTGCCCCGGGCCACAGGAAACCCAACCAGCCAGAGTTAAATTTGTAATGGTGGATCAACATGAGGCCCGCCAGCCTCATTATAATACTTAAATGGATGACCTGCCTCCTGGGAGCTGGGTGGCTACCCATCACCGCGCACCCCCCCCCCATCCTGCCTCCATTAACCTGCCCGCTTCTGGTTTGAGGTTGGGAGTCCATTTTTTAACTCTTTAACCTTGCACCCAGCCCCAACCCATCTGTTTTTATGGAGATAAAACTTTCCCCATATGATGCCAAGGGGCGGAGATTCCATACACTCAGAGTTCCCACTTCCCTGGCTCAGGAGGAGACTGTCATGTAAGTGGCGGCGAGTATACCAACCACTGTGATATTCATCCTTCATATGAGCAGTTATCCTAATCCAATGTATCTCCTCCTTCCAATAGTCCTTTATCTTATTTTCCTTCAACGAACTATCTAACCTACTCTGAAATAGTGACATGGGATTGATTTTCACTTTCACCGTATGTCGGAGTGCAATTCCCACCCTTTGTAGAATCGGCCCGATTTTCAGTCCATTGATTTGCTGCCTTTAGTGTCTTGTGAATTTGAACTCCCAAATCCCTCTGCTCTTCCACATTACCCAACCTTATCCTATTCAAAATATAATAATTTTTTTAAACCACCTCAAACTTACTGTCATTGAATATAACTTATTCCTAAAACTTTTCCATGAAAAAATCATTAAAGAAAAACATAATAAAACAGGAATGAAGAAGATTCCTTCCTTCTCTACCATAGAAAGTTTAAAGAGAGAAATACAGACACATCTATCACATCCTTAGGATGCTCACGAACCTTTTAAGTGCAATAACTGCTGATTTTAACATGTCAGCCAATGTGCAGTCAGCAAGGTCCCACAAACAGACAGCAAATGTGGTGAATGACCATATAATCTGTTTTTGGAGGTCTTAGTTGAGAAATAAATAATGGTCAGGAAACTGGAAGAATTCCCAGCTCTTCTGCTTCTTCAGCAGAGCAGGCAGATGAAGGCGCAAAAATCAACAGGTGTTAAGGAGTGGACAAATGCTGTGAACTTTCCTTCACATCCAGTAGCTGATTTGAATAATTTGCACAAAAAGTCAATGGGGGTCATTTTGACTTTGGATAATAGTGTAAAATGGACGATATCAGATTATAACGGGCGGCTAATCTAATTTCACCCGTTATGGTCGGATATTGCCCAAAGTCAAAATTGTCCCCATGGTAAGTACAAGCAACTACCTGTTTTTTTTCTTCATTAAAGCCCAATTGTTTGCTATCACCCATCAATATTTTTGGTGAAAGACAAAAGGTGAGAGATTTAAGGGAAGAAGTTTTGTCCATTCAGAAATCCTAACTGAAAGGATAATTGGTCAAAAGCAACCAGTTTTTACAAATGATGGTGGAAGTGAGAAGTTGATGTACTGGAGGAAGATGCAGAACAATTGTTAGAGATAAATGTAGAAAAGGAATTGATTGTGAAAAAAAATCAGCAGATTTCATGGTGATTGTCACTGGATCCCTAGGCTGTTGAAAAAAGTTAGAAGGCTGAAAGCAGAGGAACAGTTTTTCAATCCTTGTTAAATATACAATTGTGCCACCGGACTGGAGAGTAGCCAATGTAATAATTTTGTTCAGGAAGGAACAGAACGATAACTTGGGTCGCTATAAACCAGTTAATCAAACACAATGGTAGACAAATTTGAGATAAAGTAAATGTGTATTTAGAAATATATGGGTTAATTCAGGACAACTAGCATGGAGTTGTTAAATAAAAACAGAAAATGCTCGAAATACTCAGCAGGTCAGGCAGCATTTGTAGAGACAGAGAGAGTTAACATTTCAGGTTGATGACCTTTCATCAGAACTGAAAGGTCATCAACCTAAAATGTTAACTCTCTCTCTCTCCATAAATGCTGCCCGACCAATTGGGCCAAAATTGCCCTTTTTTTTTTAAGGCCTGGTACCGCTTCTAAGAGGCGGTAACGGAGCAGTAAGGCCTTTCCACCTAGGGGCAGGCAGCGGGTGCAACACATCTGCAATTTCCCCCAGGCCAGGAGCGGCAGAAATGGGTTTCTGCTGCATCCGTGTTTCCCGCCCCACTCGGCGCGCTGACCCCTTTTGCGCTCCGCAGGTGGAATTGTCCCGCAGGAGCGTGGTTGCCATTGGTCGGTGCCCGGGACAACTTCAAGGGACACAAGTTGCCAGTGGCTGGGTGGTGCAGCCGCCCTTAAAGGGGAGGGCTCACCGCCCCAGCCGCCATTTTGTTGTAATTGTCAGCCGATAATCTTAGCCATTGGTTCAGCCGGGCCTCGCAGCGTCCCTCCCCTTTAAGTGAAAGAGAGGGACGTTGCAATGAGTCAGCGTGACGCAGCACATCCACATCCCGCTGATGGACACCGCCTCACGCCCGTGCCAATCCTGCCCGATACCGCCTCCAATAGTGCCCAAAAGCGCTGGGAGGTGGTTTTGAAATCTAAGAGCCCAATTTCCTGGCTCTTCCTTCTACATCCCACCTGGCGGTAATAATTCGAATAATTCAAATTGTTATATATGTAAACTTGTATTTACTCTGTACAGCCACCAGAGGGCTCATCCCCTGGAGTGCCAAGAGATCCCATAATCCCTTGGGAGCACAGATATTTAAGGAGGCCTCACAGGTTGGAGAGGCACTCTGGAGACCTGCAATAAAAGACTATGGTCACATTTTACTTTGAGCTCACAGTGTTCAGTCTGACTCTTTCTCCACACATAACAACTGGCGACAAGATACAGATAGCGAACCCAAAGATGCAGAGAACAGTGGGCATCCTGGAGAAATTCTCGGAGGGAGATGATTGGGAAACTTTTGTGGAGCGACTCGACCAATACTTCGTGGCCAATGAGCTGGATGGGGAAGAGAACGCTGCCAAACGAAGGGCGATCCTCCTCACCATCCGTGGGGCACCAACGTATGGCCTCATGAAGAATCTGCTCACTCCAGTGAAACTCACGGGGAAATCATACGACGATTTGTGCACACTGGTCCGAGAGCATTTGAACCCGAAGGAAAGCGTTCTGATGGCGAGGTACCGGTTCTACACCTACAAAAGGTTTGAAGGCCAGGAATTGGCGAGTTATGTCGCCGAGTTAAGACGCCTTGCAGGACATTGCGAATTTGAAGGACATTTGGAGCACATGCTCAGAGACTTTTTCGTACTTGGCATTGGCTATGAAACCATACTTCGCAAACTTTTGACTGTGGAGACTCCAACCTTGAGTAAGGCCATAGCGATAGCCCAGGCGTTCATTGCCACCAGTGACAATACGAAGCAAATCTCTCAGCACACAAGTGCTGCTACAAGTACTGTGAACAAAGTGATGTTGTTTTCGAATCGTAACGTACAGGGTAGGACACACCTGCAGCTGCACGTTCGCAGATGTTTCAGAGTCCACCATCAAGGGTGATGAATGCAAGGCCATTGTTGGCGCTGCAGGGGTGATCATCGTTTCCATTCATGCCGATTCAAAGGGTACATTTGCAACGGCTGTGGTACAATGGGACACCTCCAACGAGATTGCAAGCGAGCTGCAAATCCTGTTAAACCTGCAATCCACCATGTTGCAGAGGGGGACAGATCCACGGAGGATCACGATGAACCAGAGCCTCAGACCGAGGAGGCAGATGTATGTGGGGTGCACACATTCACCACGAATTGTCCCCCGATAATGCTGAATGTTGAACTAAATGGACTCCCAGTGTCAATGGAGCTGGACACGGGCGTGAGGCAGTCCATCATGGGCAAAAAGACTTTCAAAAGATTGTGGTGCAACAAGGCCTCAAGGCCAGTCTTAACTCCAGTTCGCATGAAACTAAGAACTTACACAAAAGAACTGATTCCTGTAATCGGCAGTGCTACTGTAAAGGTCTCGTACGATGGAGCGGTGCACAAGCTATCACTCTGGGTGGTACCGGGCGATGGTGCCATGCTGCTTGGCAGAAGCTGGCTGCCAAAGATACGTTGGAACTGGGACGATGTCCGAGCGCTATCGCCCGCTGACGATACTTCGTGTGCCCAGGACTTAAACAAATTTCCTTCGCTGTTCGAACCAGGCATCGGGAAATTCCAAGGAGCAAAAGTGCAGATCCACCTAATTCCAGGGACGAGACCCATCCATCACAAGGCGAGAGCAGTGCCATACATGATGAGAGAAAGAATAGAGATCGAGCTAGACCGGCTGCAAAAAGAGGGCATAATTTCACCGATCGAGTTCAATGAGTGGGCCAGTCCGATCGTTCCTGTCTTCAAGGGAGATGGCACCGTCAGAATCTGTGACGATTGCAAAGTAACTATCAATCGTTTCGCCCTGCAGGACCAATACCCACTACCAAAGGCCGACAACCTCTTTGCAACGCTGGCGGGAGGAAAGACGTTCACGAAGCTGGATCTGACTTCAGTCTACATGACGCAGGAACTGGAGGAATCGTCGAAGGCCCTCACCTGCATCAACACCCACAAAGGTCTTTTTGTTTAAACAGATGCCTGTTTGGAATCCGATCAGCAGCGGCGATATTCCAGTGAAACATGGAAAGCTTACTGAAGTCGGTCCCGCACACCATGGTCTTCCAGGACGACATCTTGGTCACAGGTCGAAACACAGTCAAGCACCTGCAGAACCTGGAGGAGGATCTTAGTCAACTCAACCGTATGGGGCTCAGGTTAAAATGCTCAAAGTGCTTTTTCCTGGCACCTGAAGTGGAGTTCTTGGGAAGGAGGATTGTGGCGGATGGCATCTGGCCCACCAACGCGAAGACGGAGGTAATCGAGAATGCACCGAGGCCACAGAACGTGACAGAGCTGTGGTCGTTTCTGGGACTCCTGAACTACTTTGATAACTTCTTACCGGGTCTTAGCACACTATTAGAACCACTGCATGTTTTACTATGAAAGGGGGATGAATGGGTTTGACGCAAAAGCCAAGAAAATGCCTTTGTAAAAGCGAGAAAATTGTTATGCTCAAACAAATTGCTTGTGTTGTAGGATCCAATGTAAGCGTTTGGTACTAGCATGTGATGTGTCGTCATATGGCATCGGGTGTGTATTGCAACAAGCTAATGATTCGGGGAAACTTCAACTGGTTGTTTATGCATCCAGGAGTCTGTCTAAGTCTGAGAGAGCCTGCAGTATGATTGAGAAAGAAGCGTTAGCGTGTATCTATGGGGTAAAGAAAATGGATCAATACCTGTTTGGGCTAAAATTCGAATAGGAAACTAACCATAAGCCACTTATATCTCTGTTTTCCGAGTGTAAAGGGATAAATACCAATGCATTGGCCCGCATCCAGAGACGGGCGCTCACATTGTCCGCATACAACTATTCCAACCGCCACAGGCCAGGCAGAGAAAACTGCGCCGATGCTCTCAGTAGGCTGCCATTGCCCACCACGGGGGTGTAAATGGCGCAGCCCGCAGATCTAGCCATGGTTATGGAAGCATTTGAGAGTGAGCAATCACCCGTCACTGCCCGGCAGATCAAAACCTGGACAAGACAGGACCTCTTATTGTCTCGAGTCAAAAGCTGTGTGCTTTACGGGTGCTGGTCCAGCGTCCCAGTGGAAATGCAGGAAGAGATTAAGCTGTTCCAGCGGCGCAAAGATGAAATGTCTATACAAGCAGGCTACTTTCTGTGGGGCAATTGAGTAATGGTCCCCAAGAAGGGCAGAGTCACCTTCATCAGTGGCCTCCACAGTATCCACCCAGGCATCGTAATGATGAAAGCGATGGCCAGGTCCCACGTGTGGTGGCCGGTATCGATGCGGACTTATAGTCCTGCATTCACAGATGTAATAAATGCTCGCAGTTAAGCAATGTACCCAGGGAGGTGCCACTAAGTTTATAGGGCCCAAGTTTCCACATGATTTGCGCCTGATTTTTAGGAGCAACTGGTGGAGAATGGACTACCTTAGAAATCGCAATTCTCCACATTTTTTTTTCTGCAGTTCTAGTCAGGTGGAACAGTTCTACTTTGGAACAGAATTTTTTCTTCAAAAGGGGGCGTGTCCGGCCACTGATGCCTGATTTCAAAGTTTCCACAGTGAAAACGTACTCCAAACTAAGTTAGAATGGAGCAAGTGAAGATTTTTGTAGAACTGAAAAAACCTGTTCTACACATTAAAAAATCAGGCGCAGGTTACAAATTAGGCGTCCAGAACGAGGGAGGGGGGTGGGAAGGGAAGTCATTAAATTCTACAATAAATCCTTATTTATACTTCTACAAATATTATACAAATAAATCCAACCTGAATAAACATTTATAAGCAAAGAAAAGATTAAATAAAGCATCTTCCAACCTGTGTGAAGGCACGGAGAATGCTGCAGTCAGCCTGAGGCGCCCATTCTTCCCGCGGGGGGGGGGGGGGAGGAGGAGGCGCCCGTTCTTCCCGCGGTGGGGGGGGGGGGAGGAGGCGCCCGTTCTTCCCGCTGGGGGGGGGGAGGAGACAGTGAGAAGGCTGCAAGAAGCCTCAGTGCTGATGTGCTGATGGCAATGTGCTTTTATTAAAAAAATGTTCAAAAATTAAACAGCTACAAAGAACTACAAAAATGGCCGAGTGCCAATGTTTTTTTCACACTGCGCGTGCGCGAACGCTCCAACACGCACGCGCAGCGTTGCCGGCAGAAAAAAAACTAATTTAAATAGTACCCGCCCCCTCCCACTTACAAAATCGGCGCGAGTGTAGGCTCCGCCCCCCGGGCGCCGCGCCAAACAGACAAGGAGCTGCAGGGCTCCAGAATCGCAATTTTTTTTTTAGGCGCCGTTTTAGGCGCAAAAAACGGGCGTCCAGCTCGGAGGGGCGCCCTTTTTTTATCGTGTGGAAACTTGGGCCCATAGTCTTGGCCCTCCAAACCATGATCTCGGGTACACGTCCACTATGCAGGCCCGTTCTTGGGTAAAATGTTTCTTGTGGTTGTCGAAGCATGTTCCAAGTGGATTGAATGTGAGATAATGTCGGCTAGCACATCCGCTGCCACTACCAAAAGCCTGCGGGCCATGTTTGCCACACACGGCTTACCTGGTGTCCTGGTGAGCGACAACGGGCCACGTTTTACCAGTGCTGAATTCAAAGAATTCATGACCCGTAACGGGATCAAACATATCACATCTGCCCCATTTAAACCAGCGTCCAATGGTCAGGCAGAGAGAGCAGTGCAAACTATCAAGCAAGGCTTGAAGAGCCTATCCCGAGTCCTGCTTCGCTACCACACGAGACCTCACTCACTCACTGGGATCCCACCTGCTGAACTGCTCATGAAAAAAGCACTTAAGACAAGGCTCTCATTCGTTCACCCTGATCTACATAAACAGGTAGCAAGCAGGCGGCTTCAACAAAGTGCACACCATGATAGCGCAAATGTGTCACGCGAGATTGAAATCAATCATCCTGTATTTGTATTGAATTATGGACAAGATCCCAAGTGGCTTCCCGGCACTGTCGTGGCCAAAGAGGGGAGCAGGGTGTTTTGGGTCAAACTTTCAAATGGACTCATTCACCGGAAACACTTGGACCAAATCAAACTCAGATTCACGGACTATCCTGAGCAACCCACTTTGGACCCTACCTTTTTTGATCCAGCAACATACACACCAGTGGCAATTGGCACCACGGTTGACCACGAAGCAGAACCCATCATCCACAGCAGCCCAGCAGGACCCAACAAATGATTCAACAATGCCAGCTTTCACACCGAGGCAATCAACTAGGGTAAAAAGGGCCCCAGATCGACTCACATTGTGGGGGGGGGGGAGGTGTTGTTATATATGTGAATTTGTATTTACTCTGTACAGCCACCAGAGGGTTCATCCCCTGGAGTCCCAAGGGATCCCATAATCCATTGGGAGCACAGGTATTTAAGGAGGCCTCACAGGTTGGGGAGGCACTCTGGAGACCTGCAATAAAAGACAGGTCACACTTTACTTTGAGCTCACAGTGTTCAGTCTGACTCGTTCTCCATACATAACACAAATTATCTGCCCAAAACGGGGCAGAGGGCAATTTCCACCCCGCTTAATATTTCTAGCATTTTCTGTTTTGATTTCAGATTTCCAGCATCCGCAGTATTTTGTTTTTGTAGAGTTGTTAAGTATAAGTTATGTCTGACAAATTTAATCATTTTTTGGAGAAGGAACTAGATAATGGTAATGCAGTAGATGTAATTTACGTGGTCTTTCAGAATGCGCTTGATAAGGTGACTCATAAGAGGTTTGTTAGAAACATTTAGCTATATGATATAAGGGAAAATACAGAAGCAAGAACAAAAAGTTATGAGAAGACACTTAAGATACTGAGACAATTTCTACTGGACCAGAAATGACAAAGAAGAGAATTAATTGAGGTTTTAAAAATAAGTAGGATTTTGATAGCGTGAATAGGAAGAGACTAGTTGGGAATTCAGTAATGAGAGGCCATCAATTTAAGCTTGTCACAGAGAGTGAGGAGAGATGTAGGGAGAGAGTTTTTTAACAGAGGACTTTATTAGCATGGCATGCTTTTTCATAGGAAGTGGCTGAGATAGAGACTATTGCATCTTTTAAGGGAAATTGGATAAATATTTGAAGCAGAGGAACATACACAGCTATGGGTAGAAGGTGGGGGAATAGAATTAGTTTTGGATTCCTTTTGAAAAGAGAAGGCAAGACACAAAGGGCCCAATGGCTTTTTCTGCAGTATTTTTACTATATAAACATAATCAAATACTGGATTATCTTCTTCGGGGTGAAGCTCCAGTGGGGCAGGACTTCCACCTGCTCCTCCGATTCCACCCCAGTCCAGACACATTTTCCTTGTTTGTGGCTCATTGAATATGCATGGAAAGCTTCCAACAGGATTCCTGCCACCAAGAGGGAGCTCTCCATTGACCCAAAGGACATGTTAGCAGGACCACTGCTGCAGAAGTACCATTGCTGCAGTGCCAAAGAGGCAAGAATACAATAAAAGAGGCAGAAGTCCTCGGAAAATTGTTGCAGATGCAGCAATGTGGGACATGGCAGAGATGGAAGCCTACACAGGTAAGTCATTAGGGTTCAAATTGGAGGGAGAGGAGGCCATTATAAGGACCTTTCACTCCATTGGGACACCCAAGACCATTACTGCCTCTATCCAGGACCGACAGCCACCTTCCCCATGGCAGTTCCAGAAAGGGACAGTAATCAGTTGTCTGTTTCTTTGTGCCTAATTTTCTCACTCTCTCTTTCACACACATAAATCTTCACTGCCTCTGGACAAAGTGCTACCCACAAATTCCACTCCTCGCACTGGCCCTGGGAAAACTGACCCGATATTGTGATGGCTTAGCTTTTCCGTATGACAGTCTGTGTGAAAAGAACAGAAGTGAAAGAACTTAAAAATCTCTGACAGGTCTCCACTGGGAATTACCCTGGAGGACAAGCTTCTTTATATTCAGAGCTGGAATTGGTCCAAAAGTTAAGTCACTCCAGATGCTTCATAGATTCTCATCATACTTTATGAGGGAGTTTCAGCAGAGCAACCTTGCCCATAGAATAGGTACAGAATCATTCCGGCTGTGGTATTTCAGGAATTTGTTTTGGGTGTAAAATCTATTTTGGGCAAATTCCTATGTTGTCGATTAATGGCAGCATTAAGCATTGCACATAAGTAAGCAATCATCAGTTAAACCAATAATTAAAATGTATCAAAACAGTGCACAAGTGCAGTCACAACTAAACTGAAGCAGGGTTCAGTACCATTTGCACACAGCAGGTTATAATGAGTACACAAAGTTGAAATGTGATACATCCTTACTATACAGTATAAATGCACACGAGGCCTATGCTGGAGAGAAGGTCAGTCTGTGACCTGTCCTTTATTCCTTAGCACTCAAGTGATGAAGGTGGGTGGAGCTTCCCCTTTTATACCTGAAGGTCCAGGTTAGGAGTGTCTCCCACCTAGTGGTCAGTATTCTCACGGTGTACAACTTAGGTCAGTTTATACATGGGTTACAATGCTGGTTGAATACATGACATCACCTCCCCCACAAAGTCTTATTGGGATCACAGGTTGAGTCTCTCTGGTGGTTTATGCTCCCTTGTAGAGCGCCTGAGTTGGGGCTCCGGTTGTTGGGCGCTGGCCTGAGTGTCTGCTGTTTGTGGTGCCTCAGGCCTGTCCGGACTGAACACAGTGACTGGGCTCTCCTCCCTTTGGTTCCGGTGTTCGGTCACCTGTGGTGGAGTGAACTCTATATCGTGTTCTTCCTCTGCTTCTTCTATGGGGTTGCTGAACCTCCTTTTTGTTTGATCCACATGTTTGCGGCAGATTTGTCCATTGGTAAATCTTCTGGAATTTTTTGAGGATGTTTCCAGTAGAGTGGATAAGGGATAACCAGTTGATGTGGTATATTTGGACTTTCAGAAGGCGTTCGACAAGGTCCCACACAAGAGATTGATGTGCAAAGTTAGAGCACATGGGATTGGGGGTAGTGTACTGACATGGATTGAGAACTGGTTGTCAGACAGGAAGCAAAGAGTAGGAGTAAATGGGTACTTTTCAGAATGGCAGGCAGTGACTAGTGGGGTACCGCAAGGTTCTGTGCTGGGGCCCCAGCTGTTTACACTGTACATTAATGATTTAGATGAGGGGATTAAATGTAGTATCTCCAAATTTGCGGATGACACTAAGTTGGGTGGCAGTGTGAGCTGCGAGGAGGATGCTGTGAGGCTGCAGAGCGACTTGGATAGGTTAGGTGAGTGGGCAAATGCATGGCAGATGAAGTATAATGTGGATAAATGTGAGGTTATCCACTTTGGTGGTAAAAACAGAGAGACAGACTATTATCTGAATGGTGACAGATTAGGAAAAGGGGAGGTGCAAAGAGACCTGGGTGTCATAGTACATCAGTCATTGAAGGTTGGCATGCAGGTGCAGCAGGCGGTTAAGAAAGCAAATGGCATGTTGGCCTTCATAGCAAGGGGATTTGAGTACAGGGGCAGGGAGGTGTTGCTACAGTTGTACAGGGCATTGGTGAGGCCACACCTGGAGTATTGTGTACAGTTTTGGTCTCCTAACCTGAGGAAGGACATTCTTGCTATTGAGGGAGTGCAGCGAAGGTTCACCAGACTGATTCCCGGGATGGCGGGACTGACCTATCAAGAAAGACTGGATCAACTGGGCTTGTATTCACTGGAGTTCAGAAGAATGAGAGGGGACCTCATAGAAACATTTAAAATTCTGACGGGGTTAGACAGCTTAGATGCAGGAAGAATGTTCCCAATGTTGGGGAAGTCCAGAACCAGAGGTCACAGTCTAAGGATAAGGGGTAAGCCATTTAGGACCGAGATGCGGAGGAACTTCTTCACCCAGAGAGTGGTGAACCTGTGGAATTCTCTACCACAGAAAGTTGTTGAGGCCAATTCACTAAATATATTCAAAAAGGAGTTAGATGAGGTTCTTACTACTAGGGGGATCAAGGGGTATGGCGAGAAAGCAGGAATGGGGTACTGAAGTTGAATGTTCAGCCATGAACTCATTGAATGGCGGTGCAGGCTAGAAGGGCCGAATGGCCTACTCCTGCACCTATTTTCTATGTTTCTATGTTTCTATAACTACCAGAATCCTATTTCCCTCTTTGGCAACCACAGTGCCTGCGAGCCATTTGGGCCCTGCAGCGTAGTTGAGGACAAAAACAGGATCATTTACATCAATACATCGCGCCCTCGCATTCCTGTCATGGTAGTCATATTGTGACTGGCGCCTGCTCTCGTCAATTACTTTCATGGTGGGGTATATAAGGGATAACCGGGTTTTGAGCGTCCTTTTCATTAGTAGCTCTGTGGGTGGAACCCCTGTGAGCGAGTGTGGTCGGGATCTATAGGCCAACAGGAGGCGTGATAAGCGGGTTTGTAGGGAACCCCCTTGGAATCTGAGTATCCCCTGTTTGATTATCTGCACTGCTCGTTCTGCCTGGCCGTTTGAGGCCGGCTTGAACGGTGCCATTCTAACATGGTTAATTCCATTGCCTGCCATGAAGTCCTGGAATTCAATGCTTGTGAAGCACGGGCCATTGTCGCTGACCAAGATGTCCGGTAGACCGTGGGCGGCGAACATTGCCCGTAGACTTTCTACCGTGGCAGAGGATGTGCTTGAATTTAAAATGTCACACTCGATCCATTTGGAGTAGGGGTCTACTACAACCAAAAACATTTTCCCCATGAAAGGACCTGCGTAGTCCACATGGATGCGTGACCAAGGCTTGGCGGGCCATGGCCAGGGGCTAAGGGGGGCTTCCCTGGGTGCATTGCCGAGCTGGGCACACGTGTTGCACCTGCGAACACAAAGTTCCAGATCTGCGTCTATCCCTGACCACCAAACGTGTGACCTGGCAATTGCCTTCATCGTGACAATGCCCGGGTGCCCATTGTGGAGTTCTCTGATGAACACCTCTCTGCCCATCTGGGGCATGACTACGCGGTTTCCCCACAGTAGGCAATCGGCCTGAATCGAGAGTTCATCCTTGCGCCTGTGAAATGGTTTAAATTTCTCAGGGCATGCCCTGTACGTGGCTGCCCAGTCCCCATTCAGGACACATTTCTTGACTAGAGACAATAGCAGGTCTCTATTTGTCCAGAATTTAATCTGACGGGCTGTCATGGGTGAGCCTTCGCTTCCAAAAGCTTCAACAGCCATGACCATCTCAGCACCATGCTCGGTAGCCCCCTCAGTGGTGGCTAGTGGGAGCCTGCTGAGTGCATCGGTGCAGTTTTCGGTGCCCGGTCTGTGCCAAATTGTGTAGTCATAGGCGGCTAATATGAGTGCCCACCTCTGTATGCGGGCCGATGCGTTTGCATTTATGGCCTTGTTGTCGGCCAAAAGGGACGTTAGGGGTTTGTGATCGGTCTCCAGCTCAAATTTCCTGCCAAACAGGTACTGGTGCATTTTCTTTACCGCAAATACACATGCGAGCGCCTCCTTTTCTACCATCCCGTAGCCCCTTTCTGCCTGGGACAGACTTCTGGAGGCATAAGCTACCAGCTGTAACTGACCCTTGGCATTGACATGCTGCAACACACACCCGACACCATAGGATGACGCATCGCAGATTAACACAAGTTTCTTACATGGGTCATATAGCGTTAACAGATTGTTGGAACATAACAAATTGCGTGCTCTATTAAAAGCCCTTTCCTGGCTGTCCCCCAGACCCATTCGCGACCTTTGCGTAGGAGCACGTGTAGCGGCTCTAGCAGCGTGCTCAATTTGGGAAGAAAGTTACCAAAATAGTTCAGGAGCCCCAGGAACGAACGCAGCTCCGTCGTGTTACGGGGTCTGGGTGCTCTCTGGATTGCTTCCATCTTGGACGCAGTAGGGCTGATCCCGTCTGCTGCTACCCTCATCCCCAGGAATTCTACCTCTGGAGCTAGGAAGACGCACTTTGCCTTTTTCAGTCGCAGACCTACCCGGTCCAGTCTGCGTAGCACCTCCTCCAGGTTGTGGAGGTGTTCTTCAGTATCGTAACCTGTAATGAGGATGTCGTTCTGAAAAACCACCGTCCCTGGAATCGACTTGAGGAGGCTTTCCATATTTCGTTGTAAGATCGCGGTGGCCGAGCGAATCCCGAACGGACATCTGTTGTACTCAAACAACCCCTTGTGTGTCGTAATGGTGGTCAGCTTCTTCGACTCACTCGCCAGCTCCTGGGTCATGTAAGCTGAGGTCAGGTCCAATTTTGAAAAAGGTTTGCCACCGGATAGCGTCGCAAAGAGGTCCTCCGCTCTCGGTAGAGGGTACTGGTCTTGGAGTGATACCCGATTGATGGTGGCCTTGTAATCGCCACATATCCTGACCGACCCATCCGCCTTGAGCACCGGCACAATTGGGCTCGCCCAGTCACTGAATTCGACTGGCGAGATGATGCCTTCCCTCAACAGGTGGTCCAATTCGCCTTCTATCTTTTCCCGCATCACATACGGCACCGCTCTGGCTTTGTGGTGTACTGGCCTGGCGTCCGGGTTTATGTGAATCACTACCTTGGCCCCCATGAAA